>NC_090748.1:14974301-14976801 GCF_036898095.1 Palaemon carinicauda | reverse complement strand
TAAGAAACTCGGGAAAACAGAAGAAAGGAGAGATTTCGGTAATTGCCCTGCATTCTCAAATTCATAAGTAAATACATATTCAACGGATGTATAAGTGCGAGTTATGTATAATAGTTATATGATTAATTTTCTCGAGCAAATTTGTACGCATGAACATTAAGCATTAAGAAACCATTATTTTTGGAATGAATGTTCCTAATAAGAAAAGCATGAAAAAATTGTAATATTTCTATGAATGAAATGTTAAATTTAGATATAATCTGAGAAAATTAGTCAAACCATAAGGAAATAAAGTATCCCTTTAGCTCACCAGATACCTACAACGAGGTAAAGTTTATATTCATCGCTCATTTTATTGACTCAGAAAACGCTGTGGACTCTTGCTTTATAATAGATCTGAACAAGAGTAACTGGAGATTTTTAACCTCCTCCAAAGGTTAATGGAGACGTCCATTGCCTAAGAACTATCTGTAGTGGAAATTTCGTCAAAATCCGTCAATTTGTTTTGACATTATCTTTAATATGTTTAAATGAAATCCAGATCTAGAATGGGGTCGTTCATGATCTAAGATCTATCTGTGGTGAAAATTTCTTCAGAATCCGTCGAGTAGTTTTTACGTAATACTGTCCACAGACACACAAACAAATAAATAAATAAATAAATAATCCTGTCCACAGACACACATACAAAAAAATAAATAAATAATCCTGTCCCTAGACACACAGACAAAAAATTAAATAAATAATCCTGTCCCTAGACACACAGACCAAAAAAAATAAATAAATAATCCTGTCCCTAGACACACAGAGAAAAAAAAAATAATCCTGTCCACAGACAAACAAGTAAATAAATAAATTATCCTGTCCACAGACACACAGACATATAAGTAAATAGATAAATCATCCTTTCCACAGATAGACAGACAAATAAATAAATAAATAAATAATCCTATCCACAGACACACACAAATGAATAATCCTGTTCACAGACACACACACACAAATAAGTAAACAAATAATCCTGTCCACTTACACAGACAAATAAAAAAAAAATCCTGTCCACAGACACAAAGACAAATAAATAAATAAATAATCCTCTCAACAGACACAGACAAATAAAAAATAAATAGATAATCCTGTCCCTAGACACACAGACAAAAAAATAAATAAATAATCCTGTCCCTAGACACACAGACAAAAAATTAAATAAATAATCCTGTCCCTAGACACACAGACCAAAAAAAATAAATAAATAATCCTCTCAACAGACACAGACAAATAAAAAATAAATAAATAATCCTGTCCTTAGACACACAGACAAAAAATTAAATAAATAATCCTGTCCCTAGACACACAGACCAAAAAAAATAAATAAATAATCCTGTCCCTAGACACACAGAGAAAAAAAAAATAATCCTGTCCACAGACAAACAAGTAAATAAATAAATTATCCTGTCCACAGACACACAGACATATAAGTAAATAGATAAATCATCCTTTCCACAGATAGACAGACAAATAAATAAATAAATAAATAATCCTATCCACAGACACACACAAATGAATAATCCTGTTCACAGACACACACACACAAATAAGTAAACAAATAATCCTGTCCACTTACACAGACAAATAAAAAAAAAATCCTGTCCACAGACACAAAGACAAATAAATAAATAAATAATCCTCTCAACAGACACAGACAAATAAAAAATAAATAAATAATCCTGTCCACAGACACACACAAATGAGTAAATAAATAATCCTCTCCACTAGTACATAGACAAATAAATAAATCAATAAACCGGCTTGAAATAAATAAAAAATAATCCTGTCCATAGACACAGACAAATAAATGAAAAAATAATCCTGTCTACAGACACAGACAAATAAATAATAAATAAACCGACTCGAAAACATAGCCTCCTTGGCGGAAGTAATAAGACCATATAATGGAGAGAGAGAGAGAGAGAGAGAGAGAGGGAGAGAGAGAGAGAGAGAGAGAGAGAGAGAGAGAGAGAGAGAGAGAGAGAGGAGCCATATTGAATCCCATTTCTACTGAATCCCTCGTTTT
This sequence comes from Palaemon carinicauda, assembly GCF_036898095.1. Classification (NCBI taxonomy): domain Eukaryota; kingdom Metazoa; phylum Arthropoda; class Malacostraca; order Decapoda; family Palaemonidae; genus Palaemon; species Palaemon carinicauda. The sequence goes on along the minus strand of NC_090748.1, from coordinate 14,974,727 downwards.
CAGATGTAAAGCCAATTGAATCCTTCGGTGCCGGTTGGTTCCTTTTCTTTTTCTCTCCTCCTCCCCACTGAATAACTAAATCTCTTCTCCATCATATGATTCTCTTCCTCTCCAACACATTTTTCGATGCCTCCCTATGTTTGCTTTGATTCATTCTCTCTTCCTCACCTATTTTATTCTCTCTCTCCATCAACACTACTTCATCTTTATCTTCCTTTTTACTATTTCATTTTTTTCTCCTCTTCTCCAATATTTGATTCACTCTATCTCCACAATTTGAGTCTTTTTCTTCTCCGATATTTCTTTCCTTCTCTTCTACACTATTTGATTCCCCCTTTTCTTCTTCATTGTTTGATTATCTCTGTAGATCTTCCCTTCTTTTGAATCATTTTTATACTTTTTATGAGGTTATATGGAGTTGGTGGA
>NC_090748.1:14964301-14969301 GCF_036898095.1 Palaemon carinicauda | reverse complement strand
AGTCATGTAGGAAGAAATAATGAAATTATAGTATCATGAATCTAGATGATTAATGAATGAAACATCGTAATTTCTTGAATTGCAAAAATAGATAAAAGATATGATGAAATAATATTTCAGAGTGAATGAATATGCTAGTAAAAATAAGTGAATCAAAATAAAAGATGATTTGTTAAGAAAATATTATTCTGAACAAATAACTTAAAGAGAAATAAGAAGCTAAAGAGCAAATACATATCAGAATAAAAGATGCCAGACGAGATATGCTGTATGAATGAAATACAGTTGTCTGTTTGAAAAGATTTTAAATGTGGATTGTAAATAAGGGAGTTGGCAGTGATAAGTGAAGCAAAAGTGTGAAGTATTAATGTATATTTCAGGAGGTATATGCCAGTACCTCTGGCAATATATAGTGAACAATGAAAAGGTTGAAATGACAGGAACCAATGATATGATGTAATAAGGTGGTCATAATGTGAGTGAGTATACTGTTAAAAAGAAAAAAAAATCGTAATTTTAATCGGGAATTCTCCGTAAAAAAAAATATACTGTCCCTATTCGTATTTCAGTAAAATACGGGCGACCATAATTTTGTCATACGCGACCGTAATTTTGCCAAACATTGTTATTATATATTACGGGTTGGTCACCGTAATATCCATCCTTTACGTCAATATATCCGTTTTCAAAACGGTAAAAATCTTGGAATAAACGTTGCCTGATATTTACCGTTTTTTCAATGCAAATTTTTAACATTGTATCTGACAAACATGTATAAGGTGTATCTGGAAGAGGGATAAGTTCCTAAAGGGAGTATTAAGGTAACAGATACTTTGTCATAATGGGGAAATTGTGAACTTCATTTAACAAAAGTGAATATCAGTAGAAATTGATTAAAAGGGTCGCTAACTTCAAGTTGGGAATTGGAAAAATTAGTTTCCTATATTCAATAATAGCATATGGAGAAAAAATAAATAAGATTTGCAACAGCAAATATATATTAAAAAAGTAATTAGTGAATACATAGGTAGCAATACATAATAGGTACATAGGTAATCATGGATGGTCAATTAAAATATTACTGTACTCACCTCTTTCTTAGTTTTGAGCAATAGTTTCAATCATTCTAAATCGAAGACTGTTCCATTATTTATTATTTGAGTGAATTGAAAAATAAATTGATTGGCCAGTGTGACACCTTTACTCATCAGCTGAATGTGAATGTAAGATTTGAAAGGATATACAAACAATTGTACATTTGTGGAAGAAGGATTGTAAGGGTTTACATGGAAAGAAAACGACAATAATTTTTTTCTTAGAATAAAGACACAAACACACACGCACATGAGTACGTGTCTGTGTGTATACAAGTGACATGTTTGGAGTAAAAGGGTTCTGAAATAAAGCTTTGTTTTGTCTAAATGGCCATTTCATAAATTCCTCGCGAATTTGGGCCATGAAAGAATGAGGAGTGTCGGATGTTTATTGACATTAGAGTGGTTAGTGGTGTAATGGAAGAAAAGTAGTGCAGACTGGTAAAAGTTTTGGAAGTGCATGCAAGTGGTGAGAGATAATATTGTTAACGATATTATGACGAAGGGGTAAATAACATCAATAAAGGAGTAATGAGTGTTAGAATATATTGTGGAAAAACAGATATATTTAACTCATATTAGTATTTGGGAGAGAATCTAATAAATGATGGGAGAATTATACAGAAGGAGAATCGCACATTAAATAAAGCAAAACAGGTAGCAAGATTGTCAAAGTAGAATATGTGTCGTATAAAGGATTTATTGAGAAAGCTTTCTGGCTTAGCTGTGAAGAGTGGATGTTAAATGGTGATAACAAAAAAAGGGTTAAGATTGTGAATAGGATTTCTTTACATTGCAACATAATAGTATGTATATATATATATGTATATATATATATATATATATATATATATATATATATATATATATTCATATATATATATATAGGTATATATATATATATATATATATATATATATATATATATATATACATATACAGTATGTATATGCATATATATACATATATATACATATATATATATATATATATATATATATATATATATATATATATATATATATATACATAGCGTGTGTGTGTGTGTGTTTGTGATATTAGACAACATTAATTAAGATTTATTTTTATCGTGAGTTATTTAATCCATCACTTGCTTTTAACATTTCCTGTGACTTTATGTCAATATTACCTTGACCGGTATGTGTTGAGGTGCATAGTTGGTCAAGTTGAAAGATTTATAGAAGTATATAGGGTATTCCAAATTCAGGAATTTTGAGCAGAAAGAAAGTTAAAAAATGCTGGTAATCTAAATAGTATGTTGGAAATATTGGAATATGAGGTACTTGAATTTTAGGAAGCACGAGACTTCATAAAAGAAAAAGGCATAAGTTGAGAGGCGAGGTGGGAAGACCAAAAGTTAATATACATACACACACACACACACACACACACACACATATATATATATATATATATATATATATATATATTTATATATATATATATATATATATCTATATATATATATATATATATATATATATATATATATAACCATCAGCTATTGTTAGTACACTGCAGAACAAAGACAAAATACAGCCATGTCCTTCCATATACGTCTGTTTATGATCTTTCTATGCTAGAATACACCCGCTAATTTACTTAGCTTGTTTGTCCATATATATATATATATATAGAAATACATATTTACCCACATATGTATGTATATAATTATATAGATATTATATATATATATATATATATATATATATAAATATATAATCCTATGTGTGTATGTTCACACACACTCACACACACACACACACACACACACATATATATATATATATATATATATATATATATATAAATATATATATATGTGTGTGTGTGTTATATTTTTACATATATTTCCTGTTTATATATAGCTGCACATATGCACATATATAAATAAATAGATTGAGAGATTTAACACACATAATCAGATTAACACGTAGATACCGAGTTTGATAAAATCTACGAAGCCATTAAATACCCTGATTCGCAGGACTGAAAACAACCACCACATACAGTAGAAAAATACTTTAGTCGTAACTTGATATTGCAAGCAATGTCATTTGGAAATTCTAAAGGAGTTTTTGAATTCCAGTGAATACTGAATATAGAGGTACAGCAATGATGGTAAACAGGAATTTGCTTACTGGGAACGATTTTTGTTTTAGAGGTCGTTGATCTACGCTATCCACATTAGAAATTTGAAATTCACTTTGTTTTTAAGATTTTTATTTTCTTTACGGAGATCGAGATTTTCTTTCTTTTTCCAAAATGGAGGGGATATCATTCTTTCCAAATAAGTATGCCTGTCTTATACACACACATACACACAGGCGCGCGCATATATACAGTACATATATATATATATATATATATATATATATATATATATATACATCTATATATATACATCTATCTATAAAATATATATATATATATATATATATATATATATATATGTGTGTATATATATACATACATATACATTATATATATCTATATATACACACATATATCTATATACATATTATATATATATATATATATATATATATATATATATATCTACTGTATGTATTTTATATATATACATCTATCTATCTATCTATCTATCTATATATATATACATATATATACATATATATATATATATATATATATATATATATATGCATATATATATATATATATATATATATATATATATATATATATATATATATATACTGTATGTATTTTATATATACACACACATATATATATATATACATATATATTATTGTTATTGTTATTACTTGTTAAGCTACAACCCTAGATGGAAAAGCAGGATGCTATAAGGCCAGGGGCTCCAACAGGGAAAATACCCCCTAGAGGAAAAGATACAAAGAAAAATAATATATTTTAAGAATAATAACAACATTATAATAAATATCTTCTATGTAAACTAAAACAAGGCAAGTAGAAAAGAAATAAAATAGAATAGTGTGTCATGTATGAAGCTAATTCTTTCAATAACTAACTGAAAATGTTATTCCCTTTATTAAGTTTGCCGGTAGAGGTTCCCTTCTTTTATTTAGCGTTAGAGCTGAAAGAATAAACAACTTGAATTAGTTCTCTAACAGGAGAATATCAATAAATTTTCCTACATTTTAAGTTATGTTGACCATCTCAAGGAAACCTCTTCCAGAGACTGATTTGTGTCAGCTATGTTATCTAGATTACAATCATTCTCGGATATGAATTTATAAAATTGAAAACAAGATAAATTATATTCATGTTCAGATAGTATGTTTATCTGTATCATTCAACTACGTTATTCAATGTTAGATTGGAATTATTATTATTATTATTATTATTATTATTATTATTATTATTATTATTATTATTATTATTATTATTATTATTATTATTATTATTATTTTCTTAGATTACTTACTCAAACTAGATGTCAGAAAGATTTGCAAGACACGAAGAAAGGCGCCAATACAGAGAAAGGTTTACGAAACACATAATTGTGGGAAAACATTGTTAAGAAAAAATACTTGTATTTCTTTTAGTAATGTTTTATGCTCTACATTAATGTGATATACTGTAATTAAGATGCCCGCTTGTTATCATTATTGAGTATTAATAACGAGTGTTGAATGGCTTGAATGTTACTACATCCTGAGATAATAAGAAAATGAGACAAAAGTAAGATTTTAACATTTCATAATATTTGTCGTATTTTGTTTTTAATTTGATTTGAATTCCTTAAAATAAGTTAAAAACATTTACAAGTCATGAGCAAAGAAGAAAACAAAAGGTTAATGGACCAAGGTGCACATACAAAAACTTGCAAAAAACTTGAGAAATGGAGTTCTGTTGTGCATTGATAATCGAAAAACTTTT
>NC_090748.1:14951801-14956801 GCF_036898095.1 Palaemon carinicauda | reverse complement strand
TTCTATTTTCCAACATTTCACAGAAAACCACGACTGAAGGATAAAAATCAAACTGAAAATATAAAGGGACCAAAATGGTTCACAATGAGTCTAGAATTAATTAGGGTTGTGGTGGCCGATATGGTAACGTCCCTGACTGGTGTACGCCAGACTGGGATTCGAGTCCCGCTCAAACTAGTTAGTTTCTTTGGTCACTGCAACCTCACCATCCTTGTGAGCTAAGGATGGGAGGTTTGGGGCAATCTATAGGTGTATCTGCTATGTCATCGGCAGCCATTGCCTGGCTCTCCTTGGTCTTAACTTGGGTGGAGAGGTGGCTTGGGCGCTGATCTTATGTATATATGGTCAGTCTCTAGGACATTGTTCTCCTTGATAGGGAAATGCCACTGTTCCTTCCCTCTGCCATTCATGAGTAGCCTTTAAACCTTTAAACTGGGCCCACTGAAAGTGTTCCATAGACGTTCCCTCTAAATAAGCTGAAGAACTGCAAGGACTCCTGTCTGTCTTACAGCGTCAGACAATAAAACAAATAGCCATTGATTAAGCAAGTTACATTTGTTGTCAGTCCTCTGAAGAAAGTAAGCAAAAGATGAACCACTAGAAAATTTAGAATATTAAGGTATTTTATGAAAGACTAAAACTATTAAGATGTAGGGTAGGCGAGGAAGTGAGTACAACGTGATTTACTTATAGGGACAGATAGAAGAGAACACCATAAATGGCAAATGGATCAGGGTAAGAACAGTTTAAGAGAATAGAGCACTACGAATCAAAATTCGTGTTGGAGGAAGTTGAATTATACTGAATGAATAACAATAATGAATACAACTTGAAAAAATAAAAAGCATGATGTGATGTCGAAATTATTAGATTTAACTAATAAAGCCATAGTCTGCATTCCGTCGAGGTACTTAAAGACATTATGCAAGATGAAAAAAAAATAAAAAAAAAAAACTTATCTAAAATCCGGTAAACAGATTCCTTGTAGAATCTGTACCAATAATCAGCAAGAGAAAGGCTACACTTTCCGTTTTAGGGAAGTTCCCAGTATTTTAGTAGTACAACACAAATTAATAGGTTGGCAGTAAATTGAGTGGAATGGTCATATGAATTCTTCTTTCCCACCATTATCCCTACATTAAGGGGTCGGTTGCCTGATGCGCCCTCTCCAATGCCTTCTATCAAAGGCATCCTCCTCCACAAAACATCTTACCTCTATATCATCCTTTAATTTATTTTGTCATCTCTGTCTGTCTCTCTCTCTCTCTCTCTCTCTCTCTCTCTCTCTCTCTCTCTCTCTCTCTCTCTCTCTCTCTCTCTCTCTCTCTCTCTCATCTTTTTCTTCTTCTTCTTTCTCACCATTATCCCAACATTAAGTGGTCGGTTGCCTGATGCGCCATCTCCAATGCCTTCTATCAAAGTGGAGGACTTTGATAGAAGGCATTCACCCAACCTCTCATCTCCATATCATCCTTCACCTTATCTCGCTATCTAATTCTCTGCCTCATTAATTCATAATAAGCTAAATCAAAGTGTACTTGGTCAATGCCAATTTAGTTAATTATATGACTGTGAATGAGGACGATTGCAAAACAATAATACTAGGTTGTTAAGAACCTGTTCGAGAACACAGACTATTACTAGTTTGGATGTCTTGGTGGTCTCCAGAGAGTCAGGTTTCCTTCGGACTTTATGAGCTATGAACAACAAACAACAACAAAAAGCAAAGTCTTTTTCCTAAAAAGAGAGAAAGAACTTTATTAGTAATAGATCAGATTTGTAGATATTTGTTATTATTAGACTCCCTACTCAATCAAAGCTGCCATTTATTAAAGTCAATGGGTCTCAGAGACGGTAAATAGTCACCAACAGGAAGGATCTTCTATTTTATCTGGAAATAGCAGTTGCAGTTTAAGCTGGTTTATTAGATATTAGACGCAATAAAATACGAAAAGTAAAATACTTTGTAGTAGGTATGAATGGCGTTTGACATAAATCTCTTTTTATAGTTTATGAATGAAAGATCTATTTTAATGCTACTATTCTTAAAATATTCCATTGCATTTTATCTATTTACTTTCTCCATTGAGCTTTTTTCCTCTGTTGGAGCCCTGGGACTTATAGCACCCTGATTTTACAACTAGGGTTGTAGCTTAGCTAATAATAATAATAATAATAATAATAATAATAATAATAATAATAGAAGTGGTGTGCTATGGCAATTGCCTTCGCTCTTATAGGTGGACCGTTTAAAAGATTAAGGTTTAAAGGCCACTCATGAATGGCAGAGGCAAGGGACAGTGACATTGCCCTATCAAGCAGGACAATGTCCTAGAGACTAACTAAATATACATATGTTTAGGCCAAGCCCTCTCCACCCGAGCTAGGACCAAGGAGGGCAAAGCAATGGCTGCTGATGACTCAGCAGGCTCCCTCAAACCCCCCATCCTTAGCTCACAAGGATGGTGAGGCTACAGCGACCAAAGGAATTAACGAGTCTGAGCAGGACTCTAACCCTAGTCTTGCGTTTACCAGTCGGGCACGTTACCACATCGGCCACCACAACACTAAGGAGGAAAAACAGCTAAACAAACAATTAACAGGAGAGAAAGTCTGAACAGAAGAGGAGACATCTATTACAGTCTCAGAGGTTGCGGCCTCTGCAAAGACATGCGAAGCTGCTGTCTTGCGTCTACTGAATGGTGAAAAATAAAAAAGATTAAGAAATGCTAAGTAAAGTTTATACTTCGTCTTGTCGGGAACACTAAAAATAAAGTAAAAACGATGACAAATAATATTCTTCTTCTTTCTTTTTAGTAAGGAGAAGCAAGCAGCTTGTACGAAAATGTTATCAACAGATTTTAAAGAAAGAAATTTCTTTGCATAAATGTTTAAAAACAGCAGAAGCAGGTTGCGAAATCTAATACTTCAGTACCACTAGAAATCGCTGTTCTATCATTCAGTTGTGTCTTAATCATTTACTTGATCTTTAAGAGCCTATTTTCATAAGTTTATTATATAATAATGGATTCATAATGCATAACTGCATAAAGCGTAACGTGATTGTTAACGATTCTTTCAGAATAATTTCTTTTCTCTTTTCTCTTTTACTGTTACTACCACTTAACTCTATAAAAAAAAAAATTAATGTTCGTTAAATATTCTCTTCTTTATTGTGGCCGAATTACTTATTCAAATACACTCTCTTCTACCATCCTCAAATTTCTAATTATTGTACTCCTAAGTATCTGGTAAATGAAAATATGATTTTCATGCATTTTTAAGAGATTATGTAACTTACAGGGAGCTCGTGAATAACTTGAGAAAAATTTATGGCCTTCGTCTAAGACCTACAATTTCCAAAAATCAAAAATAAATCAAACCAGTTATATGAAATAATTTATACACTTATTAAAGGCTACATCAAAATCCACGCAACTGATTGAGTAATTTCGAATGTAGCTTCATGAATGTGTGAAGTGAATGGAAGGCAGCTATTAGATAATCTAAGGTGGCTCAAAGAATGATGAGGGAAGTTATACCGGACAAATAAATATATTGAATTAAGAGGTCTCTCTTTCTTCTACTCCTTGAGTATCTTGCGAACGAGGGTTTATAAATGTTCCTGCAATAAAGAGAGGATAATTCTTTTTATTGGAGAATGCTATGTATTCATGTATTTGTGTATAAAGTAATGTAACACAATAGCGTTACATGAACATCAATGTAACATTATTGCATTGTCTGAATATGTTTGACTTTAATTATAAGTGTTTTAGCGTATGTTACAAAGCATTGAATCCTGTATAAAATATCTCAAAGATAGAATAATCCAATTTATATTGCATATGAGATCAGAATCTTTTGTATCGATAGTCTTTTGTTTAGCTTGTCTCGTTTATGTGTTTACGTGACGCAAGTCAAAGTCAGAGCGTCATAGAAACGTCTCAATTGTACTATAAGCAATAATTACATTATGTAGCTACTGCAAATAAATGTAGAAAAGTATGACAACCTCTTCTTTACATCCACCAAGATTTCGTTCACGAGGGATGGCATAGATAATGTAGTATTAACAATATGTTTTGAAGATGAGCAGCTGAGAGATAAATTCGTGTACATCAGAGATTCTCTTGATGAAAACATATCAGGGAAGATAAAAATGTCACAAAAAAATATGGAAAGTAAGAAACTTACGTGATGGCAAACGTCTTACAGAGAAAGCGCCATAATAAATAGGGAAATATATTTACTTGGTTCTTTGTGCAAGGTATTAAGAAACTGTAATCGTCTAGCAATTGAAGGTTTTTTTTTTTCCTTTTTTTTTTTTTTTTTTTTTTGCAAATAAGGCTTGATGTCACATTATCTTTTTGTGAAGCTTATAGGTAATAACGGAAAGTTATAGAAAATACTTGGTTTAGTTAATATCTGCTTTAACTCTTTCTATATATATGTAAATAGATATATAATAGATGAAAGTATGAATGTGGCAAAGAGATTCATTATCTAGAGCAAACTTCTCTAATGGGAAACTACTCAGTATATATATAAATATATATATATATATATATATATATATATATATATATATATATTTATATATATATATTCATATATATACATATATATAAATATATATATATATATATATATATATATATATATATATATATATATACATATATATATTAGTGTACACGAGCCGTCAAAATATGCAGATTCAACCCTTCCCACCCCCTCCACCATTCCTAACTACTACCCGCTTGTTTGTCATTTGTGGGAGAATGTGGTTTCAGAGTGTACCTCTCGGGGTACCCTCTCTCACCAGGGTATGACTACTCCCCCCCGTGAGCGTTAGAGAAAATTTATATGGATATATATATATGTATATATATACATATGTATATAGATAGATAGATAGATAGATAGTCCAACACTTAAATTTTATTAACATGATTATATACATAAGCAATATATCTACATTTATATATATATATATA
>NC_090748.1:14941801-14946801 GCF_036898095.1 Palaemon carinicauda | reverse complement strand
CATCGACTTTAATTGAAAGTCGCTTCTCCATCTTGTTTGTATTGCACCTTGCAACGCAACTTTCCAACCAGAGTTGCACAAAAAATAAAGTTGGGGGGAGGGGGGCTCATTCCCGTGGACTGCTTTTTACATAAGTCCCTCTGACCGTTACTCAGCGAGATTTTCATAGTTTCTTGCCAAAATCCATTCGGATCTAATCAGGCATTGCATCCAGGTTTAGTCCTTGCAACATCTGTTGGAAAGGTATCGCTGGTTTCGAAAGAAGGTTCATAGACATTTTCAAAAGGGTAACGAATTTGATGCTTTAAAGACACAAAATGGGAGTTTGGCATTGTTAAACATATATGCAGATAGAACCATCTCTCTCTCTCTCTCTCTCTTATATATATATATATATATATATATATATATATATATATATATATATATATATATATATATATATATATATATATATATATCAGAATTAAAGATTTATTATAGTAAAATGGCACTGTACTGTAAAATATGTTTTGTTAGTCGAAAAAAAATTCTTTTGTTGTAATATTAATATTTGTAGTAGAAGCATTAGTATATTTTTATCCATTAATATTCATTTCTAATACACTTCATCTCTTATCTAGATAATTGACACGCTGCAATACAGTATTTACATAATATCACCTTTATGATCTACTTGTAAAGATAGATAAAAAAAGGAGAAAGTTTTCTTTTAACCCGTGAAAGGTGTAAAAACATTTGCCATAACAGTATTATAATAAAAAGAGAAATTGATTTACAACCAGAAAAAAAAAAAAGAAGGGATGAGAAGGCATGCACCGTAAACCGGTTTGCAAGTCTTCCCAGATATATTCTACTTCTCTCAAGTGAGGATCTGACAAGTGTAAAGTGCAGAAGCATTCGGTTTCTTGAGTCGTTAAGTAGACCGCTATGGAGGTCGAAGGAGGGACTTCCAGAGAGCCTGTCTCTTTGGAGGATGGTTTATGTCTTTTTTAATTGTCTGGAAACAACATCAGAACTCTTCCAATAACTGCTTATGAATCGTATAACACTTTGTAAGAAGGATTGCTACTACTAATATTACTACTAGAACTACTAGTACTACTATTACTACTACTCCTCCTATTTTCCCGCTTCTGTTGATGCTCCTTGTTGAACAAAGACTTTAATAATAATAATAATAATAATAATAATAATAATAATAATAATAAATTAATCTGCCCTGCTCAAGAAGATCCCTAAATTTTAGCTTGAATTACACCTTGAATAAGGTTAAATTTTTATAAATACAGCAAAATTAAGTTGGAAACTACATAATATTCATATCTTCATCTCTGCTACCGAACTCTCTACCTCTAAGTGGTTCGATCATCAATGACAGAATGAAATTAAATAGGCAAACCACTAATATGCAGCGGATATTGAAAATGAAAAGGCAAGAGACCAGAAATGGGACAAGCTAAAGGTTATTGGGAGTCAGCCGCGTTGATGACGCATGCAACGTCGAGGCACAAGATGGCGGCGGATGAAAGGGGAACTCGTTAGTTGGTTGGGAGTGATTTTAGTTGTGCTTTTTGGGAAAATCGGCAATTGTCACTCTCTTGTTGAAAATTTGGTTTGAATTTATACAGACACAGATACACACACACACACATATATACATATATATATATATATATATATATATATATATATATATATATATATACTGTACACACACATATATATATATATATATATATATATATATATATATATATACATATATATATAATGTATATATATATATATATGTGTGTGTGTGTCTGAGTGTCTATAATATACATCAATATATATTATACGAAACACACACACACACACACACACACATATATATATATATATATATATATATATATATATATATATATATGTGTGTGTGTGTGTCTGAGTGTCTATAATATACATCAATATATATTATACAAACACACACACACACACACACACACACACATATATATATATATATATATATATATATATATATATTTATATATGCACACACACATACATATCATCATCATCATCAGCCGTTCTAGTCCACTGCAGAACGAAGGCCTTAAACACGTAAACATGTCCTTCCAATCGTGTATGCTTATGTTCTTTCTATGCCAGTCCATACAAACAGCTTTTCTTAGTTAGTCAATCCATCGTCTTCTCTTCCTTCCCTTGTTTCTCTTGCAATCTCTAAGGTCACCTTCTGCTATTCTTAATGTCCATCTATTAACTGTTCTTCTCATTATGTGTCTTTCCCATGTCCATTTCTTTTTCTTACATGTTAGAATATCCTCTATATTAGTTTGCTCCCGTATCCAATTGCTCTTTTTCTTTCTCTTGGTGTTATTCCCATCATTAGTCTTTCCATAGCTCTTTGAGGGTTGCTGTGGCCTGATTGGTAACGTCTCTGCCTGGTGTTTGCCAGTCGGGGTTTCGAGTCCGCTCAGACTCGTTAATGCCATTAGTGTCTGCAACCTTACCGTCCTTGTGAGCTGAGGTTGGGGGGGTTGGGGGAGCCTATAATTCTATGTGTCGAGTCATCAGCAGCCACTGCCTGGCCCTCCCTGGTCCTAGCTTGTGTGGAGAGGAGGCTTGGGTGCTGATCATATAATATATGGTCAGTCTCTAGGACATTGTCCTGACTGCTAGGGCAATGTCACTGTCCCTTGCCTCTGCCATTCATGAGCGACCTTTAAACCTTTAAACCTTTAAACTAGCTAATGTTCTAAGGCTGTAGTAAGGCTCCAAGTTTCTGATGCATAAGATAAAACTGGTAGGACCATTTGATTAAATACTTTTCTTTTCAGGGAAAGTAACATTTTAATTTTCATAATCTCATTTTGTTTACCAAATGCTCTCCATCAGATGATTACCCTTCTCTTATTTTTGGTCTCGTATCCTGGGGAAACACTTACTGTCTGTCCTAAGTACGTATATTCATTAACAATTTCTAAAGGTTTGTCCATATCTTATCTGTTGTATCTATTCATTTTCATTAAAAGTTATCCTAGTTTTACTCATATTCGTTTTCAGTCCTAAATTTCGGCTTTCTCTATTCTGTATATATATCATATTATATTATATATACACACATATATATATGCATATATATATATGTATATATATATTTATATATATATATATATATATATATGTGTGTGTGTCTGTCTGTCTGTTAGTGGGTACGTACGAGTGCGCACGCGCATGCTTTTGTGTAATTGGACGCATATGCCTATGTGAGCGTGCGTGCGTAGCTTAACAAACATACTCAGAGTTTTACGTTACCATCCTAGAAACACGTACATGTGTAAATATCTTTTATTGTATTTTTTATTAATTTTTTTATTCTAATGAAAAGTATGAGCCAATTAAGGATGAAAAAGAACTAACAAAGTTCTATGATTATTATTATTATTATTATTATTATTATTATTATTATTGTTATTATTATTTTAAACTTCACTTCAAGAGGAATTAATCAGGCTTTAACTGATAAAGTCTCCTTTTGGAAGATTTATGTGAAATCCCTCTTACACTCAAAGGCTATCTAGCGCGTTCGCCTGAATTTACACCGGCGTTATATGCTCAGTACATTCGCATAATGATATAACTGATTGCCTAAATACTTCGTTATGGTCATTACGATTAGAACGGTCCCATCAAGACCTCCAGACATGCTCGTCCGAGATAAACCTTGCCCTGATGATAAATGTCGACTTGCTTACATTGCAGGAGACTTGAATCTTCTCTGGATCTGAGACTTTGTAGGTCTGGTCGGGAAAACAGAGGGAAACTTAACAAGCAATGCTGGGATCGCATTTGCTTTCGTCATGTGATTTGAATAAAAAATTAATGGCTTTTCAGAGATAGCATATAAATTGTTTTGATTAATTTCCCGAGTCACGCGGAAATGTAAATTTGTAGGTAGTAGGTAGGCCAAAACAACAGCCACCGTTGAGATACTACCATTAGAGAGCTATTGGGTCCTTTGACTGGCCAGTTAGTACTACATTTGATTCCTCTCTGGTTACGGCTCATTTTTTTTGCTTACACATAAACCGAATAGTCTTGCCTATTCTTTACACATTCTCCTCTTTCTTCATACGCCTGACAACACTAAGATAACAGAAAGAATATTTTTCACGCAACAGGCTAAGTACTATACTGTAATTATTCAGTGGTTATTTTTCTTCTTGGTAAGGGTAGAAGACACTAGCTATGGTTAACAGCTTTTCTATTGTTCTCTAGTCTTGGGTAGTGCCATAGCCTCTGTACATTGGTCTTCCACTGGCTTTGGTTAGAGTTCTCTTACTTGAGGGTACACCCAGGCACACTGTTCTATTCTTGTCTATTTCCTTTCCTGACTGGGCTATTTTTCCTTTTGGAGCCATTAGGCTTATAGAATTCTACTTTTCTAACTAGGGTTGTAGCTTAGCTAGTAATAATATTAATGCTAGTAGTTTAATATATATATATATATATATATATATATATATATATATATATGTATATATATATATATATATATATATATATATATATATGTATATATATATATATATATATATATAATATATATATATATATATATATATATATAATATGTATATATATATATATATATATATATATATATATATATATCCATATTAGTTTTACAGCTCAAAACTTACATGTTAGGGATATATATATATCTGAAGCGGATTCTTTGTTTTCATAAAACTTGGTACCTTTATCGACATATTTGTATATACCAAGAGGTAGTGATATTATTCCTCTGAATAATAACAATTATTATAATGATAATGATAATTATAGTATTAATAGTAATTTGTACAGACATACAAAACAATAGTGTTGAATAAGAAATTACATCTTGAACGGAGTATGGAGTGGCTGTGTAAGCAAATTGTGCATTACTGGATAGGGTAGTAAATACAAAATACAGAAACTAGTTAATGAGT
>NC_090748.1:14929301-14931801 GCF_036898095.1 Palaemon carinicauda | reverse complement strand
TCATTTTGATTGGTTGAACCGAGTGAAAGCAACGCGCCTCTTCGGATAAAGGTGCGACTTTCGAATTGTGAAGAAAATGAATATTCGGATATTCACTAACGATAATGAATGCTTGGATGTCACTACGTTTTATTTGAATTTTGACATTTCCTTTCATTTTCTGATTAAACTATGAAACGTGGCATCTTATGGCTGGTTTACACGGTCGAACGCGGTTCGAAAGACGAGTGTTTGAAGTGACGTTCGAACGTGTGAGCGGGATATTTGGTTGTCGAACACTTATGCCGAACGGTTCGAAGAATATCTGTTCTCACCTGACATTCTTGTCCACCAACCTTATGCATTTGTGGCTGACTCCACCTCTTCGAACCGCTTGAGAAGCAGGTTCGAGGACCGTGTTCGACGAACCGTTCGACCGTGCAATACCCCGCTTTACGGTCTGGTGAAAATTAGCTCTAATCATTTCTGTGAAAAGCGGCCGAGGAAAGGCGAGAAATGCGTACTCGCGTGTCTGTGGGATCGAATATCCAAGTGACAAATGGTCTTGTTCACTGCGAATAGAAATGGCAGGGTAGTGTAGAATAAAAGAAATCTGCTTTTCAAAAACTATTCTTTAGTTCATTATTTTTTCGTTTACATGAAAGTTCTCATTAGTTTATAGCAAATTAACTTTTCAGTTGATATCAGCCACTGCAATTTAATTGCCTCAAAGAAGACTGCAGATTTAGTATTTTTAGTAATGCTTACTAAAGGTGAAGAAGATCTACAAAAAGAAAAAAAAAAGTGTCTCTAGTAGTCGTTGGCAACTCAATGAGTTTTCTCGATTTCTAGAAATTTGATGATTAATTTGGGAAACTTTGAACATTTAAACATGAATCACTCGCGCTAACTGTAAACAGCAGATACTCAAATTTCCAAAAGGAATCTGGTAATAACAAAATTTATTAACCACCATATAACTTGGTCTGGAATATGAGAAAATACTATTAGAAACAAAAAAATCATTGAAGAAACAGGTGGTGCCTCTATAAGGGCCTGGAAAGAGAATTGCCCCTTCAGCTGAAAGGGGCAATAAAATGCCTTTATAAACTCTCTCCAGGACGAGACCTGATGAACGTTGCCTTTGATTACACGAATAGTGTTTGTAACCTCTTGCCCTCTGGTGGCCATCCGTGGCATCACACCAAAAGCGACCTCTCCGTCTCCTCTCATTATACCGGCAGTTTACTTTCGTCATGGATCTTTCTTTCTCATTTTCTTTCTTTCTTTTTCTTTCTAACCATTCTTTTTTTCAAGCAAACGGACACGAGACCCAGCGGCAACTTTTAGGTTTATTGTATGTGGAATCTATCGAGCGTGGAAGGTATTCAGCTTTTATATTGTTTATCTCGCAAATGCGCGTTTCACAATTTGCATTGAGCAAAAACATGATAAATAGATTTTCCACGAGTTATATACACGTGTATATACTTGTGTATATATATATATATATATATATATATATATATATATATATATATATATATATATATATATATGTGTGTGTGTGTGTATATATATATATATATATATATATATATATATATATATATATACTGTATATAAATATATATATAGCCTATATATATATATATATATATATATATATATATATGTATGTGTATATATATATATATATATATATATATATATATATATATGTATGTATATAGATATATATGTATATATATGTATATAGATATATATCTATATATATATGTATATATATACATATATATGCATATATAAATACATATATATATATATATATATGTATATATACATATATATAAATATATATATATATATATATATATATATATATATATATATATATATATATACATATATGTGTGTGTGTTTATGTGTGTTAGTTATTCTTCTTTGACTTTATTAATTTCCAACATTACGCCTCAAACATCCTCAATATGGAATTAACTTTAACTTAAAAAAATAACTGACATTCAAAGAAATCATATCAGGTAATTACATTTACCAAGAGATTAATGAACATGTTACAGACTTTCCATCCAAACGTCAACAGAGTCACAAGTAGCATGTTAGTGTCTGATTCAGATACATCTCTAATATTATCTTCTATCCTACTGTTATCCCTAAACTCTTAAAAACCGTTATTTTAATCGGAAATTCTCCGCAAAGAGATACTATCTTCAACCGTATTTCAGGAAAATCCAGGCGACCGTAATTTTAATCAACTTTGTTATTATCTTTTAGGTTGGTGACGGTAATATCACTACTTAACGTCAATATATCCATTTTAAAACGGTATATGCTTGGCAACATTTATTCCAGGATTTTTACCGTTTTTTACGGCAAATTTTTAAAAATTTACATTAAGGGGTCGGTTGACTTAAGCGTCCCCTCCAATGCATTCTATCAAAGGCATCATCTTCCAACACGATAAACAAAGGACTAAGATTATAATGCGTTGATCTTTATG
>NC_090748.1:14914301-14924301 GCF_036898095.1 Palaemon carinicauda | reverse complement strand
AGTCCTGAATATTGTATATATTTTAACTCACTGCGAAAAAATACTTTCTTTTGATACGATTATCCCTTTACAACCATGATTTTTAACTCATGAAATTTTACTCATGAATAATTAATTAGAAGAGAGCTGTCTCTTCGAGTGAGATGAATATGTAAAAGTTCCATAAAAAAAAGCCTTCTTTCTTTCGTATCTATATTTCAGACCTTAAGACTAAATGTTGTCCGTGTTTGGTACGTGGTGGGTGGAGTCTTTAAGAGCAACGTTTTGTAGGCTACCAGATTGAGAAACTGATTATGCCTTAATGAAATCTTCTCTTTTTTTTTTCTTTGTTTAGAATAATCTTTACAAAAAAAAAAATTAGATTTCTACGTGTTCAAATCTATGTTCTCTATTTTAATATTGTTGCTGTTCTTAAAATATTTTATATTAAGTGTAGTTCATTTCTTTATTTAGTTTCCTCACTGGGCTATTTTTCTCTATTGGAGCAATTGAGTTTATAGCACCCTGCTTTTCCAACTAGGGTTGTAGCTTAGCCAACAACAACAACAACAACAACAACAACAACAACAACAATAATAATAATAATAATAATAATAATAATAATAATAATAATAATAAATTTTGTTTTCTAGTTACTCCTTTGGATCCATCCATTTTTTACAGAATTTAGAAAATCAATTATATGATATATGATCGATTTGCTACCAGCGTTAGGGTTATTTGTTCCTCATAAAAACCAAACGAAACAACAACACTACAAACAAACAATGTATGTTAATATATGCCAAAGCTCTACAGATTGCAAAAAAAAAAAAAGAAAAAAAAATGGCGAACAATTTCATCACAGAACGCATCCATCGCAGAGTGAAAGCAAAGACATCTTGAAACAGAAGCTTTTATACTTGTTTTATCAGATGCTGTTTGTCTCGATGTCAGCCGTAAATGGATGAGCAAATTCCATTCCTTCCTCCCTTTGTCTTAGCCTTCCAGTCCCATAAAGACAGTCCAGTAATCCTACGCTGGTATTCAGGTGGAGAGATCAAGGCTTCCATCGAAGATCTGACATCATGAGTCATGGGGCGAATTTGGAGTATACGATTTTGTCTTTTTTTTTCCAATGGGCCATCTCTTTAAAAATATATGCTTGTATAAATCAGCGTAACTGAATGTATTGTTAAATTAACACATATGAACAGACTGCTAATATATTTTTTAAAATGTCTTAACAATTTGCAAATGAGGAGATGTCTAGTATAGTCAATTTTATCTTATGCTAAAATGAGTACCTGTACGCTCCAGAGTCCAGACCAAAAAGAATTGATATAGTTATTTTATTTGTTAGCCACTTCATTAGAGCTAAAGTTTACGGGTACAAAATCTTTAAAGTAATATTAATTATACAGAGAATTGATAAAATGGAACTACTGTATGACCATGTTATTTTTTATTCTTATAAGACTTTATTATGCAAAGTGAAATGTTAGAAAGGAACAATGTCCATGTTATGAATTAATTACGATATCAAAGGCAACATGTTGACAATGCAGTATCCTAATTTATTTTTTATCAAATTGTAGTCTGCTCAATGTATAATACAATTATTATATGAGATCTTAAACCTGAACGTTTTATTAGTTGCAATCGAGTTAACCATACAATTTTCAATGGTGTTCTTCCTATTTTTTTCATCAAAGTATATTTCTGATACACTTGACAGATTCATGATAGATATCTATTATTACATATAATAGATTTCACATTTCAAAGAAATTAATGGTCTTTGCAAGGTTTAAATAATTCAATTATCCATCATTTTCCCTTTGTATTAGGTGACGAAAATATGACATTCATCGAAGGTTTATTTATCATTTTGCTTTTTTTATTGAACAACTGATCGATTATATACTTTTCACTCATTTTCTTGTATTAAATTTTGTCTCGCCTATGAAGTATAAAACTCCTACTGGATACATAAACGAATACCTACTTTGAGACTAGTTGAAAGTGAAACCTATTTTCTCTCTCCTGTCTTTCTACTGTCACGTTAGAGAGTTTTTTGAAGAAACAGTTTAATATAAACCAAAAAATTATTAAACTTTAAGCGACTTAAATCAAAGGTAAAACAAGAACATTTCATGTCATATGTAAACCCCAAAACTACTGCTTTCCTGGCACATAATGGACATATCATTCACTGCGGAATGAACAGTGTCGTAAGTTCCAAATTCCTCGAAGACTCTCAGCATTAAAGTGCAGTCCCATATGAGGTTAGAGATCCATATCATTGTAACTTATAATAAATGGTTTTGTCTACTTAGGGATAACCTTTGGCCATACTGGGAGACGACCTTTAGCTCGGGGTATACTTTTCGGTGTAGATGATTGTATGTTCTTGCTCCCAGTGTATTCCCGTTGTCGTGGCGATCTGCCGGACTGGAGTTCGAGTCCCGCTCTAGCTCGATAGTTTCTTGTAGTACCTGTAACTTCACCGTCCCTGTGAGCTAAGGATGGGAAGTTTGGGGAATCCTATAGATCAACCTGCTGAGTCATCAGCAACCATTGTGGTGGCCGATGTAGTAACGTCCATGATTGGTGAACGTCAGACTGGGGTTCGAGTCCTGCTCAAACTCGTTAGTTCCTTTTGTCACTGCAATCTCATCATCCTTGTGAGCTAAGGAAGTGGGGTTTTGAGGAGGCTATAGATCTATCTGCTGAGTCATCAGCAGCCATTGCCTGCACCCTCCCTGATCTTAGCTCGGGTGGAGAGAGGGCTTGGGCGCTGATCTTATTATGTATATATGGGCAGTATATAGGACCTTATCATGCTAGATAGGGCATTGCTACTGTCCCTTGCCTCTGTCATTCATGAACGGCCTTTAAAACCTTAAACCTGTTGGTTTAAATTTGACCAGACATTTCCGCTTTTGTTTTTGTGTTTACGTTCAACCAATATTTAACTTCCTTACCCCCTTCTGCTCTTGAATTTGTTTTCAAGGTAAGATATTTTGAAGTTTAGTTATTATTAAATGCTTTCCCATTGTCTATTTTCGTTTTAGCATTCCCTGCAATCTATGTAATTCGAGAAATCTCAAATCTTTTTATGCTATCCTTTTCTTTTGATTTTTTTTTTCAAATACTCCTCCCTTTGTCTCTACATCATCATTTTAATTTTATTTCGACATTATCTTTCTTGGTTAATAAGGTTTGTAGAAATCTTACTTTTCCATAAATCTTCATTGTGTGGTATCATGCAACCTAACCATCCCAAAGCAGTATGATCGATATCCTTACAATAATAAAGGAGTATTCCTCCATTAATACCAATCTTAAAAAAGAAAAAAAACAATACGAGTTGTATCGTCTGTAAGTTGGTGACCCTAAATAGATTATCAAAAATTATTATTATTATTATTATTATTATTATTATTATTATTAGCTAAGCTACAACCCTAGTTGGAAAAGCAAGATGCTATAAGCCCGAGGGCTCCAACAAGGAAAAATAGCCCAGTGAGGAAAGGAAATAAGGAAATAGATAAACGATATGAGAAATAATTAACAATTAATAAGATATTTAAAAAACAGTGACAACATCAAAACATATATTTCATATATAAACAATAAAAAGAGACTTACGTAAGCCTGTTCAACATAAAAACATTTGCTGTAAGTCTGAACTTTTGAAGTTCTACCGATTAGCTTCCCTTGTACAATACAGACTTATCATAAGCTTTACATAAGTCATTAACACGGTTAGCCTTTAGTTAGTAGCCCAACTTTAATCAACAATGAATTCGTAAATATTAGTAGTCATATTTATTAACTTGGTTAATTTCTAATAGGAATACAACATACTTAATTACTGACAGTCACGGTTGATAGATTGCATAAGAACATAAAAGTTATTCTACTCCAATTCGATTTTAAAAATCAAATGCGTTTGAAAATAATTCAAGGAAAACTAACTAGAGAGAGAGAGAGAGAGAGAGAGAGAGAGAGAGAGAGAGAGAGAGAGAGAGAGAGAGAGAGAGAGAGAGGTCTCCGTGTAAGTGTCAAGTAGATGACTATTCATTCTATCCCATCTGACTACAAGCGCCTAACCTTGGCAGTTCAAAACATATGTAAGCATGTACTTCAGTAATAAAAAAAAGGTTTCATGTACGAAATCTACGTATCTTATTTGAGAGAGAGAGAGAGAGAGAGAGAGAGAGAGAGAGAGAGAGAGGGGGGGGGACGCACATAACAACAAGATTTCTAATGTAACTGCCTAGTTAACACCTGGCCAAAATCATGCATACATCAGTTAGGGTGTTAACAGCTTGAATGATACAACATCTATTAAAACACTCTTGTTAACGTGAACCAAAATGGCACTCTGAAATGATGTGTATCAAACGGTTCAGTTATAATACTAAGAGACATTTCAATTTCAATAGAAAAATCTTTAAATTTATTACTTATTCAGTAGGACAAAAGCTTGCGATCTATTAAATTTGCTAGCATACGCGACCCGACAAAAGTGAGGGCTAAATATCTAAAATATTTATATAGATATGCACACACACGCACACACAACATCCTATCGCTAGGATGTGACTATTCTCTCTCTCCTCTTTACCCGAGGGACGGAGAGAGCTAAGCGTAACCGAAAATTATATATATATATATATATATATATATATATATATATACATATATATAAGTATATATATAAATATATGTACATATATGTATATATAAGTATATATATAAGTGTATATATATATATATATATAATATATATATATATATATATAAATAATTTACATATATATATAAGTATATATATAAATATATGTACATATATGTATATATAAGTATATATATAAGTGTATATATATAGATATATATATATATATATATATATATATATATATATATATACACACATATATATATATATATATATATATATATATATATGTATGTATATATATACATATATATATATATATATATATATATATATATATATTTATGTGTGTTTGTTATTAAATTATTTAGGGAAGACTGTCCCTGGCCCGGGTATTAATCCCAGGTACCGTAGTTCAATTACCTTATTGTGCCTGTTATTTAGGATTTTTCAAACAGTTCTTGCCTTTTCTTTCATAAAGCTCAATATTAAACAGTATCAAAAGAGTTTTATTCCATCTGTGACCAAACTGTGGAATGATCTCGATCAAATATTTAAAGTTTAAACTTAGTGAAGACACATTTCTTCTTAGCAGTTTGACACAAGCCTCGTTGCATAGCTCAGAAACTTGAATATTTTCCACATTGATATTTGTCTTAACATATTTCATTCTTCTTTGTTAAATTAGTTTTATAGTTTATTCTTTATAGCTATTCTTATCTGCATTGGGCTACTTTCATTGTTGTGCTTGTAGCATCTTAATTTTCAAATTAGAGTTGCAGCTTGGCTCATAATAATAATAATAATAATAATAATAATAATAATAATAATAATAATAATAATAATAAAGATATTAAAAATACTAATGATAATAATAATAATAATAATAATAATAATAATAATAATAATAATAATAATAATAATAATAATGATAATAATAATAATAATGATGATGATGATGATGATGATAATAATAATAATAATGAAAAAAATAGTAAAAATAATAAAAAGATACTACTACTACTACTACTACTACTACTACTACTACTACTACTAATAATAATAATAATAATAATAATAATAATAATAATGAAAAAAAATAATAAAGATAATAATAATAATAATAATAATAATAATAATAATAATAATAATAATAATAATAATAATGTACTCCATCATTTCTTTCTTTAAGTAAATCTCTTAAGTGTTCGAGGGAGAATCCTTTTTGTCCCCAGGGTAATTACATTCTTATGTCTGTGATAAATTATTAGCATATATATATATATATATATATATATATATATATATATATATATATATATATATATATATATATATATATATATCATTCATTATTAGACCATAGCGTGTCATCATTTAGTACATAATGCTCAATTATAAACTATAACTTATAACCTCAAAATTGTAACTTTAAAACACTAGAATAATACCTAACACCTGAAAATTATTGCACTAATATTTCCATGATGAAAACAAGCATGAATACGTATCTTCTTAAAAAAAAAAAAAAATAGCCTCTTAATGAATATGTCTAGGGCCACTTATACAAAAATCTGGAAAACCAGGGAGACAGTATTGGTAAAACTGATTAACAATGTTAAGAGTTTTCTGTAAATGGAATCAAAGATTTAACAACTATTGACATACGTGGGCACAAAAAGACACCCTTGTTCCATTTTCAATCAAAACTTATTTCAGGATGTCCCCATAATATCAAAATCATTTCAAATATAAAAAGACTCTCTCTCTCTCTCTCTCTCTCTCTCTCTCTCTCTCTCTCTCTCTCTCTCTCTCTCTCTCTCTCTCTCTCTCTCTCTCTCTCTCATCAAAGACTTATTCTGTATGTGGGTTAAACAAGTTTCCAATGCATATATGAATTACCCCCAAAATGGGAGACATATGTCATAATTGAAGTCTAGTTTTCTTCCTATTTTTTTCTTTTTTTTTTATTTGTGAACGTTGGTGGCTGCTGTTTTTAAGTCACATTTCGGGGACAGTAAAGTAACACTATTGATTTTGAAGCTTCAAGATAATTTACAGTTGTAACTACTCCAATAAATTTCGCCATGTTCATTATTAACTGAACTGCTCGAAAGTTAGAAGTAATTCCGTCTTTTTCTTTATTTTGTAAACCTGATTAGATTTTAATGTGATTAATGTAGTCATCATTGACTTGTAATTACATAAAAACAGGTTACTTTCAGTTAACTAATCATTGTGTATTTTATAATAATGAATATTTCTATATTTACATATTTTCACGTGAATTATAAGCAATCAGGAAAAAGAATTCAAGATTTTAAGAAATTCATGCAAGTTGAAGAAATAAATGTTATATCCATATGACTCATGTTTGCGCATGTGTTACATAAATTTTTGCTATTTACCTTTTCGCCTTTGGGGAGGGAAGGATCGCTATTGTTAGCTTTCCAGTTTCCAGCAAATCTTTAGAATTTTAACTGACTCGTCGCTTTTCCGTCTCTTGGTGCTACCTCTATACGCTCAGTTCGGCGCTTGGGTCAAGAGAGATCCGATGGGTTTCCCATAGATGGTAGTATATCTTAAAGTCTTGGTATATCTATGGGGTTTCAGACTTTACGTCCTCGAGGACAATTCGAACCTGGATCCCATTGCATGGATGCGACCAACCTCTCCATTACACCACTACTGCACTGCTGACTGTAAGTTTTGTACACATGTATATAATGAAAGAAAGATAAAGAACTGATGGACATCAATCGCTTTGTTAAATCTTTTTTTCTAAGGTTTTCACTAATGTTCAATTAATTTGTTAATATAAGTTCCTCTTGTTTATTTTGTATCTACTTTGTCAAATTTATAACTGCCACTGGTCTAGTAAGTATGATTTCGTTTCACCATTTGATCCCTGACTTCACAAGAAAGACAAGCGATACCATTTTCCTTCAAGTCCGTTAACTATGACAGATGATTTACTTCATCTCACGCGCCCTCCTTCTCAAAGGTTTGTTAACTCGAAGAGCTGTCGTAGTTATGGTTCGTACCCGCTCCTGAGCTCAATTGTCTCAATCCTGTGGAGACTATTCATGGTGGTTGATCTAGATTCCATCTGACAACCGGAAGATTCATGTTTTTTTTTTTTTTTTTTTTTTTTTTTTTTTTTTTTTTTTTTTTTTTTTTTTTTATCACAGCTACTTCATTGCTCTGGAAAAAGTTGTTTAGCAGCATTCTACGCTCGGTCTTGTCGGTTCATATTACAGTAGCTATTTTGTATTGCCGTAACTCGAGTTTTAAAAAGGTAATTTTTCGTATAGTTTTTGTTGATGAAATAAAAATCAGCTTGAAAATAGATATTTTTGATGGTACGTTGAAAAACACAGGAA
This sequence comes from Palaemon carinicauda, assembly GCF_036898095.1. Classification (NCBI taxonomy): domain Eukaryota; kingdom Metazoa; phylum Arthropoda; class Malacostraca; order Decapoda; family Palaemonidae; genus Palaemon; species Palaemon carinicauda. The sequence continues at coordinate 14,916,249 of NC_090748.1, read as the reverse complement.
GACTTTCTGCGATCAATCGCAAATCCTAAATTACACTCTAGAATACATTATGTTATTTAGTGGAATGGAGCAGGATTTATTTTGTATTTTCCAGGAGAGAGAGAGAGAGAGAGAGAGAGAGAGAGAGAGAGAGAGAGAGAGAGAGAGATATTAACGTAACGGGAATTCTTCTTAGGGTCTGTGTTGATTCGTGAGAGAGAAAATCACACGGTTGGCTTTGATCTCTGAGCGTCCTAAACTTTTATTGCTGGCAACCGCTTGGAGGAACAATAGATCCCTCTTTCTTTCAAGGGTGGACGGCATATTCCAGGGATTTAAGATTTAAGTCGATAGAAAACCGTAAATTTATTAGGACCAGATATGCTCCTTGTGTTACATTTCATTGAACTTTTATCTTATGTCAATACAATGCTTCTCAGATCGCTTGATATTTAGGAAATTGAAGTAGCTCATTTGGGTAATATTTGAGTCACTGATCAAATTAATTTCATATGATTTATCAGTCATAGACGTAGGTCAATGCTAAACCATCCATTATTATGAAAAATTTATTTTAAACAGGGATGGTCAAGGTAGCAGGGAAATGGATGGATACAACGTATAGAATCGTAACATGATACTTATATTCGGTAATGAGATATATATTGAGTTGGCCAATTGCATACTTCCAATACTACACAGTATTCTAGAAGTTTTATTCCAGCTGTGACGAAGTTGTGGAGTGATCTTCCTAATTAGGCAGTTTGAACCGGTGGAACTTCAAAAGTTCAAATTTGCAGAAAATGTTTTTATGTTGGACAGGCTGACATAAGTGTCTTTTTATAGTTTAAGTTTATATATGAAAGAGCTATTTTAATGTTGTTACTGTTCTTAAGATATTTTATTTTAACAGTTCATTACTGCTCTTGTAGTTTATTTATTTCCTTGTTTCCTTTCCTCACTGGGCTATTTTTCCTTGTTGGAGTCCTTGGGCTCATAGCATCCTGCTTTCCCAACTAGGTTTGTAGCTTAAATAATAATAATAATAATAATAATAATAATAATAATAATAATAATAATAATAATAATTATAATAATAATAATAATAATAATTCTCATTATCAGTGTTAATAATACTATCCTTATTACTATTATTATTGAAATTATTATTATTTTCATAATTACAAATATTATTATTATTATTATTATTATTATTATTATTATTATTATTATTATTATTATTACCATTGTTATGATTATTATTGTCATTAATGAAAATATTATTTTTCATTATTGATATATATTGATAAAAATATTTGGAAACTCCGAAACTAACTTCACTACCATAACCTTTATATTATAATGTAATTCCATCACTCAACCTATGTAGTCCCGAAGAAGATTAACGAAGTAAATCGAAACACGTGTCGACACCGAGTAATAAATGTAGAAACCTAAATGCAATTTTTCTATTATTCTGAAAACTATCTGGAGGACACTCCGTCCGGAGAGAAACTATCTTCGATTTTTGAACGACACCACCAGATGGTATATTCATCATGAACGTAGAATAACATGCTGAAGTATCATATATATATATATATATATATATATATATATATATATATATATATATATTATATATATATATATGTATATATATATATAAATATATATATATATATATATATATATATATATATAATGTGTTAATGTTATATATATATATATATATATATATATATATATATATACAGAGAGAGAGAGAGAGAGAGAGAGAGAGAGAGAGAGAGAGAGAGAGAGAGAGAGAGAGAGAGAGAAATTAGTGTTTAAATTACTATCTGTCTCTGAAATCACGCTCAACTCGGTTTTACTAATTGTCCTGCCAGGACAACTACCATCGCATATACTGTATATATATATATATATATATATATATATATATATATATATATATATATATATATAT
>NC_090748.1:14889301-14906801 GCF_036898095.1 Palaemon carinicauda | reverse complement strand
CGTTCGATTAGTCAGACACCTTAAAAGAAGAGACCACGATGACGATAGGAATGAGAAAGATAAAAGAAAATAGAAGTAAAATATTATTCACTGTAATTTTAATTGTACAGGAAGGCTTTTAATTTAATATATAATTCAAACTGTAAATAGACAAAAATATTAGACACATCATCATCATCCTCATCATCATCATCATCATCATCATCTCCTCTTACGTCTATTGACGCAAAAGGGCCTCAGTTAGATTTCGCCAGTCGTCTCTAATCTTGAGCTTTTAAATCAATACTTCTCCATTCATCATCTCCTACTTCACGCTTCATAGTCCTCAGTCATGTATGCCTGGGACTTCCAGCTATTCTAGTGCCTTGTGGTGCCCGGAGAAAAAGGCCCCTTTCATGGTTACGAAGGTGGGACATCACGTTTGGCAAAACTAATATCCCAGGAATTTCCAGCTTGGTTTTAGGGTCACGTTTAATATCTTCCTCCGTATACAAAAAAAAAAAAAAACAAAAAAAAAAATAAAACATTAGGGAAGATAAAGGTTGATCTACCCAGGAGATGAAATGAGCTTGAGAATAGAAAGTAGACAAACGGATTCTGAAAGCTAAAGGCGATTATCGTGGAACAGTCATTTTCAGGGTCCTAGAATTTCTGGGAATCTAAACCGAGTGTAAAGGTACCCGAACTGGAAAGGAAGTTTACCATCAAAGGTACTATTTGGTAATATGGTTCTTATAAGTCGGGAAGAGAGAGAGAGAGAGAGAGAGAGAGAGAGAGAGAGAGAGAGAGCACTGAATCAATTTGAATAACTAATATCGGTATTACCACGATCATTCGGTTACAAAAAGGCAAGATAAAAATTATTATAATTAGCTATATATATATATATATATATATATATATATATATATATATATATACATACCCATATGTATATACAGTATATATATATATATATATATATATATACATATATATCTGTGTATATATATACATATATATATATATATATATATATATATATATATATATATATATATGTATATGTGTAGATATATATATATATATATATATATATATATATATATGTGTGTGTGTGTGTGTGTGGGTATATATATATATATATATATATATATATATATATACTGTATATATATATGCATATATATATATATATATATATATGTGTGTGTGTGTGTGTATGTGTGTGAGCGTGTGTGTGTGTATACTCCCATTTTGATGCAAGCGCGTGTGTAGGAAAAGGTAATAAATTATGCTGGCCAGTGACATCTGCCATCTCTCCTGCCAAGCGTGTGCATGTTAGCTCAAGATTTGAATTTTGCTATCAAAAGAAATAGAAACAAATTATGAGGACACTAAGCTACAGCTTGTGCTCCAGCCATTATACAGACCAAAGATGCTCAGTTCTGTTCTCGCATATGGTTCATCTTCTCTTTGGTTAGACTATGTTACTTGTTCCAGTTCTAAAGGAAAGGAGTAGAATGAGGAGAGCCAAGAATAATAGGAAGATTGGCTAGAGATATGTTACAAGAATTTCAGGGGTGTTGTTTTAAAGAACTTTTGCCAATGGAAGAACGATTCTATCCGATTTCTTCTTCGTGATTAGAGCAAACACAAGTAGACAGTTAAGTAGAAATCTAAAAAATTTTCTCGGCGATATATCTTTAAACTAAAAAATCTATCTAAATAAACTTAGGCAATAAAAAGAAGATTGTGTAAGTGGTTTGGAAATTTACTTCTTTAAGACTAAATTTGAAAGATATTAGTCTTAAATTCAAGTCGAATATTTCAAGAAATATATGAATTTCTCTTCTACGACCATTTTGGCATGGGTGATATATTGTGTGTGCCAATCTTCATGCAAAAATGGGGACTGTAACTGGATGAAAACATGTGCATCTCTTATATTATTATTATTATTATTATTATTATTATTATTATTATTATTATTATTATTATTATTAGCTAAGCTATAAACCTAGTTGGAAAAGCAAGATGCTGTAAGCCCGAGGGCTCCAACAGGGAAAAATAGCTCAGTGAGGACAGGAATTAAATAAACGATATAAAAAGTAATGAACAATCAAAATAAGATACTTTAAAAACTTAACAACATTGCATCTAGAATCTGGGGAGTCCGAGAAAGTTTACTCTGAATCTATAACAGGTTTAAGTTTTAAGTTTTATTACTTGAGAGAACATTCCTCCTGGCGGCGGGATTCCTTGCTATTTATCCTTCTTAAAGTGAAGTGCTAATTTCTCTCTCTCTCTCTCTCTCTCTCTCTCTCTCTCTCTCTCTCTCTCTCTCTCTCTCTCTCTCTCTCTCTCTCTCTCTCTCTCTCTCTCTCTTTTACATGCATATTTTCGTATTTACATATTAAAAAATATTTCACATATATTTTTATATATATATATATATATATATATATATATATATATGTATATATACATATATATATATATATATATATATATATATATATATATATATATATATACATGTGTGTATATACATACAGTATACATACACACACACACACACACACACATATATATATATATATATATATATATATATATATATATATATATATATATATATATATATATTATCCTTTCGTAAAAAAAATAAAGAGGGAATAGAAACAAGAAAGTATCATGTCCTTTAAATACAACTAAATTAAAAGACTGTAATAAAAAAAAAAGTAAAAAATTATATAATGTTTGAGAAACTTGGTCACCATCCTGTAACGTCATCCTTTGAAACCTCCTATCAAGATGAAAGCAATCTGGGGAGATGAAAACTAGAAGCTCTGCCGATAGAAATCTGCCCACAATCTCCTCTCTCGTTAGTTTGATGGATAGTCTATAAATGATAATTGACTTATTCACTAAAACTATGTTGCGCGAATAAGCAAAGTTAAATGCTCACGTGAGCTTGCAAGCATAACTCGGGAGACTTCTGTTTAAACATTATGTACGTAATTATGAATGAAGACTTCTGTGTACCCATCACTGATGGAATAATTAAGACATCAGTGAAAGATTGCGGTTGAAGTCAGCATCGTTCGATCAATGCCAAATCAATCATTTGAAATAGATTTGAGAAAAGGAATTAAGAAAATAAACACTTACTGTATATATACCTCCGCCAAACGAAGTTGGAAGGAGGTTATGCTTTTGGCCCTGTTTGTGTGTTTGTTTGTTTGTTTGTATGTGTGTGTTGGTTAGTGAACAGCTTTCTGACCGCAATTTTAGCCGTGGAGTAATGAAACTTGCAGAGATTAACTGTTATGTAAAAAGCTAGAAACGATTAAATTTTGGAAAGTCAAGGTCAAATGTCAAGGTTACGGTCAAACAAAATGTCCAATTCACGTAATCAGCCATATGATTGTACATCGTTGTCACAGAGACTTCAAACTTGGTTCATATTCGAGTGTATGAAAACCCACGCTAATTAATACATGTTACGCTTAAAGGTCAAGGTCAAAGTCTGCGCTCTACTAAGTGACCCTCTATTTGAATGTTGTTTATCGTAATAATTGGCATCTATTCATCAGTGAGTAAAAATTACTTATTAACATATCATTAAGATAATTACTGATTCACGAGTAGTAACTTAATTTTATGATTAAAAAATCATACATACAGCATTTTTTTTATTTAACTCTTCAAAACTAAACAATAGAAATCTAGCTTTCGTTAATCTTTTCCCTCATCTTATCCATTTTCATGAAAATCGCCAAAAAATATATATCTTTTAAAACATAAAAAAAGTATAATTATCATTACGTGCATGCTTTCGAAGACTTAATGCAAAGTTGGTCACGTCACTGGTTTCTTTGTCTACATAGATAAGTAAATAAATAAGTAAATACATAAAAGATTTAAGAATGAAAATTCCACCAGGATAGTTGAGGGAAATCAACGAGACAGGACGCTCAGGAATTATTCACGGGGAATACATGCTCAAATTTCAAACTATTCTATTTGATGTAAATATAATGTATATATATATATATATATATATATATATATATATATATATATATATATATATACATATATATACATACCTATATATACAGTATATATATATATATATATATATATATATATATATATATATATATATATATATATATATATATATATATATTGTGTGTGTGTTTTGACTAGGAAAATCTATTTGGTTTGACAGAGAGAATATACTTTTTTCGTTATCTGTTTATTTTGAAGAATATTGGTTGTTTTTTAATTGTAGAACTCGAATCTCTATTTTCTCATCATAATAGAAACGAACTTGGTTTATTAAGTGAGAGAGAGAGAGAGAGAGAGAGAGAGAGAGAGAGAGAGAGAGAGAGAGAGAGAGAGAGAGAGAGAGAGAGAGAAAATCGAACCAATTTGTTGAGCTAAGTTACGTAAGTTACCTAGAATCAAGGAGTAAACATTAGGAATATGATTATCGCCCTAACATCAGCATCATCCCTTCCAGTCGGTTAATAGAAAAAGGCCGGACGAAAAAACTGATCACAATTAGCCATTAGCAACGCAGATAGAGATCTCCCGACACATTCTAACGGACGAGGATACCCGCTCATTACAAGCTTAAAGGCAACACTTTCTGAATAACCGAAAAAGGTTATGTCCGAAAAGTGGGCGCAGGATAAACAAGTACGCGATGCATGACCTGACCATTAATTTCTCCTAACCTCGCAGTGACCTCATGAAATGACCTCTATCATTATCAGACGCACTCCTAATTAGCGGAGATTTCAGTCCCATGTTTTCTTCGTCGTTGACCTGTGGGGTTGTGACGCCAAAGAAGACGCTGCTCTCCCAGCCAGTAACGGAGACAAGAAAGGAAAAAGGATTAAAAAAGAAAAGAAAATTAAGACCTGTAGGATTGTGACGCCAAAGTAAGAGCTATTCTCACCAGCAATAAGGAAGCGCTACTCTCACCTGCAATACGTAAGCGCTACTCTTGCCTGCAGTAAGGAAGCGCTACTCTCACCTGCAATACGTAAGCGCTACTCTTGCCTGCAGTAAGGAAGCGCTACTCTCACCGGCAATAAGTAAGCGCTACTCTCACCTGCAGTAAGTAAGCGCTACTCTCACCTGCAACAAGTAAGCGCTACTCTCACCTGCAATGAGTAAGCGGTACTCTCACCGGCAATAAGTAAGCGCTACTCTCACCTGCAAAAAGGAAGCGCTACTCTCACCTGCAATGAGTAAGCGCTACTCTCACCTGCAATGAGTAAGCGCTACTCTCACCTGCAATAAGTAAGCGCTACTCTCACCTGCAAAAAGGAAGTGCTACTCTTACCTGCAAAAAGGAAGCGCTACTCTCACCTGCAAAAAGGAAGCGCAAAAAGGAAGCGCTACTCTCACCTGCAACAAGTAAGCACTACTCTCACCTGCAATGAGATGAGTAAGCGGTACTCTCACCGGCAATAAGGAAGCGCTACTCTCACCGGCAATAAGTAAGCGATACTCTCACCTGCAATAAGTAAGCGTTACTCTCACCTGCAAAAAGGAAGTGCTACTCTCACCTGCAATAAGTAATCACTACTCTCACCTGCAATAAGTAAGCGCTACTCTCACCTGCAATAAGTAAGCACTACTCTCACCAGCAATAAGTAAGCGCTACTCTCACCTGCAAAAAGGAAGCGCCACTCTCATCTGCAACAATTAAGCACTACTCTCACCGGCAATAAGTAAGCGCTACTCTCACCTGCAAAAAGGAAGCGCCACTCTCATCTGCAACAATTAAGCACTACTGTCACCTGCAAAAAGGAAGCACTACTCTCACCTGCAATAAGTAAGCGGTACTCTCACCGGCAATAAGTAAGCGCTAATCTCACCTGCAAAAAGGAAGCGCTACTCTCACCTGCAATAAGTAAGCGCTACTCTCACCGGCAATAAGTAAGCGTTACTCTCACCTGCAAAAAGGAAGTGCTACTCTCACCTGCAATAAGTAAGCACTACTCTCACCTGCAATAAGTAAGCGCTACTCTCACCTGCAATAAGTAAGCACTACTCTCACCAGCAATAAGTAAGCGCTACTCTCACCTGCAAAAAGGAAGCGCCACTCTCATCTGCAACAATTAAGCACTACTCTCACCGGCAATAAGTAAGCGCTACTCTCACCTGCAAAAAGGAAGCGCCACTCTCATCTGCAACAATTAAGCACTACTCTCACCTGCAAAAAGGAAGCACTACTCTCACCTGCAATAAGTAAGCGGTACTCTCACCGGCAATAAGTAAGCGCTAATCTCACCTGCAAAAAGGAAGCCCTACTCTCACCTGCAATAAGTAAGCGGTACTCTCACCGGCAATAAGTAAGCGGTACTCTCACCTGCAATAAGTAAGCGGTACTCTCACCGGCAATAAGTAAGCGGTACTCTCACCGGCAATAAGTAAGCGCTACTCTCACCTGCAATAAGTAAGCGGTACTCTCATCGGCAATAAGTAAGCGCTACTCTCACCTGCAAAAAGGAAGCGCTACTCTCACCTGCAACAAGTAAGCGCTGCTCTCACCTGCAATGAGTAAGCGGTACTCTCACCGGCAATAAGGAAGCATTACTCTCACCTGCAAAAAGGAAGCGCTACTCTCACCTGCAATAAGTAAGCGCTACTCTCACCGGCAATAAGTAAGTGCTACTCTCACTTGCAAACAGGAAGCACTACTCTCACCTGCAATAAGTAAGCGCTACTCTCACCTGCAAAAAGGAAGCGCTACTCTCACCGGCAATAAGTAAGCGCTACTCTCACCTGCAATAAGTAAGCGCTACACTCACCTGCAATAAGTAAGCGCTGCTCTCACCGGCAATAAGTAAGCGCTACTCTCACCTGCAATAAGTAAGCGCTACTCTCACCTGCAATAAGTAAGCGCTACACTCACCTGCAATAAGTAAGCGCTACTCTCACCGGCAACAAGTAAGCGCTACTCTCACTTGCAATAAGTAAGCGCTACACTCACCTGAAATAAGTAAGCGCTACTCTCACCGGCAATAAGTAAGCGCTACTCTCACCTGCAATAAGTAAGCGCTACTCTCACTTGCAAACAGGAAGCACTACTCTCACCTGCAATAAGTAAGCGCTACTCTCACCTGCAAAAAGGAAGCGCTACTCTCACCGGCAATAAGTAAGTGCTACTCTCACCTGCAGTAAGTAAGCGCTACTCTCACCGGCAATAAGTAAGCGCTACTCTCACCTGCAAACAGGAAGCGCTACTCTCACCTGCAATAAGTAAGCGCTACTCTTACCTGCAATAAGTAAGCGCTACTCTCACCTGCAATAAGTAAGCGCTACTCTCACCGGCAATAAGTAAGCGCTACTCTCACCTGTAAACAGGAAGCGCTACTCTCACCTGCAAAAAGGAAGCGCTACTCTCACCTGCAAAAAGGAAGCGCTACTCTTACCTGCAAAAAGGAAGCGCTACTCTCACCTGCAAAAAGGAAGCTCTACTCTTACCTGCAAAAAGGAAGCGTTACTCTTACCTGCAAAAAGGAAGCGCTACTCTTACCTGCAAAAAGGAAGTGCTACTCTCACCTGCAAAAAGGAAGCTCTACTCTTACCTGCAAAAAGGAAGCGTTACTCTTACCTGCAAAAAGGAAGCGCTACTCTTACCTGCAAAAAGGAAGCGCTACTCTCACCTGCAAAAAGGAAGCTCTACTCTTACCTGCAAAAAGGAAGCGTTACTCTTACCTGCAAAAAGGAAGCGCTACTCTCACCTGCAAAAAGGAAGCGCTACTCTTACCTGCAAAAAGGAAGCTCTACTCTCACCTGCAAAAAGGAAGCTCTACTCTTACCTGCAAAAAGGAAGCGTTACTCTTACCTGCAAAAAGGAAGCGCTACTCTTACCTGCAAAAAGGAAGTGCTACTCTTACTTGCAAAAAGGAAGCGCTACTCTTACCTGCAAAAAGGAAGCGCTACTCTCACCTGCAAAAAGTAAGCGCTACTCTCACCTGCAAAAAGGAAGCCCTACTCTTACCTGCAAAAAGGAAGCGCTACTCTTACCTGCAAAAAGGAAGTGCTACTCTCACCGGCAATAACGGGGACGAGAAGGAAGGATTGGGGATTATAAAGAAATAAAAAAAAACAACGCAATCAATAAAAAAAGGAAAAAAAACACTGAGACGTCGTTCACATCCTTACGAAATCTTCAACCGGTTTAAAAATCTTTCCCTTTTTTTGTGTGTGTGTTTTCTTCGTTGGTGTTCTAGTCCTCTTAATTATCTTTTATACTTACATGTCCCCAGATGTAGGTTATTGCATTCCTGAGATATCTCCAGAAATACTCTGTCACATATGACCACTTTCTAAACATACTCGTCTGTTCTAGATATTCTTGGGTTTAAAGTTCATGTGTCCTTGTGTTCTACAAGTAAATTGGGATTATCATGATGGAAAAGGACCAGTGACATGGAAGAGATAAGAACAAAATAAAAATTTTATATACATAAACGTTTCCTATCGAAACCGAGTTAGATTGTTTTTTTATATAGAAATTTTATATTAATTAAAACTTCTACTAAATTAATCAAGAAATCCCCTTATCTTTATTCTGGTGTTGGCATTGATTATCTTAGCGCCAGCTATAAGCATATTTTGCTTATATTCCCAGTTAATCCTGTTTTATAACGATTTACAAACAAAAGCGAATTGGCTTGCCATTGGATAAAAGCTTCTCTTTTAAAATCATGTTTATGCGAACTTTGTGTGCATAGTTTAAGACATCTCTTATTCTTGACTTTTCTTTCCCATGAGAGTTATTATACAACGGAGATAATAATATTAACGTGCCAACCCTTGAGACACTCACCCTGGCTCGTAGAGACGACTTGAGAAAGCGAGATCAAATTTCAGCAAAATGGAACACATTTCATGTGGGTGTCCTGAAATCTCTGGAGATTCTAATTAAGATTAAGGTTTCAAGAATCTCTGTTATAAACAGTTACAAAATGCTCGAGTCTAGGTGCATAAACATAGGAATGCTTTCTCATTTCAAAGAGAATGTATAGTTTGATGTGAAAGACATAATGTTTGAGCGGTTTCTCAAAGCAGAGCAGGTTGCGGTTGTGTTGATTTTTTTTTTTTTTTTTTTTTTTTTTACGAATATCAATTGTTTCATAGTTCAGGAAGTTAAAACCAGCTTCAAACTCGTTACTCCTACCCTGTATGAAAATTTAGATGGTCCAAAAAATCCAAGATGGTTGTCACTCATTTTCGAGATAGCATCAAATTATTCCAAGAGAAGCTGAAGTCGCAATTTTTTTTCTTTTTTCCTCTTAGCAATATGAATTATTATCATTACTGAAAAATGCTGTTTATGAATCCATTAACAATAATTCAAAAACACAAATAAGTCATTGCAATAATTTAGCACACTGCCTTCTTTGCTGTTTTCATTATGTAAAATGATAGAAAAAGGTTAAGTTTGTGTCCAAACTTTTCAAGTTACTATTTTATTATGGCCTACATTATAGAAAAAATATATTTTCCGAAAGTTACCATCATGCCATTTCCGACACTCTCTTGCAGTAACCATGAATTTCCAAAGAATTTCAAGTCTCATTTTTGTGGAACAAGAGAGAACAAAAGCTTTAATAGACCTCTCTTCAGAGTACGAAGGAACAAGGCCTCTTTTCTATGAACCATGTTACAAAAAATCTAACCAAACATAATATTTTTCTTCTTTTGTCTTTATATTTTCGTCCTTCTTTCTTTATTCCTTTCTTTCTTTTTTTCTGACTCCAGTTTCATTATCATTAATGAACTGAACTGGTGCTAATAAGCCCATTCTGAAAATCAATTTAGTTTATAATGCTCGTAACCTGATTCAATTTGCAAACGTATTTCCCTTATCAAGACCCAATGCAGCATGGTTTTGTGTTAACATGGCCACAATATTTAAATAAACTTCATATTTTATAGAAGCTCTCTTATCTTATCTTACCTTATCTTATCTTGCATACTACATCTTATAGTACAGCCAGGTCAACAAAACTGGCAGTTATATATGAAACGGTCAAGAGGGCAAGTTCCGTCCTCAACAAAATTTCGTTCCGCCCTGAAGAAGGTGCAAAAGAACTTGACACCGGACTGGACGTCGGAAAATTCAGTTGTAAAGTTTAATGCCTGTAGACAATTGTTATTACACAAACACACACACACACACACACACACACACACACACACAAAGATGGGAATATACAAGGTATGTTATTCCATTGATTATCATACCATGTCTAGTCATAACCTCAAAATAAAGTGGTAAAATTCGTCGTAATACGGGTGAAGATATCTCTGTAAGATTGAAATCTTAAAACAAAATCAATATTGATTTACTTGCCTATAAGCTCCTATCATTCTTAGGCATCAAAGCTTTGGGGGATTCCCCCCCCCCCAACCAAAAAAAAAGATTCATTAAATATAATTCATAGGGTAGAACGAGAAATGAAGTTTGTTCAAAAAATTTGTGTGAAGAGTAAACAAGGAACGTGTCCATGACATCTAAGGTAGAATTTAACAAGAGCTGATATGGGGAAGTTTACAAATTGTTATGGATAACTTGACAGGTTTCAAGTAACATTATCATCATTATTATCATCATTATCATTGTTACTATTATCTTTAATATTATTATTATCATTACTATTCTGATAAGTTGTAGGAGAATACGAATGTCGAGAATTCAGTGTTTGGCAAATTAAGAAATATATGTCTAATATTTCAAGATTTGAAATTTACTAAATACTAATTTACTGCACGATGACAAAATCTTTATTAGAATATTAATTAATCACAGGTCTATCAAACGGGGCATTAGAAATGGATATAAGATAATGATATAATAATCATCATTATCATTATCAGCTTTTGCTAGTCTACTGCAGGACAAAGGCCTTAGACATGATCTCTCATTTGCGTCTGTTTATGATCTTTTTATGCCAGTCTATGCCCTGTCCATGTCAATTTCCTTTTATTACATGTTATTAGAATATCCTCTACTTTAGTTTGCTCTCGTATCCATGTTGTTCTTTTCCTTTCTCTTAATGTTATTCCCATGTTGTAAATATATTGATATATCTTATAAATAGAATATGTTTTACAAGTGATTAGTTGAAATATCCATACTTATTAACTTCTGTACTAAGCGTTGCATTTGATAGCATCTACCGTTACCCACATTAGCTAAAGTGAAATATAATTCAGCCCAACCAGCCTCCTCTTCTTCAAAGTCAAGAAAACCTTTTATCAGATCATTCTCCGAAGCGCATCACAAGTCTGTAACCTTTTATAGATACGAAATTAAACGTTAAGGAACAGATTACAGTCCTCCCCATAGTTACAGAGACGTCGGACCATTTAATATAGGAGACCTTTCAACAGAATAGGAATTAAGGTGTTTGCCCGGTACTTAGCATGATCAACCAAGCAATTCCTTTAGAAAATGGAAACATGATGATTATTTTTCTTGAATTATGCAATAGCCTTACGGTGATCGTTCATCGGCTTTCGCGCATTTGAGAGTCTGCAATCAATGCTCCATTTTCTCTGACTATTGCACGGTATTCCAGGGACGATCAAGATTCCAGGTCTTTAATAAATAGGTTTGTCCAGCGAGTTTCCAGCGCCCCTTTTCGCTTGCTGCCTGAAGAGTTAATTTCTATCTTCAATACTCTCTTCAAATTGCGTATGATAATGACTATGATGAGTACCTTCGTAACTACCTGAGTTTATCTTATCATTTACTTATGAAGTGTCCTTACATATATCGTTTCGGGTTGAAATATTTACATGGTTAAAAAGCTCACTAGAACAGTCTTGATCTTCAGAAACCGTCTAGTACGAGAGAGAGAGAGAGAGAGAGAGAGAGAGAGAGAGAGAGAGAGAGAGAGAGAGAGAGAAAGAGAGAGAGAGAGAAGTTGGTATTGAATTCTAGATGAGATACTCTAAGCTCTGAAAGACTACTTCCAACAGAAATATATCCCTTATTGCTTACGTTTTGATAAACAGTCATCACTAGTCTCAGTCTGTAACAAAATATACTTATGGGCATTTGTATGTCCCGCTTCGAATCTATGAAACTTATTTGTCTGTCAAATTCTTACGATAATTTCATTTTTTCCCTTGTTTGTTTGTTTAAAGAAAAAAATTTACTCGGTTTCAAAATTTCGTTAATTGTAGCCTCCTGTTCACCTCGCAACCGCATGACAGCAGATCGAACCCAGCCAGGTACCGTGAGATTATGCGGTTTACTGGGGAGGCCAGTGCCGTGGCTGGGCACCACACTGCCCCGGGTGTTGGGCTTGCCCGGCTGACGTTCTGGTGAGTATCTATTCTGATGAAACTGGAACTAAAACCAGACACCTTAACCTTTACCATATAACCAGCAACCGTGGTCCTGCTGAAATTAAATGGGCAAAATCATTTAAGATGAAATTATATCTTCCATTTCATAGGTGTAAATTTACAACTAACGCTTAAATCACATGAACTTCATTAACCAGTTACCATAAGTACAAATAGTATCAAAGATTAATTCAATTAGAATTTTATAAAGGCTGTTCTTATGAATTGTTCGCGCTAACTAGAAATTCAAACGATATTTGATATATATATATATATATATATATATATATATATATATATATATATATATATATATATATGTACATATATATATACATATATATAGTGTATGTACAGGTCTATATATATAGATATAGATATATACTGTATGTATATATATATATATATATATATATATATATATATATATATTTATATATATATAGATAGATATATATATAAATATATATATATATATATATACATATATATATATATACAGATAGAGAGAGAGAGAGAGAGAGAGAGAGAGAGAGAGAGAGAGATGTAAATGAATATATATATATATATATATATACATATAGCCTACTATATGTATGTATATATGCATATCTATATACATATGTATATATATATATATATATATATATATATATATATATATATGTGTGTGTGTGTTTGTGTGTGTGTGTGATTGTGTGTATGTGTGCGTATTGGTCTAAATCTTTATATAAGCTCGGCAAAGTACTTCCCTGCACATAAGTTTTAGTCCTACTAAAGCATCATGAAATATGAACTTGCAACGGTGATCCATTCTTAGAATGGCAGTCGTTTGCAACTTTTTATAAGAGGCAACAAATAACAATAGATAAAAACGACAACAAAAAAATAGAGAAAGTAAGCCCAGGACCTCCGTTAATCACAACCTTTCCTACTTATGGCCATATTCCATTTAAAGGATGGGAAATGAAGAAGCTTTTAATAAGAGCCTTCTAAGAGACTTCCCAACAACCAGATGAACATGTTCATCTCCCAAACTTCACGCGCTAATCGATAATTGCCGTCCATTCAGATTAAAAAAAAAATATATACAAATAACCTTTCCAGTGTCGCGGCTTTTCTCTTGAAGGGCCACCTTTGAGAATGAGTTACGGTTAAGGGATACTGGGCTATAACACGCCACCTAAACATCTTATTCGGTGTTTATTTAACCTTTTTTTCTTCATGATAACGAAATTAATTCAACAGCCTGTCTTTCTCTCCTTACGTGGCCACCTTTGTGGCTGAGTTACGGTTAAAGGATGCCATATTATATCACACTACCGACTTATATTTAGTCGTAAAATTTGATGAACAGTACAAAGAGGGATAATAGAATAGTCAATGATTTAAAGTTATATCTGACATCCTCCAAGTCTTAAGAGACAAGTTGGTCGGTTTCAAGAAGCCTAGACTGACAAAGGGGTCAACAAAGTCTACTGTGATTGAAGGTTTTAAAATGATTGTACTAAAAAAATTCTGTTACATATGATTTTACATGAGCTTCTTTTTTTCACGTTTAGGGAATCTTATAGTTCTTTAGGTTCCTGCTGTCAATATAAATATATTGGGGAAAGACTTTGCCAAATAGGTCAGTACGGGTAACTTTACCCATTGATAACAGTTAAATTCTACACTAGGTCTACTTATTCAGATAGTACGCTATCTAAATTACGAAAATCCTTATGTAAACAGAAATGTAGAAAAACATATGTAAAGTATTTTGTTCCTGTATATATATATATATATATATATATATATATATATATATATATATATATATATATATATATATTCAAATAAGCCATATATATCTTTGATACATTAATATCTGGATTCTCTTAACGACCTCGGGATCAGAGCCCCAGGCGGAATCACACAGACAAGAGCTTGTGACCGGCCGGGAATCGAACCCTGGTCCGACAAGCTTGTATAGACAGTGACTACCACTTCGTGGCCAAGTGTTAGTCACTGTCTATACAAGCTTGCCGGACCAGGGTTCGATTCCCAGGCGGTCACAAGCTCTTGTCTTTGTGTGATTCTGCCTGGGGCTCTGATCCCGAGGTCGTTAAGAGAATCCAGACATTAATGTATCAAAAATATATATGGCATATTTGAATATGAAAAACACGTCTAAATGTGCAAAATTCATCATATATATATATATATATATATATATATATATATATATATATATATTTATATATATATATATATATATATATATATATATATATATATATATATATATTAATATATATATATATATATATATATATATATATATATTACTAACTAATCTACAACTCTAGTTGGAAAAACAAGATGCTATAGGCCCAAGGGCTCCAACAGGGAAAAATAACCCAGAGAGGAATGGAAATAGGGAAATGAATAAACGACATAAGAAGTAATGAACAATTAAAATACAATATTTTAAAAACAATGACAACATTAAAACAAATATTTCACAAATAAACTATGAAAGACTTGTCAGTCTATTCAACACAAAAACATTTGCTGCATATATATATATATATATATATATATATATATATATATATATATACATATATATATATATATATATATATATATATATACATATATATATATATATATATATATATATATACACATACATATATATATATACATATATATACATATATATGTATATATATGAATATATATATACATATATATACATATATATATACTTATATATACATATATATGTATATATATATATATAAATATATATATATATGTATATATATAAACTTAGAATTAAATATACATATGTATGTAAATATATATATATATACACCTGTATAGTTACAAACACACACAGATATATATCTATATATATATATATATATATATATATATATATATATATATATATATATATATATATATATATATATATAATATATATATATATATATATATATATATATATATATATATATATATATAATATCCACCCACTGATAATTCCCTTATATTTTTTCAACAAAGATGAACTTTATCTTGAGCTCCTGTATTTCCTCCCTATTCTAGTACAATACCTTTACTAAGACAATCTTTCTGAGTATTAATTTTACCCTTGATTCATACTGTATGTTTCGGGTCTGTAGCTATAGGCAATTGCTCTTGGTTTCAGTTAGACTTGCTTACTTTCAGAAAATTCTCATCAACATTGTAAATCAAAATTTTCAGCGATTCGCTCTACCAATTTTCCAATTATTTGGTTTTGGGGTTTTTTCGGTTTATGAACATATTGGTATTTTCAAAAAGTCTACATTTTGCCTTTCGATTTATCTAGTACCTAATTCCATACTTTGAAGTATCTAGAAATTAAGGAATGATCTTCCTATTCGTGTGATATATTCAGTGGAGCTTCAAAAGTTCAAAATCATTGCAATTTTATTTTTTTGTTAGGCTGATTGTCATTATACTCACCCTACATTTTATTTTCTACAGTATTTATCTTATTTGCTTTACTTTATTTTTCATCTTAGTTGTTTATCTTACTTATTTACATGTTACAGTTATGTCTTTATTTTTTCTTGTTTACCCCGTATTAGCTT
The DNA here is from genome assembly GCF_036898095.1 of Palaemon carinicauda. NCBI lineage: Eukaryota > Metazoa > Arthropoda > Malacostraca > Decapoda > Palaemonidae > Palaemon > Palaemon carinicauda. Next base: position 14,890,791 of record NC_090748.1, on the reverse strand, counting down.
GTTTTCACTTTAGGGGCCCTTGTCTTTTTTTTTCATATATGTTTGCAACTTGGCTTCCAATGATTATATTAGTAATAAACTCATGGTAATCGAGTTTGCAGATTTCATTATCGTGCTTTGGCAACCTACCGGTCACCAGAGTGTGCGATAATAAGATCTTCAGACCTCATCTCTGTCATAACTAAATTTAGAAAGTACTTGGAGAATCAAGTGTGATTTCCAGCAGCATCATTATAGCTAAAAGCATCAGTGATGCAATTATCATCATTTCGGAAATGTCCCTTGTGCCATTTCTCTTGCCAGTTAAACATCCACACAATTCATATTAACTCTTCCAGTGACCATTATTTTATTTTCTTTTTAAGGCAAATTGCGTAGTATCTTAACGTTCAAGAATGTTTAATTATCAACAACTTTCTCCCTTTCTTTCAACATTGCTTAATTTAAAAAAGAATCAACGTTTAATCAATTTACTTATCTATTTTATTATTCCATTTACGAGAAAAAGTCCATAGTATCATTTTCAGATATTCTCTTCAATGTCAAGTTTCCCAACAGAATCCACATTGACAAGACCAAAACCGTCTTCGTTATGGTTAGAACATTGATAAATTGGAACTACACCAAATCAAGTCTAATGCATGCGGCTTTTTGTTACCTACAATCTTTCTCACACGTCTATATATCTGACAACCATTACAGAGGAGAACATAATTTACTTCTACCTTCGCAATCTATGTCTAGAGCACAGCCCTTATCTGCATGTATGTCACTTGTTAGAAGTCGAGTGTTCGCCCATATAGTAACCAGTAACCATACGTGGAATGTTTACTCTCTTATCACTACATTTTTCATCATTGGAGTCATACCCTAACTGATATGCCTGGTTACGTCGTCATTTTCAACTACTTTATGCCCATTTGTTTATTCATAGATGCATCTGACATTTACCATCTATGGACTATTTTTTTTTTTTTTTTTTTTTTTTTTTTTTTTTTTTTTTTTTTTGTACCTTACATAAACAATCTTCAGTATCCAGATAGTATACTCCGCATCACATTCCGTTAATTCATTCAATTTCTCCGATACATTATATTCAATTATCTCACTAAGGACTTTCACTTTAGTGGTCGTAACTTTATATGAAGTAAAAGAAAGGATGAAATTACGCCACATATGCTCTGAATATAATTCACTTACTACTCTGCACTAGAATAAAACTTTAAAATTGATTAAAAGGCAACAAACTTTATTGGTACATCTTGCCGGTAAACGACTACCAATTAAGTAAAAAATTCCTTTTTACTCCTTCACCAAAAAAAAAAAAAAAAAAAAAAAATCATGAATAGTTATTTCAGAAAAAAGACTTAATCATGAATAGTTATTTCAGAAAAAAAAAAAAACCTTAATCATGAACAGCTATTTCCCCTTTTTAACTTTTGCCAGGTTACGGATATTTTGTGCAATTTGTATGTAAATTTAAATATGCC
>NC_090748.1:14751801-14884301 GCF_036898095.1 Palaemon carinicauda | reverse complement strand
ATAATAATAATAATAATAATAATAATAATAATAATAATAATAATGATAATAATAATGATAATAATAATAATAATATTGTCATATAGGAAGCAGACATCAGCTCATTCTGATAAATTTTGCAGTTTGAATCACAATGTACATCTTTGCATGGCTAAGTCTCATCGTGCTATCCCTTCGTTTAAAATTCTATTACATCTTGATGCTAGGGCAGAATTTTTTAGGATTAATGCCACGTCATGCAACTATATATTTCCATAAATGAAAGCATATAGTGTCCGGAGAGAGTACAGATATAGATTTAATACTGTATATATATGTATATACTGTATATACTGTATGTATATATATATTTATATATATATATGTATATATATGTGTGTGAGTGTGTATTTATATATATAATATATATGAGTGTATATATATACATATATATGTGTTTATATATATATATATATATATATATATATATATGAGTGTGCGTATATATACATGCATATATGTGTATATATGTATATATATACACATATATATGAGAGAGAGAGAGAGAGAGAGAGAGAGAGAGAGAGAGAGAGAGAGAGAGAGAGAGAGAGAGAGAGAGAGAGAGAGAGAGAGAGAGCAATTTCATCCAAATTAATTCATAACAAATTTATTCTTTTAACAATTGTATTTGAGTAAAACTCCTATCGCGTCTTCAACTTAACGAAAACAAAAAGAAAGATTAAGCAAAAATCAAGTTGTCCTTTCGAAACCATAACCGCATTGTTCTCTAGACCTGGGTAGTGCCATAGACTCTTTACCATGGTCTTTCACTGTCTTGGGATGGAGTTCTCTTGCTTGAGGGTACACTCGGACACACTATTCTATCATATTTCGCTCTCCCTTGTTTTGTTAAAGTTTTTATAGTTTATATAGGATATATTTATTTTTCATGTTGTTACTTTTCTTAAAATATTCTAGTTTTCCTTGTTCCTTTCCTCACTGGGCTATTTTTCCTGTTGGGGCCCTCGGGCTTATAGTGTCCTGCTTTTCCAACTCGGGTTGTAGCTTAGCAAGTAATAATAATAATAATAATAATAATAATAATAATAATAACTCTTCGTATAAATTTATATATGTTTTCAGTTTCTTATTCACCTTTCTTCTTTCTTCCCATATTTTCCCAATGAAGCATCCACTGTTGCCAGCCTGTTATTACCCATTCTCTTAAGCGGCCAAACAAATTCAGAATCATTTGATTTGTCTCTGATACCTTTGCTAACATATTTGCTAATTTCAAATATTTTAGTCCTTTTAATAATTTTAATAATAATTTGAGTAATTTGAATAATAATACTTTTAGTAATAATAATGTTAATAATTTCAACAATAATAATTTGAATAGTAATAATAAAAATAAAAAATATAATTGTAATGATAAATAATAATACTGTAGAACATTCTTTCTAGGAACTGCGTTGAAACGCTAATTCTAATTTGCTTTTCTGCCCACATATCTTGTCAAATTCTTCAGATATGATACATTTCATTCTACGTTTTTTTGTCAATGAAATCTGATACTTTTTATATGTAATTATGAAGACCTACAGTATACTTATTTGCAGATCTATTGTTACCAATGCTTTTTGCTTATATTGGGCTTTTCTGCTTTTTATTATCCATAATTATTAAACCTTTTAAAATTATCAGAATCATTAAAATCATAAAATTAGAAATTTCATAAAGAGATAAATCTCTCAATGCTGGAGAGCGCTCTCCTGGGATCACATTATTAATGCTATGTACTTTAGTACGCTTTTCAGGTCACCTTAGTATCACTACTTTCTTCCGTACTTTCCCTGCGTCGACTTTACCATAAAAAAAGAGGATAATATCCCGGACATTCATCACGATCGGACATACCATAAATATCTTATCGGACAATGCCAACAGAACTACAGGAATTCACCGTATATATTATTTCTTTCTTTTGTAATACTTTTACTATTCATCAGATCCTATCTCTATTTTCACATCTTTTCTCCCTTTTCTTTAGCTATTTTCGTCTTCTAACTGGTTATATTTTCTAATATTCGTTCGGATTTTTAATCATGAATGTTTATAATTTCTTCATTATATTTACCCCCAATCATTTAAGCGCATTTGCCCTCGTAGTTTATAGCCTGTTCAGTAAGCTATGAAAGAGAGTTTGCTGGACGAATATAATTCTACACCTGCTATTTTATGTACCTGAATCTACGTCTTTCCACAGAATTACTCGTGCACACCACTCTGCGTCCTCATTCACAACCAATATACACAGACTCACACGTACATACACACAAATTAGACATGCCTTGACTAGTGGAGTCGTGGAACATAAAGTTAATGTGGATGGCCAATGTGTTCAAGACTGCAAAAAAGTTCTATTTGGACAAGATAAGAACGCATAGGATAACATAAAACTTCCTAGCGCCTTCACTGAATACGTAAAGAAAAAGGTATTATGGAGACTGCCGTTGGGTATAAACAAATACACGTGTGTAGGTACTGTGCATGTATACATGACCAAGTTAACGTGTACCGAAAGCAAAAGCTTCTTATGGTATTTTCCTCCATTAGGTATTTTAATTCTCATTGCAAAAATTTATCTGCACCGTAAATATAGGATGAGGTCACGGCTGATTTCGGTTTTCCTCATTCAAATGCTCTGAGAGCATTTCCTTTCACGGTCTACCTTTTAAACTACGAAGTCCACTGGTTAGTCTAAATTGTTGAATCCGTTTTATCGTAAGAAGAGTTTCTTAAAATAGAAAATACTTTTTACATGTTTTAATTAATTATTTTACGTTTATTCTTATCTCTTTCTCTCTCTCCCTCTCTTCCACTGACATGGAGTAACACATTTATTCCCTCTGCCGTTAATCTTTATAGTATGCACCCACAAAAAAAAAAAAAAAAAAAAAGAGAGAGAGAAGATCAAATCCAGCGAGCTTAGTCCCATATACGAGAAAGGGTGAGACGGATCTCCCCTTTAATGATAAAGAGGCGAGCTGGGGAGAGCAACTTTCACATATCGTAAAGGAGGTTTCGAAACACCGTGTGAAAAGAAAAAAAAAGAAAAACCTTTCCCGAAGGCTTCCAGATTTCTGGTATGTTGTTGTTTTGTTGTTGTTTGTGAGAAGGTTAACTGGGTCCTGGATATGATATATATTGCTGTCATTGTTAATGTTATGCTATTGTTTTGATATACGGAATTATTTGATTATTGGCGCAAGAGGGTTTCCTTTCCAAAGTGAAGAGATATCAATGCTGATGGATAGTGATCTGATTTAAGTGATTGATAAATTTCCTTCGTTGCTTTCTAAAAACATAATTTCCAAGTAAATCGGGACTGATTTGAGGACTCGAAACGCTGAATATGTATTTTATTTCTATACTTTTATTATTGATGTTTATATTAATATTAGTATCGATATTTTCAAGTTACCATCAATATACCTTAAGAAGATTAAGCCAATATAGTTTATCAAAAGTTCACTGACTCCTATGTAATCATCATAAGCTGCCTTTTACAAGAGAGAGAGAGAGAGAGAGAGAGAGAGAGAGAGAGAGAGAGAGAGAGAGAGAGAGAGAGAGAGAGAGATTATATTTACCTCCAAATAATTCCCTCCAACATTCTTTCAGCATTAGAATACATTAAACATTTCATACATTGCAAGACATTATCAAATATTCATAATCGGTAATTTTTTTCTTAAGAATGTTAGAAATAAATCGCCTTTATTGAAGTATGTTCAAAATAAATTTTCCCACTAAACTGCATTTTAAACAAACAATTGCTCACATTAAGCAAAAAATGGTTTCGCTAGTTATTGTAGTGAACTTAACCTGTGGTTAATTAATGAAGCAAATTAGCCGATAAAAAAGCCACGCACGTAGCGGCATAAGATTACTTTAATCCAGCATCTTGAATAAGGATATAATTCATTACGAAATATCCCCACCTAATAAGGTGGCCACTTTAATGCCATTTGGTTGTTTCTAATATTTGCTATCGAACCTCAGACTGCTGTGTTTGCATCGGTACCATTCCATCGGGTCCTTCGCTGGCAAGGAAAACGCTTTTACGATGTCATCAGATAAACAAAAATTCGGTGGCATGAAAAAAGAGGGGGGGAAATATAAAGTTTACAACGCTTCCAGACGGCTAAAAACACTGCCGAATCTTTGCTTGCACAGCCTCAATAACGTTTAAAACGCTTCCAGAAGTCTGAAATCACTGCAAGAGAACTGGAACGTAGGATCCGAAAGTGAAAGGAATAACATTTGGTACAGTTTTCTTATAATGTCTGAGGCGTACCCTTGTCCTGAGCACGGAGAGGCCAAGAATGTGGTGGGAGGAGGATTAGGTGGGTCAGGAAAAGGTCAGTGCATAATAGTTCATTTGCTTACACTGAAAAGGAGGGATTGGGCATGAATGTGCAATGAGTAGAGGAAGAAACACAAAGCAGGTAAAGTGAAAGAACACTAGCTAGAATCTATTATTTGTGCGAAACGCGCTTGCTTTGAGGGGATGTGGAATAAGAAAACATAGAGGATTACAGAAAAAGATACCGGTGGACTATGTGGTAACGTCCCTGACAGGTGATCGCCAGACTTGGGTTAGAATCCCGCTCAAACTCGTTAGTTCCTTTGGTTGCTGCAACCACGCCATCATTGTGAGCCAAGGATGGGGGTGGGGGGGGGGGTTTGGAGGAGCCTATAGGTCTATCTGCTGAGTCGCCAGCAACCATTCCCTGGCCCTCCTTGGTCCTAACTTGGGCGGTGAGGGCATTATCCTGCCTGATAGGGCAAAGTCTCTGTCCCTTGCCTCTGCCATTCCTGAGCGGTCTATCAACCTTTACATGAAATATCATGGAATAGAGGAACACGGGTGGAAACTGGAAGGAGAATTCAAAGAAATGAGACCAAAAAAAGATAATACGAGACGAATTTCTTAATAGGAATACATCAAAACTCCAATCAAGACCTGAGAAGGAGAGGGAAGAGGAGACTCAGCAGCGGGTAAGACCATGACTTTAGAAAGGATCCAGTAATGAGGTCAACAAAGAAGGAAGAAATTGACGTAGAGACCAAATCTGAAAGGTGTTTGAAAGTTCCCTTGCCTTGTAGCACATGGATGGCCAAGTAAACCATGAACAATTTGTAGATTTTTCTTCTTTTTAACATATAAGATATGAAATGTGCATATATCTATCAGTTCTAATTTCTTTAAACTTCCAGCGTCTCTCTCTCTCTCTCTCTCTCTCTCTCTCTCTCTCTCTCTCTCTCTCTCTCTAACGTTATTAACCCATACACGAAACAGAAAAATCGGAAGTACTACAGATACAAGTATTTGTAAAATTCTAATTGCTCCCAATAAGGACTTGGAGCATCAGAGGACCAACTTAGAAATATATTTCTTACACAGATAACCTTAATCAACTTCAGAGAATCTAACCAATGAATAATGAAAGCAAAAGCGCAGCCACATTTGGTATGAATACATAATTGAGACCAACCGTCATTCTTTAAAAAGGTAGAAGTTTTCATACAAGGGCTCATTTCTTTCCATGAGCGATTGATGACTTTGATGACAGGAAAAACTGCACGTACATTTCTTATTCTTGAACTCTGAGAAAAGTACTAAGTAATGCTTTAAAGTCTAATTGATCGCCCAGAAAGAATCGGAATATCAGTCCTTAATTTTTGTTTAAGAATTATAAGTAATTCTTATGGCGTTTGTTCTCCGTAGAAAATATACAAAAAACTTGCTTTGATATACACTGTCGGTCTCTAGGCCATTGTCCTGTTCCTTGACTCTGTCGCTCATGTGTTACCTTTTAGTTCCTATGGTATAAAATTCTCTTATGTGATGAGAGAGAGAGAGAGAGAGAGAGAGAGAGAGAGAGAGAGAGAGAGAGTGAGAAAGAGAGAGAGAGAGAGAGAAACCTCCACGGGCAATAGGATATTTGGTTTCTACAAATTAATTGGCTGAAATACCAGAATAGGAGTGCTAATTGAAATAATCCTAGAAATTATTATCTAAAAAAATGGATAAAGAATAGGCAAAGAGATTACCGGATTTAGATAAAAAAGTACAACGCTGAAATGAGAGAGAGAGAGAGAGAGAGAGAGAGAGAGAGAGAGAGAGAGAGAGAGAGAGAGAGAGAGAGAGAGAGAGAGAGATTAAAGCAAACGACGCCAAAATTCCAAAGAAAATGTTCCCTTTGTCCATAGTAAGGATTTACATGGAAAATCTGTAAAAAGGACAACATCAACTAAACTTCTTTTCCAGTAACGCAAGCAATTACTCACAGGCTTCTGGGGAATTAGCATACAAAGGATTAGTCACAACTGGATATATATGCAAGACTTACTTCAAGAGCCACTCCACGAAAAATAGCAACTGAGCATAATATCTTGTTTGAGGATTCAGCTCAAATAATATGATCCCACTGGATAACAATCGGGTACAGAATACAGAAAAAATGGCAAAGGTTGGATATACTCTACGGGGATAAACGCCCAACTTTGGAAAATCCAGTAATTTTCATTTTGATGCTTTTGATGATAATAATAATACTCATAAGAGACAAAATGTTTCATTAATTCTAAAAGTAAATATTAAGAACAGTATGTTACAATTACGATGAGCAGCAGACATTTACAACTGAAGGTTTGTAAGGATCAAGCAGGGGAAACCTAGTGTACGTTTATGAATATTATCACAGGACTTAACTGCAGCTTTTAAAAAAGAAAATTAAAATTAATCCTCATTAGAAAGAAACAAAATGTTGAGTTTCTGTAATCATAAAGAAAAAAGGAAATGTGGGTCGTTTCAAAAAAGGTGAGATAAGTGATACTAACATATAATATCTGAAAAAAACAGATCACATAAGTTTAAAGGAAATATATTGGTTCTCCTATCTTTTTCTAATCTTGAATAACCCCATATAATAAATATATATATATATATATATATATATATATATATATATATATATAATGCATATATATATATATACAAATGATGCATACATATATATATATATATATATATGCATATGTATATATATGTATATATATATATATATATATATATATATATATATATATATATATATATATAGCATCCTGCTCTCCCAACTAGGGTTATAGCATAGCTAGTAATAACAATAATAATTAAAAAATAATATAATGAATATATATATATATATATATATACATATATATACACACATACACACACACACACACACACACACATATATATATATATATATATATATATATATATATATATATATATATACATAGCATCCTGCTTTCCCAACTAGGGTTATAGCATAGCTAGTAATAATAATAATAATAATAATAATAATAATAATAATAATAATAATAATAATAATAATAATGAAAAGAGAGTCGAAGGAAGGCATAGAGTAGCAGCTGAATCAGAATAGTTGATAGTTTGTCCGCATGAATAAGCCTGATTACGAATGGAAGAACATTTCTTCTTTATCTAGTATGCATCAAATACAATGAATGACACTTTTATAAAAGTCAATGCAGACCTGTGTTCCTAAATTACATTTTTGACAATTATACATATAAACAATTGAGGACCGCATCAATTCCGGAAGAGTGTCTTTGAATTTGAACATACCTCCTATTGGCAATGAATTCTTAAAAGATAATTTAGAATTAACAAAGGGTAATGAGACAAACATTGTCTTCGTGGGAACTTTGAGTACAGTAGCCTTTGGTCTGAATATATTATCCAAAAATTACTTGGGTAACCATTATTGATAAAATATGACTATAGAAATCTGATTTCATCATGATTTCATCTGTCTAACGACAGATTAAAAGCCTAGAAAGAATTTAGTTAGGAAATTATTCAAATTAAAAGTTATCAATTTGATTAGCTTTGTAAATCGGTAAGTTGGGTATGAAAGACCGTGGTTTCACCGAGTAAATCTTGAAATTCAATTATATTTTCGTTAGGTTCCTACTCCCTTTAGAGACCCTGGTGGCATGGTTGCTAGCGACCTTGCCTTTCAATTGTTAGGTATTAATGAACCTTATATAGATAGATAGATAAATAGAAAGATAGACAGATATACTAATATGTGTATATTCAAATATGTATACATACTCCTGCATACATGTATATACACATATACTGTTTACATACATGTATATATATATATATATATATATATATATATATATATATATATGTATATATATGCATACTTGTATACTTGTAAATAAATATGTGTAAATGCTGTATAAATGTATATATATTACGCATTACACACAGGAACACACACACACACACATATATATATATATATATATATATATATATATATATATATATATATATATATATATATATATATACAGTATATATATACACACACACATATATATATATATATATATATATATATATATATATATATATCTCAACAACAATGTCATTTTATACAGAATTCTACCTTTGAGAATGTACAGTATATCCACTGGATATTCATTTATGATAAATGCTTCCGGCTGGGCAAGGATTCGAACCCATGCCTCATAGCCGAAACCATGCCAGCAGGGCCTCTTGCTATTAAGAGAGATGTGAGTTTTTTACAAGTCTACTTGTACATATTCCTGTCGATTTCAGGAATCTGTTCATATACTTGAAATCAATTCATCTCCACCAAGATAGCTGATTAGTGAGTTTGCAACATATGGTTATTTATGATGCATATCTATCACTAACGCTCGCGATTTTAATCAATGTAAATATAAAAAAACAATGGCATTTGATATCAAATTCTACCTTTGGAAATGTATATCCACTGGAAATTCATTTATGATAAATGCTTCTAGCTGGGCAAGGATTCAAACCTATGCCTCTTAGTCGAAACAACACCAACAGGGACGCGTACCAATTGTGACGGCGCCGAGTAAGGGTGTGAACTCAAAGGCAGATTGGAAACGACTGAGTTATATTATTGTGGAACACTCTCCTTATATACAAAGCCTCAAGGCAACAGGACATAACAAGTTCACAAGACAGACAATATTACAGAGGAAAAACCAGACATGAATTTTCATGTTCGTTTTAGTGCGAGGGAAGAGCGAAGATACAAGCATAATATATACAAAAGGAATTATGTACAATTGTGTGAAACACGGTTGGTACACAATAGAGCTATCTAGAGAAATATAAGTTTATTACAAGTCTACTGTACATATTCCAGTGTTCATTCCAGCGGCATACTGAAAAATTAGTAGCAGGCGGATGGTGTGTATATCATAATGACAGGGGGCATAATATTAGCTGCCAAATAAGCTATATTCACTGCAAAAAAACTGATAAAAGATAAATAGGTACTTCTCTGGCTCAAAATATGCATGGTTGATATGAAGAGGAAAGTGCAAGTTAGATTATTAGTTATGAAGAGAGAGCTGAAATTTTGGTAACTTAGATAAAGATGAAGCGTATATATGTGAAAAAAATAGAAAATAAAATGAGTACTGTACACAGGGGTTTCGAAAGAAGTTGAGCTAAGAAAGACGTACCACATGCATTAGAGGCACTTCACTAAGAGTGAGTGTAGAAATTATTATTATTATTATTAGTATTATTATTATTATTATTATTTTCTAAGCTACAACGCTAGTTGGAAAAACAGTATGATATAAGCAAAATGGCTCCAACAGGGATAAGTAGCTCAGTGAGGAAAGGGAATAAGTAAATAAACAAACTGCAAAAGAAGTAATGAACAATTAAAATAAAATAATTTAGAACAATGACCGCATTAAAATAAAATTTTCATATATGCACTATAAAAAACCAGAGAAAGAGAAATAAGATAGAATAGTGTGCCAGAGTGTACCTTCAAGCAAGAGAACTCTACCCCAACGCTGGAAGACATGGTACAGAGGCTATGGCATTACCCAAGACTAAAGAATAATGGTTTGATTTTGGTAAGTCCTTCTCCTAGAAGAGCTGCTTACCATAGGCAAACGGCCTCTTCTACCCTTACCAAGAGGAAAGTAGCCACTGAACAATAACAGTCCAGTAATTAACCCCTCGAGCGAAGAAGAATTGTTTGGTAGTCTTAGAGTTTTCGGGTGTATGAGGACAGAGGAGAATGTGAAAAGAATGAGCCAGACAATTCAGTGTCTGTGTAGGTAAAGGGAAAATGAGCCGTAACCAGAAAGAGGGATTCAATGTTGCGCTGTATGGCTAGTCAAAGGATCCAATAACTCTCTAGTGGTAAGATCTCAACGGGCGGCTTAAGGATTCTTTGGGTAAAGTAGAAACGTATGAAAAATGCGCAAAGCCTCAAGAATAGTGAGTTGAAAGATTATATGAAGAGTGTGAAATTTAAACAGTGAGTGTTGTTTCTAGATGGATAGAAAGAGAGGAACATAATGGGGTGACTGAGAAGCTTTTCAATTCAAAAGAAGTGATAGAGGAAGAGTTGTCATTATAGGCAGATGTGAAGTGCGTGGAGTAAATTATAATGGAGAGAATTTAAGAGTATAAATATGTACAGATATAATTTGGAAATAAAATATTGCGAAATGATATGGGTAGATTATGTGTTAGCAAAAAATATATGTGATAGAAAAGGGGCATAAAACACTTTCAAAGATTACTGATATTGAAAACCAGGTTATCCTGAGTCATGATTCAGAAAAGAGAAAATGAAATTGTTCAAACATTAACACTTAAAAATCAATGATGGAAATGTAAAATGTGGATTTCCAATTGTTTGTTCAAGAATGATATGTGTAAAAAAAATATTAACTTTCTTAAAAGAAATTAAAGATACTCTAATGAGGCTTTTTTTCTCTACTAGTCTACTTAAACAGGAGGGGGACGCAAATAGGATTCATCTACTGGAAACTGGATGTAAGTAAACAATCAGTTATGACGTCATCGATTTTTTGGACACTCCATCTTTTTACCTTCCCTCTTTATTCTATTTTTCAAAATGATTAAAAAACTTAAAGGCCTCTATTAATGTGTCCTCTACTTATTAGCAATCAATATAGAAATATTCATAATTATAAATCATAACAACATGTAAATTAAGGAGAAAGAAAGTAGGAAACCTAATTCTAAAAGCAGAAAATTTTCCCTGTTCAATATACCGTTACTTTTACAACGGAAGATGTAAATGATGATCATAAAGTTCTGATTAACAATTCAGATATCACAAACAAATATTCAATGACCGTAACATGATTTCTTCTCTCTACAAATTAACAGTTACAGATACGGGAAATCCTTCTGCACTACATTTCAACGCATGAAATGGAGAAATATATCGGTTAATAAAAGAAGTTGATCGGTAAATGATAACTAACTTTTTTTTTAAGACTTTACTTGGTTCCTGTTTGTTGAGCTCAGACATAATTAGTGTAGCTGAGAGATAGGAGACAAAGGAATGCGGCGCAGAGTCCTAGCAAAGTAGTGTGCTCCCAATGCCGAAGGCTACAAATGTGGTCACCTCCCAAAAGTACAGTGGAATAATTGCATCATATTCTAAATTCATAAATATATTCAGATCTATATGCAGAAGAAAATAAAAAATATACACTTACAGATGAACAAAATAACCTTCAGAATTTAGAAAATAGCTACACAGAACAAAGTTAGAGGGAAGACTAGCTGTAGGACCATGAACTTCAAGCAACTTATTAATCAATATGTCAGATTTCAGATGATAAAAAAGATATACTTTTTTTGTCAAAACTATCATATTCAACAAATGTGATTGCTAACTTATCAAACTCATGTTACATCTCATCAAACATTAATGGGAGTATTTTTTGTAGCTTTAGATCCGGCAAACTTGTCCACTAATTTGTTATAATCAAAAAACTTTGCAACATCATACTCAATTGATATTATTCCCAGAGCATTCAATCTTTCATTTTCTATTATTCACAGTAAAATATTTTTTTCATTACTTGCATTATGCTGAAGCTTCTCTCAGCAATGGCCACAGTTACAGGAGTTGCAAAAATTATCTTAAACCTGACTGATTGGAATAATTGCAGAGGTATAACACTTACGTCAGTTGTTATGAAAATATATAGAAATAGTATGCTTATTCCAAAGAGACGAGAGAAAGATTGATGAAAAGCTGAGAGATGAACAAGCAGGATTTAGAAACTGTAGAAGTTGCACTGATCAAATTTTCATTTTGAGATATGTACAGCAATGCGTAGAATATAGAAATCCCCTTTTGATGGCATTTGTGGACTATGAAAAAGCCTTTGATAGTGTGCACCGGCCAATTTTGTGAAGAGTCCTGCGTTATTATGGAATTCCTCATAAATATGTAAATTTGATTAAATCGGTTCATGAGCATAGCAAGAGCAAAGTTAATGTTAATGGAGTCTTATCAAATGAATTTCCAGTGAACAACGGAGTACTCCAAGGGAATGTGTTGTCACCTATGTTGTTGATCCTCCTCATGGATTTTGTAATGCGTAGAACAGTCAGAGATTGAGGAGAAGGATTGGACTGGATTGGTGATAGGAATTTAGCAAACCTAGAGTATGCTGATGATGCTGTCCTAGTTAGCAGAACACCACAGGATTCTCAATGCTTGCTTGCCAGAATACATGAAATATCACACGAGGTTGGGCTCAAGATAAATATAAGAAAGGCAGAGATAATGAGAACGGGGTATGCAATGGAAGATGAAATATCATTGGAAGGAGAAAGGATTAATGAGGTAGAATCATTTAAGTATTTAGGAACTATGATCTCCAATACAGCGTCTTTAGAATTAAAGTTTAGTGAAAGATTGAAAAAGGCAAATCAGACAATGGCTAGATTAAATAAAATTTGAAATAAAATCGCCTGAAATTACATGTAAAAATCAGACTATATATCAGTTTAGTGAGATCGGTGTTTCTCTATGGACATGAGTCATGATATGACATTGAAACAATATCCAATAGATTTAGTAGATTTGAGAATAAAGCTCTCAGAAGGATATTGGGAGTTGAATGGCAGGACAGGATTATAAATGAGACTAAAGAGAGATTACTTGAGTGATATATGTGGACGAGATCATGATGAGGGGTAGATGGAGAGGGTTTGGGCACGCTTTTCGCACTCCCAAAGAGAGATAAGTTCACCAAACGTTCAGCTGGGCTCCACAAGGCACTAGAAGAATTGGAAGACCCAGGCCTACAAGGCTGAGGCCTATGAAGCGCGAAGTAGGAAATGATGAATGGAAAGTATTGAATTAAAAGCTCAAGATAGAGACGACTGGCGAAATCTAACAGAGGCCCTTTGCATCAATAGGCGTAGGAGGAGAGGATGATGATGATGATGATGATGATGATATTGATTTTATGCTTGAAGTTCTGAGATTGCATGGGCAGTATGTTGCTGTCAGTGAATAGAATTAATTGAGCTATATTGTAAAAAAGCCAAACAAGTTAAGGCAGTCACGCAGTTAACTGAATCAAGAATTCACAGAGGATATGACCTAATCCATTACCGTTAATTAAAACATAGATCAGAATTTTTCGTCTTCTGATGAAGGCATTTCATTCTTACATTCATATTCAAACATGACCTTTTTTCGGTGAATCCTCTTATCGGTGAAAACTTTATCGAAATCCAATTGTTTTTCCATTTCTAATGCACTAAGAACAACTTTGGCATAGCCTTTTATTTTTGCTATGTTGCTCAAAAAACGAGAGCGTAGATGTTACTTTAGCTTGAAGCCCACCAAATGTTGCTGATTGACTGATTAATTGAAAGTTTTCTGGCATCCTGACATATAAGGTCATTGACGCCGATAGCATTTATTATATATGAAAAATAAAAGAGAATTAAATTAAAACAATAAAATTTAAGATATCATTATAATAGTTAAATAGTTTTCAGAAGACCTGCATCTGAAATAAATCTAAAAATGCTGCTCGCATAGTAGGACACATCATGTCAAAGAATCTTGGCAAGGATGAACCTGCCATCCTCACTTCGAGCCTCAAACAGATATCTATTTCTTAAATCATTATAATTAGGGCATTCGGTCAACAAATGCCTCACTGTTAAAGGTACTAAACAGTCCTTTCGCAATACGGTTGGTGTTGGCCCTTCAGCAGAAACTCGTGTGTCAACCGAGTGTGACCAATACTATACGGAGTCGTCTCCCGCTTTTGGGGTATCATGTTATACCTCCAAGGTGATATGACATTTGTTATTTCCCTCATTTTATTGCCATCTAGACTATCCCAGTGCTGTTGCCATTTATTACAAACTAATTTCTTGATGTAAGGTAGGAAGTCATTACAGGGAATGGGATACCTCCTTGTTAGCAACTCGGATGCCGCATTCTTCGCCAGTAAATCTGCCTTCTCATTCCCAGACACACCTACATGTGCTGGAACCCAACAAAATCGAACTGTTATACCTCTCCATCCAATAATAAAAATCCATTTTAAAATCTTTAAAAGTAGAGGGTTACTAGAATTAAAAACTTCTAAAGCTTGAAGAACACTCCTTGCATCACTAAAATTTGTAAAATTACCCTCCTTTTCCAAAGCTATTTTCTCAATAGCGGTTAGTATGCCATACAGTTCGGCAGTAAATATGGAAGCTGTTAGAGGAAGTGCACCTCTACAATTAAAATCATTACAATGAACTCCAAATCCAATGCCAGCATCAGATTTGGAGCCCTCATATATAAGAGTCGATCCCCTATGCTCTGCAACATGTTCCATAAAAAGAGACCTGGATTCTAAGTCAGTCATATTCTTCTTAACTCCAATAAAGTATTTACAAAAAGATATCTCTGGAAATTTCCATGGAGGTGTTGATGATACCTTGAATGGAAGTACCTTAATTTGAATTGTATCCATATTGTTTAATATTTGTTTCAACCGAAACCCATAAGGTTGAGGAGATTTTGGGTGCAACTCAAAGTATGTTGAGTGCCTTACAAGGCTTACAGTCTGAAAGGCTAAAGAATTAGGGAGTCTTTGCAATCTAAACCAATACCGAATAATAGAGGACATTTGGTAAAGGTCTAGAGGCAACTCCCCAGCATCAACAAGGAGATTTGTGATAGGTGAGGTTCTAAACGCTCCTGTGGACAATCTAATACCAGCATGATGTATAGAATCTAATATCTTTAACGGGCTTGGGGTGACTGAGGAGCATATTTCGCATCCATAACTAATTTTGGATAAAATCAAGGCCTTGTATAATTTTAAAGTAGTATTGCGGTCTGCCCCCCCCCCCCCCCCCCATGATGTATGGGACAATTCTTTTAAAAGATTCAGAGCCTCAAGACATTTTGCTTTTAATGCTTTTAAGTGAGAAACCCATGTAAGCCTATAATCAAATATCAACCCTAAAAATTTAGCTTCACTTGCACATGGGATCTGTTGACCTTTGATGTATATATCCGGGTCTGCATGTACTCCCCGGATACGACAGAAATGGACAATTATAGTTTTATTTAACGAGAACTAAATCCATTCATATCAGCCCACTGGATAATTTAGTCTCTCAACCATTGCCATTCTAGTTCCAGCAAATGATATGGAGAGATCATCCACAAATAATGTTGCGAGAACATCCCGGGGAACGACTGAGGATATCCCATTAATTGCTAGTGCAAAAAGGGTTACACTCAGCACACTACCCAGAGGAACTCCTTCTTCCTGGCATTTACTCTCTGATAGAGCTTCCCCAACTCTCACTTGAAAAACTCTATGTGAAAGAAATGACTGAATAAATAGTGGTAGCTCTCCTCTTAATCCAAACTCATGGATTCTTTTAAGTATACCATATCTCCATGTGGTATCATATGCCTTTTCAAGGTCAAAAAAGACTGTCACATGGTGCTGTTTGGAAGCAAAGGCTTCACAAATGGAGGACTCAAGTCGTATCAGCCCATCAGTCGTTGAGTGCATTTTTCTGAATCCACATTAAATGGGTGATAAAATACCCTTCTTTTCAAGGTATCACATCAGTCTTACATTGACCATCTTCTCCATGATTTTGCATAAACAAGATGTCAATGCAATTGGCCTATAATTTGCTGCTAAAAACTTGTCCTTACTGGGTTTTAAAAAGGATAAAATAATGGCTAGTTCCCAAACACTTGGATAACTATGATCATGCCATATTCTATTGAAAATGCTTAAAATAGATAACTTTGTATTAAAAGGTACGTGTTTAATCATCGGATATGGAATGCCATCAGGTCTAGGGGCTGTATTGTTACACGTAGCAAGTCCATAATCAAATTCTCTTTCAGTAAAAGGAGAATTGTATGACTCTTCCTTTCTTGTTGCGAAATTTAAAACTTTCTTTTCTTCAATGCTCCTATACTGGTGACCAGGAACTGCTTCACACTTGCACGATACATTTGAAAAATGGTCAGCCAGGGCATTGCTAACTTCGGTTTCTCCAGTCATATACTGGCCATTTACCCTTAACACTGGTGGTGGGTTTGGGGTGAATTTGCCTGCCATCTTTTTTACTTTCCTCCACACAGATGATGTTGGTGTTCTACTGTTAATGAAGGAAACAAATGACATCCAAGACTGGCGTCTAGGTTCTTTCATGGCACGACAGAACTGCTCTACATTTCTTGTATATGACTAAATTCTCCTCAGTACGGCGCGTGCGCAATCGAGTTATAAAGACTTTTTTGTGGCTCTGTGCAGGGCAGTTAGTTCTGATGACCACCAGGGGACTGGTCGTCATCTGAATATCCCTGTTGTTTTGGGAATGGAATTGACACCTACTGTGTGAAGAGTTCCATTAAATAATTCTATGGCATCATCAACACTTTCAAACTGGTCTGCATTTCGTTCAATTTGACTTAGCTCCCAAAATCTATCCCAGTCCACCTTTTCAAGATTGCATCGAGGCGATCTCTGTAAAGGTGGACCATTGTTGGTGTTTATAATAATTGGTGCATGATCACTAGTATGCCAATCATCTAATGTTCTCCAATTAAAATCGAGAAGGCCGTTAGAGCTTGCAACTGATAAATCAATGCAGGACAAGGTACCTGTCTGAACATGAAAGTGTGTAGGCTCTCCTGTATTAAGGAGTCCTACATCTTCATTCTCCAAAATTGATGATATGATATTACCCCTTGCGTTTGCCAAAACATCACCCCATAAAGGATGTCTACTATTAAGATCTCCTAGTAAGAGAAAAGGTTGTGGGAGTTATTTAATCACCTCTACTATATTATCATGTGAGATGTTATCATTTGGAGGCAAGTAAAGAGAACAGATTGTGTATTTTCTCCCTATATCAATCTGTACAACCACTGCTTGCAGAGGGGTACAGAGAGACAAAGATATTTGGGGAACATCTCGACGAACGTATATAAGACTTCCCCCATGGCTCCCTGCTTGTTGATCATATAGTGTCCTATAGCTAACATACTCTCGAGGACAAGGAGTATTAGCATCGAGCTTGCTTTCTTGTAGACATAAGTGTTATAGGGGAGTGCTCACGTATGAGGAGCTTAAGTTGTTCATATTTCGCCCTTAAACCCTGGCAATTCCATTGCAGTATGGAAGAAAAAACTATGGTTTATTTCTTGGAAGACACCTTAGATGAAGTCTTCCTATTAGCAATATTTGATCTAACAATATTTCCTGTTGGTATCTCTTAGAGAGGATCTTGATAAAGTGGGTTTTGTGTTCGTCTTTTTCTTTGTGTCCTTTTGATCTAATTGTTGAGGAGAATGGTGGACCTCTACTTGAATTTCTGATTTGTTCAATTCACCTTCCAGTTGATCAGAAATATCAGCAGACAAGACATCATATTTATTTGACGTCGTGACTTTAATGTTTCTTATGGTAAGAGGCGAGAGAGATGGAGGTCTCTCTCTTTTTCGATTAAAAGGTTGTGATCTGTCAGGTTTTTGCACCTTCTCCACTAAAGGTTCACTATGTAAACTGGTTTCGAGTGGAACCTCCATCAGATCAGGCAAGGACAGGGCCTGAGAGAGGTTTGTACTATTGTTTTGAATAGGAATATATGGCTTTTGAATATCTTTTAGATCTTTAAGTATCTGTTTTGATTTTTCTACAATTTCTGGATATAAATTTTCAATGGGACTTTCAATCTCTTCAACTACTTTTATGTGTTTTTTTATGTTAGAATTAGGGATAAAGTTTTCGTCTTTGTGCTTTGGTAAGTTTTTCTTCAGAACCATTGAAAAAGGTTGCCCTGGTCTTAACTGCTTTTCAAGAGCTCTTTTACGAGCCTCTTTAAAAGTAACCCTTTTCATGGTCCTAATGGCCTGAATTTCTTTTTCAAAAATATACTTAACACAGCTTTTAGTTGTAGCTGGGTGTGCTTCCCCACAATGTATGAAATTAGGGTTTTCTAGGCATACTCCATGACTACTTTTTCCACAGTTGGCACAAACAGCTGGCTTATTATTTAGTTTTTCCTTGCATTTCTGGCTTAAATGGCCATACATTTGACAATGATAATATCATAATGGTGAAGGGATATATGGTTTCACCTTCAAAGATAGCCAACCAGCTTTAATAACATTTGGTAATCTGCTTTGATCAAATGTTACAATCAAAGTAGCAAGAGGAATACGTTGCTCTCCAACTCTCTTTCTCATTCTGACTACTTTTACTACTCCTTGACTTTTCAGTTCCTCCTCAATTTCTTTTTCCTCTATGTCCAGCAATTCTGGAGCATATATCACACCCCTATTCTGGTTGAAAGTGGGGTACGAAACGATTTTTACACTATGACCATCCAATTTTGAAAGTGTTTTTAATTTTTCACCTTGTATTGGGAATAGTGTCTCAATCAAGAGACTTCCATTTCCCTGGGGAAGAATTTTTGCCTGCCCTCCTTATATAGCAACTATTTCCCTGTTGGCTTTAAATACATTTACACGTTCATGTCTTGCATTTTCAAATTCCAAAATGAAAAAATTCTCATAATTCACTACTTCATAGTGACCGGGTAAAACTTCTACTTTTCTATATTTTTCTGTACTGTCATCATTTCTCACTCTCTCTCTCTCTTCTTCTCTAGTGTTTTCTTATTATTTCCATAATGCTTATAAGGTTCCAACATTACAATATCAGAACCCGAGTTGGAGCTGTCTGTACCGAGGTCCAAGTTTGTATTTTCCAGGTTGTCAACAGAGGGTTGGGTTTATTTGGTAAGCGCAAGCCAGGTTATCCACCTCTTATCGGAGGATGTCAGTCCTCCTATCCCATGTGGCCCAACACGAGAAGAGGCTTCAGCGGGGACCAGTCCTCTATTAGAGAGGGGCTGCCTCTCTTAAGGTGGGCGTACACTGGTCATTAGGGGTGGTTAGCCCCTCCCACCGGCGACTCCAATGCCTGGCGTCACCCATTACCAGAAAATATGAGTGATTTACAACCGGATCACTGGAGCCCGACTCTTAACAGACTTGGTCTGCACCCAATGGGGTCTGCCAGAGGGTGATGGCGTCTAAATTGGCACAGGTTGAGATGGAATGCCGTCCACCCCACACTGTGCCAAATCCAAAGCAGCAAACAAAACATAATCAAACAAGCTAAAGTCGTCAACAAGTTCAAGCCCAAAAGGAAGAGAAGGGAGAAAAAAAGAAATAACCAGAAGGAAAAGAGAAAAGGCTGACTGATTTAATTGGATCAACAGTTGGGCACCGAGGTCCAGTGGGAAAGTAGTTCCCACTGTTCATTAGAGCCCAGCTGCTAATCCCTCATCAAGGCTTCAGCATCTGAGGGGCAAATGTTGCTGATGATGACTAGAGGAGCTTGCTGGTTTTGTTGATGTGGAGTAATATATCGTACCATATGTAAATTGTTAGTATATTCTCATTATTAGCACATTAAGCATTTTTTACAAGATTGTAATAAATGATATTGATAATAATATTCCGGCTAAAGCAACAAGTTTAAGTATAAAGCATAGCTAACACTAGGCTAGATCAACTAAAACTTTCCATGATTAATTTATTCTCATCTTAATTTGTTGGACAGGAAATTACTGTCAAAATTTCTTATTCAGATCTAGATATCAATCTCTTGCACCGTTGTTCAATTAGTTAATTATGCATGTTGCATAAGATTTTTCCTAATTCTGACCATCCTTTACATTCAGATCTTCCCGGTCAGTACAATCTTGTCCGTAATACTAGGTATGCAGTTAATTCTAATAGTCAGGCCTTCTCCATCATGAAGCTCAATACAACACAGTATTCTAGAAGTTTTATTCCAGTTGTGATCAAGTTTGTATAATGATCTTCCTAATCGGGTAGTTCAATCAGTAGAACTTCAAAAGTTCGGACTTGCAGCAAATGTTTTTATGTTGAACAGGCTGACATACAGTAAGTCTCTTTTTATAGTTTATATGTGAAAGATATGATTCAATGTTCCTACTGTTCTTGAAATATCTTATTTTAATTGTTCATTATATCTCATATAGTTTATTTATTTCCTTTTTCTTTCCTCACTGGGCTATTTTTCCCTGTTGGAGCCCTTGGGCTTATAGCATCCTGCTCTTCCCTCTAGGGTTGTAGCTAAGCTATTATTATTATTATTATTATTATTATTATTATTATTATTATTATTATTATTATTATTATTATTATAATGATATTAGATACAGTAAAGAAGTGTGCAAGTGAGCAGTTAGGTTGTAACTGAGAGACGAGGTGAATGCAACTGAACTTTACATTAAACAATCATCGAGTTTATATTCACGTAGTTGCTAGCAGGACCGTCACAAAAATTCAAACCTAATCAAACATGAGCTAGCATGCTCACATAGCTTGACCTATTAACAGTGCAGTGAAGAGCAAGTGATAAGATAAAAAAGGAAAACCGTTATAGTGTACGAACAGAAAAAAACGGCAGGTACAACCAATGGGTCGCCATACAGTATTTCACTTACCGAGACATTCAGGGCGTCTTTAGGAGTGGTCCTTAGTCCCAGTGGGACATCAAGGCCGTTTTGAGGGTGTAATGAAAATGTTCAACCATTCCGTTGGCAGCAAGGTTGTAGGCAGTTGTCTGATATAGGGTGATTCCCAGAAGATTTGCTAATGATGTCCACAACTGAGAGGTGAAAGTAGTACCCTTATCCGAAGTAATATGCTTAAGGATACTAAATCTCGCTATCCACCCTGAAAGTAAGGCAGATGTACGTGAGGCGGAAGTTGAAGTTTTCATGGGAATGTCTTCACGCCAATGAGTAGAGTGATCGACGACGGTAAACAGGTAACGATGTCCTTGTGATGTGGGTAGGTGGCCTACTACATCAACGTGAATGTGGGCAAAACAACGCTGAGATTGAGGAAAGGTGCCCACTCCTGAATCCGTGTTGATGTACTTTTGAAGTTTGCATAAAGTACGGTTGCTGACCCAATCTTTAGCATCCATAGTAATGCTATGCCAAATGAACTTTGCCTTCAGTAGCTGTGCAGTAGATCAATGTAAGGAATGTAAAAGGCCAGGAATGAATTTAAACACCTGTCGATGCATTGGAGCAGGTATCCACAGTCTAAGTCTACCAGTACTGACATCACAGAGGAGGGTGGCGTTGGAGTTCTCGAGAGGGATGTCTTCTCAATGGAAGGATGTGCAGGAAGTCCTACATGCTTGGTACTCTGGGTCTTCTCGTTGGGCTTCTGTCAAGGGGTTGTAATCCAATCCTAGATGAATGGCGGCCAATGTGTTTCTTGACAGAGTATTGGCAACAGGATTCATTTTTCCAGGGATGCGTTGAAGGCTGCAATCATATTCAGCCATGGCAAAGAGATGTCGGCGGACCAGGCATCGGATTAAAGGCGTGCACCAGAGGCATGTGGTCTTTGCGAATGACGATTGATGTACCTTGCAAAAAGTGGCAAAAGTGATGGACTGCCAAGTGCACTGCCAACAATTCACGGTCGAAGGTAGAGTAACCGAATTCCGCCTTGGACATTTTTCTACTGAAGAAGGCCAATGGGCAAGGAAAGCCGTTAACCACCTGCTAGAGTACTGCACCAATAGCAATGTCACTGGCATTGGTGGAGAGATGGAAAGGTGCATGTGACACGGGAAAAGTAAGAGCACAGCGGTAGTTACGGCATTCTTTGCGTTGCAAAAGGCTGCTTCTTGAAGAGGACCCAACTTCAAGTCTTTTGGCTTGCCCTTGAGGGAGGCATAGAGGGAAGGGGGGGGGGGCAAGAGTGGCGGAGCTGGCTGGCAGGAAACGGTGATAATAGTAGATCAGGCCCAAGAATTCTTGCACTGCTTTAACAGTCGAGGGCGTGGAGAAGTTCTGAACGGCTGCTACCTTCTCAGGGAGAGGATGGACTCCTTTAGGAGTGATGCAGTGCCCTAAGAACAATACTTCGTTGGCGCCAATCGTACCAGACTATAATGCTGTTCTGTTGTAGGAGGTCGAGCGAGATGTGTAGGTGACGGAGGTGTTCCTCTTTGGAGAAAGAAAACACAAGTATGTCGTCCATGTAACAAAGACAAAAGAGGAGGTCCCCTAAGATGCCATCCCTGAGGCATTGAATAGTGGCCCCAGCATTACAAACGTCAAAACAGGAGTAATTGAAGGTGTATGTACCCAAGGGGTTGGTGATGGTAGTCTTGGGGATGTCTTCTGGGCTCAGGGGCCCCTAATAATACCCCTTCAGGAGGTCGAGCATGGAAAAAACTTTTGCTTTGCGCAAGTAGGAGGTCACGTCAGAGATGTTTGGGAGGGAGTAGTGGTCCGGTTCTATCTGCTTGTTCAGGCACCTGTAATCCCCCCACAGCCGCAGAGAGCTATCTTTCTTCAAGACGATGTGTAAGGGTGACGACCATGGGCTTGAGGACATTAGACAAAGGCCCATTTCTCCCATTTCAGCAAACATTTATTTACCTGCTACCAAATGATCCGGTGCAAGACACTTGAATTCAGTGAACACTGGGACCCCCGTCGTCTTGATATGGTAATAAATACCATGTTTGGGGAACCGGGGGCATTTGACAAAGTTCTGGACAGAAAATATCCGGGTACGACGTGGGCAGGTGGGCATAGGCCTCCGTGGGTGCGCTGATGTGGAGAGCGAGATCAGAGGGGCTGGGTTGGAGAGGTGTCGAGAAGTACGAATCTACGTTCAATAACCATTGGTGAGCGATATCAACCAGCAGGTAGATATGTGAGAGGAAATCCTTACCAAGGATTGGCAATGGGATGCAGCAACAAGAAACTTCATAATATTTGGTGCTTCCAAACGATAATGTGAGGGTTTCATAACTGCGGGTGGGTATTGCAGATCCGTTGGCCGCTACCAGGCGGACGTTAACAGACTTAGACAAACTAAATTGTTTCTACCAAAAATTGTTTGTCTGTACCTGCATCATGTAAAAAGATAAGATTAGTGACAAGGGAGGCCACCATCACAAGCGATGGCCTACTTGACTTTTACGTTTTTTCGGGAAGGGGAGGCCACTGATAACTGTTAGCACATTTCTTCACTTCAGTCCACAATCTGGAGTGGTAGCAGCATAACTACGGCCGGTGAGCATCATTAAGTGGCTGAAGAGGTCGCTGGTTGGGTAATAAGCAAGGGGTGGTATATATGGATGGTGGGCGGCTTTGTTTATGCTCCGGTACTGCATTCACGTCAACTTCAGTCGATGTTGAATAGTTGTCCACTTCGTCAGGAGTGGAAGCGTTGATGGAGGTCTTGAAGATGGTGAAGTGAGCAAGATATCGGCATCAGGGATGGCAGCGAGTATGCTATTGAGGTCTCCACTTGTTGGCAAAACCAATCGGAGATTTCTGGGAACGTGTCCTCTGGGATCACCGAGAGGACATAGTCTACTTTATTGCTAGAGAGAGTCACGCCCTTGATGCGAAACTGGACTTTGGCACACTGGAACAAGGCGAACACTTCTCCGCTGGCAAAGGGGGGAGGTTTCAATGGGGCGGCGTGTGGGGAAGAGTCAGGTTCAGTGGGCGGCATCATCAAACAGTGGGGCACAGCAGTGAGGGGGATGGTAAGAGGGAGCAGTTTCTCTGGTGGTCACCAATTGTGCGAGTGAGCAGTTAGATTGTAAATGAGAGGCGAGGTGAATGCAACTAAACTTTATCAAACAATCATCGAGTTTATATACAAGGACTTGCAAGCAAGAATGTCATACAAATTCAAACATAATTAAACAAGAGCTAGCATGCTTACGCATATAGAACTCGATCAGTTTTAATGGATATTGTCGTGGACCTTTGGGTTACTATAGATCAGATACAAACATACTTCTACTTATACTTTGCGTTATTTATTATCTACACATAGGCTATATACAATCCCATATCTTCACATTTGTACCTTAAATATTAAATTTAACCCGAAACTTATTTATTTTAGCAATGATTATATGCTATCAAATACTCACGTATATTATACTGAAGATATTTTACAGTCAAAATTATAGTCTTATGCAACATAATATTTACCTAAAATAACTAGAATAATTAATACCACCAATTCTCAAACCAATAAACTTAACACGAAATTCTTGATTAATTCCAACAACGCGAACCAATATAAACATAGGCCCAACTATAGTGTGCATTATAATATGATATCATCTTTTTACCATAATATCACAGAATGATTTTCGCTCATTAAAGAAAGTCTTATTCCTCGGGCAAATAAAGGCGTCTGGTTTCGGTTCAAGCTTCATCAGAATAGATGCACACCAGAACGTCAGCCGGGCAAGCCAACCCCCCACTGTGGTGCCCAACCACAGCAGGTACCTCCCTAGTGAACAGCTTAAACTCAAGGTCCCGGGCAGGGATCGATCTGCTGCTATGTGAATGCTAGGCGAACATGTTACCACTACATTACACATGAGGGTAAATAAAACTATAAAAATCTCGAAAAAAGAATACTTCACAATATATATATATATATATATATATATATATATATATATATATATATATATATATATATATATATATATATATATATATATATATATATATACAAAACATTACAATATTCAAGCACTGAATAATAGATGTGCAAGTACAATTCCGTATTTAGAGTGTCACCTGTGTTTTCCATTTTCTAATTCACAGCCATCTTTAAACAATCTTTGTCATAGTTTTCTCTATTTCACTGTCACTTTTATTCAAATTCCCCTTTCTATTCTTACTGACTCTTTACTTTTGATAATTTACAAAGGCTTATTAACCTCACTATCCCTGTGATTAGACTCTTAAAGGGTCAATAAAGGTGTACATATCGTACTATGTATTCTCTTATATCCTGACAAACACAAGCACATGAAACTTCCTGTTCTGTTTTGACATCAAACATACTCACGTTCTTTTCTTGAACAAACACAACCTAGTATAATCTAATCAGCACTGACCTCACAAAAACAGGCAAATGACAGGGAAGTCACCAACAGCATTGGATCCCCTCATCATCCTAAAAAAGAAAACAAAATTATAGAAAACTCGCAAAAGGGAGGCTGTAGAGAAACCTCTGTCTCTATCAGAGTAAAATCATATTTTGAATATCAATCTATCTGAATTTTTTAAGCTTCCCAAAAGCTTATAGGTTTAATCAATTTATATCTCGAGGTACATAATCAATTGAGATCATTCTAGAAAAAGCTGGGAAATTTCCTCATCTAAGAATTCTAAAGTATTCGCTATGTTCTGTTTTATAATCAGAGAATCTTATTTCATATATCCAGACTTTATAATCATATCTAGTATTCTCATGATAACTGACGAAGTCATGTTTTTTTCTTCATATTTTTACTGTAAATTCAGTTTTTACGGTGGTCACTTCTACGAGATCTTATTGAAAAGATTGGGCCAGTATGAAAATTATCTCTGCCCTTTTTAAGCCCTATCTCTAATCTATGTCACAGGTTCCAATCGGTTATTCATAGATTATTGCATTGTCATGGATTCTTCCACGACTGGAGAAGATACCTTGAATGGGATAACCCATATAAGCAGTGTTAAGGCAAGACCATGTTCTGGAAACAGTACGTGGCTGGGCAAGGCTTTCAAATCTTCCTGACCAGCAAGGTGTTCTTTGTAATTTAGCATCGATGTTTCTTCCCGTAGTGTAATTTATGTATTTTCATGTTGTTATTAATTTAGTTGGCTGTTTGCTATCAATAACTCCCTTTGTATGTCCTTGTTACGATCTTAAAATCGTTACAGGTTCTTTTAATAAGTATGGGAAATGAATATAAAAAGAAACTCACGGAAAAACACAAGACGTTTATTCACAAACTTACAAAGAAAACTAATGTTACTTCTTCGGTTACTTTAACTGACAACTCAAACCAATCAAACACCAACAGAAAAGGGGAACAGTCAGTAAGGTACAAATACTTAAGGAAAAGTTTTCTGCAGCTGCTGAGACGATGTTGGTAGGGAGACTTCAGGCTTGAGAACGTTGCAGGTGGGCGGCTGAAAGTTCAGATTAAACTGGTACGATGACCGGATTCGAAGACATCACAGAAAGGGTGGCATCAATAAGGGACACCAGAGGTCTTCTTCTAAGGATTCGATGGTACTGTTGAAGTAATGCTTGAGAAAGATGCAGGTGGCCGGCTGAAAGCTCAGATGAAACTGGCACGATAACCGGATTCGAAGACGTCACAAAAGGGTGGCACCAAGATGGGACATCAGAGGTCTTCTTCCAAGGATTCGATGGTACTGTTGAACGAAGGCAGGCTGCAGGCAGTGTTGACTACTTCTTGTCACAAGCAGGGAGGGATGGCTGCTTCAATTTATCTCTTCTTCTCGGCCATAGTAGGATCTTTTGGAGATAGGCTTTTGTTGTCTGAAGGGAAGGTTAGAATGTGGCTCTGTCAGACTTCTGGTCTTCTCTGTTTCTTATCTTGCTAGGACATAGCTCCTCTCTTGTCTTATGTCCTGTCCTATTTCTCTTGGACCCAGGACAATCTCTTCTTGAAGTTTATATACCCATGTATGGGCGGAGTTAATTACAGTGGGCAGTGGTCATCTCCATAGAAGGCGTTCTTTTCAACAATTCTGCATCTCTATTGGCTTCCTCAAAAACGCCCACTTCGACCACGCCATGGAAGCTTTTAGAAGAAATTTCTGATGCAATCTGGACCACGTGTTAAGCCCTAACAAAAGGGTAGCACGTGTCCTTCCATGATGACATATATCCTAAACAAGGATTTCCCTCAAGCTCGGTTTCTCAAAATATGCTGACTCCACTAATTAAGACGATGACATCTTGGTCAAAACAGAGGCAGTTCCCTTATCACTGGTCCGTAGTCGAATATCGGCGAGGCTTGGTTCACTTCCAAAATGCTGATGAAAACGAAGAGATGACAGGAATGCTCAAACAGGGCCACAGTCGAATCTTTTCTCGCCTCGCTGCTCACGCTGGGAATAGATATTTTTGTCTTTTAAACATCCTTTAAAAGTATTATGTCTACCCATGACAGTCCTGAATAACCCTTTAAACTTTATACATTTTTATTCCTGCGAGCAATAGTTTCATCTATTCAATACAATTTTTAGAAATATTTGCCTATTAATCAGCGGCTTTTTTATTCACTTTCATTTCTTTTCTATCTTCTGCGAATTACTTGCCAACAAAAACTAAATCTGTGTGTACGCACAAATAGGCTTACATATATATGTCTCTCTCTCTCTCTCTCTCTCTCTCTCTCTCTCTCTCTCTCTCTCTCTCTCTCTCTCTCTCTCTCCCTCTCTCTCTCTCTCTTTATATATATATATATATATATATATATATATATATATATATATATATATACTGTATACACTTCGTCAATTCATTGTCTTCTCTTTCTTTCCCTGCTTCTTTTGCAATCTCTCGTGATCCATTGTTATTCTTAATGTCCATCTATTATCTGTCATCCTCTTCATATGTTCTGTTCATGTCCTTTTCTTTTTCTTACATATTTTTCGAATTTCCTCTACTATACTTTGACCTCGTATCATTGTTGTTCTTTTTCTGTATCTTAGTGTTAATACTATCATCATTCTTTCCATAGGTCGTAGAGAGTGGAGTCACCCTTCCTGCAGTATAGTACCAGAACAACAGCCCTTAAAGTAAGTAAAGGATCACACAATCTATTGCGTGTTTATTGTAAATCCCACATTATCAAATCACTTAGAAAGCAAGAAAGTTTTCAGTTTCTTCTTAAACAAAATGTTTCTTATTTATCAATTCTAAAATTTGAATTGCTTTCTTACCAGCAGATTGGATATTTACATAGCTGCAATTTATGACATCCTCAGTATCCATGGTTAGTTTTTCTGCTAATCTCTTACATTCCAAATCATAAGCTTTGCAATTACTTGAATTCACTATATGATCATCAGCTTTGTTCAACTTAGCACAGTTTATAAATTTTATCTGTTGTGAGTTACATTATCTGGTGACATGATTTTCTGAACCTTTCCCGCACACTTTATCATCACTCTTGAACTTGCAATCTTTTTTCAAAATGTCCATAACTTTGACATTGGTAGCAGGTGATCACATGGTACCTATCACGTATGTTATAAGTAGGCCTACCCCATATAGTCCAAGAGCTAGCAGCCATTTATTTACCGGAGATGACCAAAATTCTAGTGGGCATTTTTGGAAAGGGTCTACTATGGGACATCCAAAAATGGGTATCTTTAAGTTGGGCAGTGGTGGGTATAGATTTTATTAACCCCTTTTGTTCGAAAACGGATTTTTCATTTTTCGGCAAAATAGGGGGTTAGGGGAAAGTAAATTGGCTGCAGCTCCTCTCACACTGGTCCTAGAATAAATAACTATACACCAAAATGATGCTATTGATGCTATAGATTTATTTTATATCCAACAGCATTAATTAAATGATTATTGGGAGTCACCAGGAGTCAAAAGGTCAAGGTCAGCTCTTTAAAACGCCGTTTCTGGGTATTAGCTGTATTTTGGCTAAATAGGACATTAAAATTTGCCCAAGGTTTACTAAATATGAATAGAATATAAAGAAGTGACATAAATAAAGTTTTTTGAAGAAGATGGGATCTATTCCAGCAATATGACTTGACATGACGAAAGTCATTATTAAACGGTTGCTTTGAAATTCACTCGTCTAACCGTTTCAAATTTAGTTGATAGATGGTTTACCTATATTACTGAGATCAGTTTTATTGACTGTGTGTACACCTGCTTTGTCTTTAAAACATTATAAAAACCTTTATTCTTTGATAATTTTATTAAACACCACCCTTCCGCTGTAAATAATATGCCACTAATGGCTGTAAGCTCTCGTCATGGTCATACGTTTTTTCACTTTTCAATTGTTTCATACGCTTTAATGATGTGTGTGCGAAGGCCTATTATGTAGATCAAAATTACTGAGGAAAATTTATGCAGATTTCCGGCAGTGAGGGATAAATAACCAGTTCAGTTCATATGTGTAATTTCAAAAGTGTTGATTCACAACTCTTTACACAAATATATTTTTTTCATGTAAGTAAATGGCTGTTTACAAATAAGTAGAGTCCTGAAAATGAACTATGAGTTTCAACTTCTTCAGGTTGATGTTGCTGTTAACACTGCAGCCCTCACAATGGCTAGTGGGACTGGTAATCCGCAGCAAACAAATGATAACTGCCCTTATCTTCGCAGCCAATCAACTAAGCTTGCTGTATCAACGTCAATGGTTTTACCAAATGTCTGCATATTCTGCAGAAAACTAGAAAGAATATTCGAGGAAAGGAACAAACACTCACCAAAATGTGCATGTTATTCCGTTGAAAAAATATCAAAGAAGCTGCACGTGCTCTAAATGACAGTGAAATGCTTGTGATGATAGGTGACATTGGGTTTCATAGCAAAGAGGTGAAATATCATAATGAATGTAAACGAGCATACCTGAATCAAAAGAGGGACACATTAAGGAGAACAGTATCTCCTGATTGTGACAAAGCAAACAGTATTGCTTTAACAAGTATATTCCAATACATTGAATCCTCAATCACTGACAATTATCGGCCTGAATACCTTGTTTTATTATATGGGCATTACCTTAGATTTCTAGAGCAAATATCTGAAATTGAGATTGTACCTCACAAAGTCTCAACTTTATGGGATAAAATTGTGAAATATTTTGGTCAAAATAGATTGTTTAAGTAGGAAAGAAGATTTGGTAGTGTTTTCTAGCAGGGTAAATAAAAAAACTGGCCCTTTCAACAGATTCAAAATTTAGCAGCAAAGAAAAGCATATTGTGACTGAAGCAGCCTCTACATTGCGTTCTAACATCCTTGAAATTTGTAAGTGTGCACCTGAATTGCCTGTGTCCTTGTCACTTACCAAACTATGTCTGTTGGATGTCATTGTATCACCTCAATCTGCTCAATATGGAAATGACACATCCCGGAATTTAGCCAAGTTTTGAAAAGGGGTGCACTCTCTGTGCGGAGAACTAGGAATACCGTTTCCAGAAGTGCAGTTGATATTACCTTACGGCAAACTGTGAATAGGGATGCCGCATCCAGGCAAATGGGTAATGCTGCATTTACACAGAATGTTGCAGCCCGGAAGAGGGAGACAGTGACAAGATCTTTTAGGGGAGCAATTGTGAGTTGTCTCCTGGAAATGGCTGGAATCACACTGGTGGATGATGCAATACAGGAACTAAAGCCATCGAGGATAGCCAAGGACAATGCAGACCTTAAGAGCACGATCACAGAGGTGGAGAACAAACTCAATTCATTCACTGTTAATGATGATACTCTGTATTGCCTAAACACTGGCAAAGCTGCCTCGGATGGTGTGAAAGACAGTCTTCTGCAGTCAAAAGAAACTGGAACTACCTGGCATCAAGTTTTTGTAAATGAACATAAGGTAGATGGTGGGCGTTTTGAACAGGCTGTTAAGCGAAGAAAGATGATGAAATTCACACAGAATGCAGTAAAAGTTAAATTCACCATAAAGGATAAACAGATCAAGGAAGCAAAATGCACCAGAGACATATTTGGGAGGCTGCAGTATTTGTCAGTAACACAAGAACTTGATCTCAGTATTGTCCTATCCTATCCTCTCACTCCAGATCCTTTCTCATTGTGTTATATAACCGGTGATATGAACAAGACATCAAAGAGTACATTAATGGAAAAATTAGAAGCAACGGGAACCTTGAATGCCGTACCAGACAGGACTGATGTCTATATTATAAATGCTATGCTCTTCTTCTGTGTGCTTTACATGCCATCCATCTATGGGGGATGACAATATCCAATCTGAAACAAGCTTGTAGCACTGGTGAAATTGTACACATAGTCTGTGACACATATCCTAATGGGCCAAGTATCAAGGACATTGAACATGACTTGCGTGGTAGGACACCCACTACCTATATAATCACTGGGTCGTCACAGAAAAGACCACCAGATCTCAACACGCCTTGGAGCACATCACAATTCAAAACAGTTTTTGGCCTTCTTGAAGGATAAATGGTCATCAGATAGCTATGCATCGACTCTTCAGGGACATCAGGTCTACTTTGTAGTGGAACATGAATGCTACCTTTGCACTTCAGCTAGTGGAAATGTCAACAGGATCCTGGTTCATAAGCTTCAGTGCAGGCATGAAGAAGTGGATACACAGTTACTGTACCATGCAAACTTTGTTGCTGTTAACTATGATGTGGCCCCAGTGATTGTCATTCGCAGTAACGACACCGATGTCTTCATCCTCATTCTCTACCATGCTAGGTTTCTTAATGCACAGATTTGGATGGATGCTGGCATGAATTCTAGAAATTCCAGGCATTTCATAGATATATCACATCTTGCAACCAAACTGACTGGACCTTTATGCGATGCTCTACCAAACTTCCATGCTCTGACAGGCTGTGATTACACAGCCTCTTTTATGGGAAAAGCAAAGTGGAAGCCATTTGAAATAATGAGAAACAACCCTAGGCTCACTTCAGCAATTAGTCACATTGGAGACTCAGATGTCATCGATCCAGATGTTGATGCTGTAATTGAGGAGTACTTGTGCATTGTCTATGGAGTTCGGAACCTGACAAGTGTTGATGAAGCCAGGCTTTAACTTTTCCGCAAGTTGTATGCCCCAAAGAAGGAAACTGGTCCGTTGGATAAAATCAAAACTTCAGACCCCTGTTGTCTTCCTCCTTGCCAAAGAGTGTTGCAACAGAAGTTGCTAAGAACTAACTTTGTTGCACACATATGGAGTAATGCAAGGGAAGCCGATTCAGTCTCATTTGGTCCTGAAGGACATAGCTGGAAAGTCCAGAATGGCAGATTGATGATTGTCTGGTTCACTGGCTCAAATACTCCTGATAAGTTAACCGTTGACGAATTTGATGTACAGGAAGATGATGATGATAATAATGATGATGACGGTGACGAAAAGGACACTGAGAGCCAACATTCCTCGGATGAAGGAAAGGAAATAAATTTTTAGAGAAGTCCATATTAGCAATATAGCTGGAATAGATCCCACCTTCTTTGAAAAACTTTATTTGTATCTCTTATTATATTTTAAGCATATTTAGTTAACCTTTAGCAAATTTTGATGTCTTATTTAGCCAACGAACAACTAAAACTCAAATCCGGCATTTCAAAGGGCTGACCTTGACCTTTTGACCCCTGGTGACCTCTTATAATAAACTAATTAATTTAGTTTGATATCAAATAAATCTACTGATCAAAAGCATCATTTTAGTATATAGTTCGTTATGCTAGGCCCAGTGTGAGAGGAGCTGCAGCCAATTTACTTTCCCCTATCCCCATATTTGGCCGAATAATAAAAAGTCCGTTTTCAGACAAAAGGGGTTAATAAAATCCACACCCACCACTGCCCAACTTAAAGATACCCATTTTTGGATGTCCCATGGTAGACCCTTTCCAAAAATGCCCACTAGAATTTTGGTCATCTCCGGTAAATAAATGGGTGCTGGCTCTCGTTCTAATAGCAGCATACCTTTATCACCTTTATCAGGATCATATTTCAACAAATATTGGGTAATTCCACTATCAACACTTTTCTTGAATACCAGATTTATCTTCTCTTTGGCATTTTGAATATGATCCAGCCAACGATTCCTTTGAATTAAAGCATTTGATACTCTATCTTCATCGTTGTATACATTGCATGTATCATTTTAGGTTTTAATTTCCAAATTTTCCTCGTTTCGGTGTCGGCAACCATGGATTGAATCTTGTTTGCTGCTTCATCTCTGATCTTCTCATCATGAAAGTTTACAATATTTCTATTTGACGCTGACCTCGTACAATAATTGGTATATCCTTAAGTGTATGTTCAAAATCGTTTTCCCTGTCAGTGATTGTAGTTGATACTTTGGTTGATTTCATTATTAGCAGCTATTTCTTAATTTTGTTAGCGTGTCATTTTCTCATTTTGGCAGTCATCAATGTTTGAAGCGTTGGCTTAACTGATTCCATTATTCTTAGATAGATTATCCACCTTCTAAGTAAGATCACTTGTTTTCGGGTCAGATGGTTTGGGCATGCTCTTCGCACTCCCCAAGAGAGATTAGTTCACCAAATGTTCAGCTGGGCTCCACAAGGGACTAGAAGAGTTGGAAGACCCAGACCTACATGGCTGAGGACTATGAAGCTAGACGTAGGAGATGGAGAATGGAGAAGTATTGAATTAAAAGCTCAAGATAGAGACGACAGGCGAAATCTAACCGAGGCCTTTGCGTCCATAGGCGTAGGAGGAGATGATGCTGATGATGAATCTAAATGGGATTTGCTACTGGTAAGCTACTTCCTGACAACAGGAGATAATCAACTCTATATTGCCTAAATTATTTGATTTTACCTCGCAAATATTAAAAGTCATATTGGAATAGTCTACTATATTGTTGGGATCTTTCAAGTTATCATTCTGAATAATCTATTGATTTTCACGTATTTTATATGATAAACCAAATCAAAATAACCCACAATGTACCTTCATTTGAACATATAGTTTGTGAATATAGAATAATATTCTAGTGCCCCTCAAGATGTTGAAGAAGCAGTCAGATTCAATGCAAGCATATTATCAAAATTTTCTTTTTACTCGAGTTGTGGACTACCAGAAGTTATTCCAGGAAATATACAATGTTTCTAATTCATATTTTTTTTTCAGAACAGTGTTATACGTCGTAGGTTTTACTTCAGCATAACTGCAAAATTAAACCACTGTCCTCTAGTCTTGGGTTGTGCCATAGCGTCTGTAGCCTACAATGGTCTTGAGCTGTCTTGGGGTAGAGTTCTCTTACTTGAGTGTAAACTCAGGGACGCTATTCTATCTTTTTCTCTTCCTCCTGTTTTCATTTTTTCATAGTTTATATATGAAAGATCTATTTAAATGTTTTTACTGTTCTTAAGATATTCTATAATTATTCATAGTTTCTTATAGCCCATATAATTATTTCCTTATTTCTTTTCCTCACAGGGCTATTTTCCCTGTTGAACCCCTCGGGCTTATAGCATCCTGCTTTTCCAAATAGGGCTGTAGCTACGTTAGCAAATAATAATAACAACAACAACAACAAAAACAACAACAAAAACAACAACAACAATACTACTAATAATAATAATAGTAATAATAATAATAATAATAACAACTATAGGTATTACCATAGATATCTTTGGGTGCTGAATGTCTTTATAAGCACAGCACCGGTTTGTATACCACAATGCCATAAATCCATAAAAACAGTCCATTCTAAAAAAAAGTATGCAATGGTATTTTGAGTAAGATATATGAAGCAAAATATAGATCATTCGTGTAAATACTATTCCTATAAATGTGTTAATTTCCTAATTCCTAACCACATAAACAGATTAACCTTAAATATACAGTTTTTTTCAACATGATTAAGATTTTCAGATTTTTCTTATAAAATAAGTAAAGTTACAGATTTTTAGGAGACAATACATTTTCCTTAAAAAATCCAAATTTCAATTCTTTTGACATTAATATATATATATATATATATATATATATATATATATATATATATATATATATATATATATATATTATAATTATTATCATTACCTGCTAAGCTACAACTCTAGTTGGAAAAGCAAGATGCTATAAGCCCAGGGGCCCCAACAGGGAAAATAGCCCAGTGAGGAAAGGGAACAAGGAAAAATGAAATATTTTAAGAACTGTAACATTTAAGTAAATATTTCCTATATAAACTATGAAAATTTTAACAAAATAAGAGGAAGGGAAATGAGATAGAATAGTGTGCCCGAGTGTACCCTCAAGCAAGAGAACCCTAACCCAAGACAGTGGAAGACCATGGTACAGAGGCTATGGCACTACCCAAGACTAGAGAACAGTGGTTTGATTTTGGAGTGTACTTCTCCTAGAAGAACTGCTTACCATAGCTAAAGAGTCTCTTCTTCCCTTACCAAGAGGAAAGTAGCTACTGGACAATTATAGTGCAGTAGTTAACCCCTTGGGTGAAGAAAAATTGTTTGGTAATCCCAGTGTTGTCAGCTGTATGTGGACAGACGAGAATCTGTAAAGAATAGGCCAGAGTATTCGGTGTATGTGTAAGCATAGGAAAAGTGAACCGCAACTATAGAAAAGGATCCAATGTAGTACTGTCTGGCGAGTCAAAAGGACCCAATATCCTTTTTAGCGGTAGTATCTCAACGGGTGGCTGGTGCCATGGCCAACCTACTACCTATATATATATATATACATACAGAAATTAAGAGTACATCATCCCTCTGCCACACAAAACACAAAATCTGCGTGGTTGGCTGGTATTCAATTTCAACCTTTCCAACTCTCTAATGTAGGGAGTAGAATTGCCTGCTTTCAACTCATTTATTGCTGAGTGGTCAAGTCCTTCCTCTGCTCTGGAGCCTCGGTCCGTCTCTGTATTAAAGCTAGACGGCGGTTAACCGACGGCCAGCCTGTCGGAAAGAAAACGGGTCGTGTGAATCGGCCTTTAAACGTGTCTAGACCATAGTACGTGTTAGGAGCACACCATTCCCTGTCTTCTTTGCTTAAAAACGATATTCCCCATTTGTTTGTAAAGAGGCGCATTTGTCATTCTTTTGCTTATATGCATCCTATGCATGTCTCAAATTGCCTCGGTCTATAGAAACCTTAGCCAGGAACATTTATAGTTATTTCAGCTGCAGCCCTAAACGAACTTGAGACGGTAGACCTTGAAGAATTCCAGAATTTCACTAATGTGAGGCTACATAAATTATTACACCCTTCTCAAACTAGGTTGCTCTCACTGCATATGGTTGTATCAGTTAATTGAACAGTACAATGCATTAAAACTGTTCGGTGCTACTATAGCGTGAGGTCTACCGCCATATGTCGCCTACCCAGGCGGAGGGTGAGGTCTACCACGCAACAAGCTTGGACCTTCCGCAACCTAAATGCCATGGGGTACCAGCATTCTACAGTGAACCACCAGCAATATTATGTAGATCCAGCGACAGGAGCACACACACAGGCAATTGAGCGATCGTGGTTGGACGCTAAAACGATGATTCTGAAGAGATTAATGCGAGGTGTTGGTCGTCAGCTGTTCCAGTCTCATTTTGATTATTTTTGCTGGAAGGTGATGAGAAAAAAATTCCAATGATCTATTTGTGTCTTTCTTAGAAGATGTACGAAGTGTGTACCGCTAGGATAAATGTATGGAAATATATGATAACATGTTTATTTTTACATTTATTCCTTTTTTAATGTAATTAGAAATCCAATTATCTATTTAAGTCATTTCTAAGATATGTATAAATTAAGTGTTTATTGCTTAAACAAATGTATGAAATGTGTTTAATCTATGAGGGACGAATAATTTAGCAGTAGACCGATAACATGTTTATTTTTACCTTTATTCCTTTTTTTAACGTAATTAGAAATCCAATTATCTTTTTAAGTCATTTCTAAGATATGTTTAAATTAGGTGTTTATTGTTTTGTATCGCTAGAATAAATATGGAAATATATGATAACATGTTTATTTTTACCTTTATTAATTTTTTTTTTCAATATAATCAAAATTCCAATTATCATTTTAAGACATTTCTAAAATATGTTTACATTGAGTGTTTATTGCTTAAACAAATGTATGAAATGTGTTTTATCTATGAGGGACGAATAATTCAGCGGTAGACCTCACGCTATAGTGCTAACGGGAGGTAGACCTCACGCTATAGTGTGGTAGACCTCACGCTATAGTAGCACCAACTGTTCTTTACAAATGCTGTCGTTGTTGACAAGCTTACTGGTTCAGAAGTTATTTTGCAGAAGCTTAATAACCCCATAACTAAATTGTATTTATTGTTCCTGGATTTGGTTTTGCCAATTTTTAATAATTTGAACAAACAAATGCAGTCTGGGTCACCACAAGTGCACGTTTTACAAAGTTCAATTGCTGCAGCCCTTAGGACAATTCTTGAATGCTATATATGAAAGGATTACATTGACAAAACTCCACTAAAGGATATAAAGATTAAAGACCCTGTAAACTTCAAGCCCTTAGAAGATATGTATCTTGGTATTAAAATAGGCATCGATCTTAGAATTAAAGCTTCATATAATACTGAGGATCTTAGATGTTTTAGACGAAGCTGTTTGGAGTTTTTCATAGAAGCAGCCTCTCAAATTTACAAAAAAAATTCGCTTTGATTCAAATGCTATTTATTCTTTGAAGGTATTAAGTTCAAAAGTAGTTATGGATAGAGAATTGCCATCTCTAAATGGTCTGATGTCCTTTGGTCATGCAACAGAGTCTGATATTCGAAGCATTGGCACAAAATTGAGGCTACTAAGAGATTCTTTAGATATTATTAATGTGTTCAGATATGAAGCCAGAGATATTTTGGAGTACTGTAGCTTCAGCTAGGCAAATGGACAATGCGTTGTTTTCGAATTTGTCCAACTTTATGCAAACATTACTATGTTTACCGCACTCAAGTGCAACTGTAGAAAGAATATTTTCTTCAATAAACAGGGAGAAAAGAAAATTAAGAAATAGGTTATCTACTGAAACAATTACAGGTTTGCTCCATACAAAGCAATTGCTTAAAGATAAATCCTGTTATGAATTTACTGTCTCCAAAGAACTCTTAGCCAGTACAAGAAAATCATAAAGTGACAAATATGTACATAATCAAATGTAGACATCAGTAGAAAATATGATTTATAAATATTTCTTTATTTGCTAAATCTCAAAATGTGAAATAGTAATCCTAGAGTTATTTTCTAGTGATTCCTTTAATTTCCAATCAATTATACATCACATTACCAACACTATAAACTGGCCAGCTCGAAGTCCATCATTATGACAATATGTTGTTTACTTTATGTACCCAAGAGTCAAGAGGTATAGTGGAAGTTTTCATTAATAAACAGGAAATCTCCTTTTTTTCTTTTTTCCTTCGGCCAATTGATTTACTCAAAATTACGTGTTATTTCTATAAACATACGCTAAAATTTAACCTACCAATTCCTCACATTTTCTATACAGATTAATTTCACAATATACAGACTTATTCAATTTTTTTTTCAGTAAATATGCAGGTTTAAAAAATGTGGTAACACTGTTCCTAACCAGACTTTCGCGAAGAAGAACGCAAATGTAAACAATAATTTGGGGAGGGAGTCGTCTTTGAGGTCTGTCGTCTGTGTCAATATATGTGTCAAACTTCATTCGATGGCCGAGGAAGCATTGTTCGACTTTATTCACATGGAAGTTGTGAACTATGTTTTTCAAGCAAATGAAAAAGTATCTGAAGTAAGTTTAGATCACTGAAAGGCTAGTGTAACAGCAAGCCACGATAGCCTATCTTAAAGTAAATTTAGTTTGGATCTACTGATATGCTAAAATAAACCTCTGCTTACTGAGTTTTACATTACAAAATGCTTTGCATAGCCTTTCGTCAATAAGTAAATAATGTATTAACACAGTTTAAGGCTCCAGAAGATATTGAAATAAGGTAATTTGTAGAACGGGGGAGGGGGGGTACATGCGCCGGTATTATTATAGTGTATTACAGGGCAATGTAACATAGTAAAAAAAAACTACTTTTTCTAATAGAAAAAATTACGCTCTCTTCGAAAGTGACACGTTCCCTAAACTCGCCACCCCTAACCTAACCTACAAGCCATGGTCTTACCTACATACCCAATGGGGGGGCTAGCGCCACACTGCGACCCCCCTTACACTGCCGTATTAAAAGGTAGACATAATACATACAGGTGGTCGCTATCATACATACACCCTGCATTAGCCCTTGTGGTAGTGACACGTCAACACAAGTTAGGTTAGGTGGTTGTATTGTTGGTTGTGACTTATCTCTCTTAGTGAAATGGGATAGTACTTGCCTTTTTTTCTGTGTCTGCTGTACAAACCATCTATTTGTTTTTTACCATTGCAACTTCGTGTTCCAAGTAAGGTATGGGTAATATGCCAGTTGAATAGTATTGGGGGTGTATGTATAATAGCAGTCACCTGTATGTAATATGATGGCCTACTAAGAATACGGCAGTGTGAGGGGGATTGTAGGGGGTCATTAGCTCCCCCCCCCCCCCTTGTTAGGTAAGTAGGTAAGGACACGGCTTGTAGGTTAGGTTAGGTGGTAAACTTTAGGATGGTTGTTGTCCATTTACTATGCAAGCGGGAGGAACTGGCCGCTGATATACAAAGGCAAATAGTACTGTAAAAGTATCCAAAAATCCTTTCTAAGAAAAGACGACTTGATCCTGGTGTATTTTTTTATTTTCAGAACCTAATTTTGATGACGATAAATGTCAGGAATCTTCCTTTTTCAATATTAAACTTACCCGATAATCATGTAGCTGTCAACTCCGTTGCCCGACAGAATTCTATGGAGGGATACGCCAGCTATCACAATACTAGAAGGGGGTGTACTTACCAGCGCCACCTGTGGCCAGGTACTCAATCATTTGTTGTTGACACCTCCTCAATTATTCCTCTGTCGTGCTTCCGGCTAGACGTTCTGGGATACGCTTATGGTCTTCGAGTTTATTCACGGATATTTGGTGAAGTATTCTCTCAGATTAACGGCTGTCGCTTTACTGGAATCCTTCTTATATTAGCTAGATAGCTTTTATATAATACTGATATAACGGTTAACGAATTTTGCTTGTTTTTGGATCCCCCTTTGGCTAACTCTTTGGATTACAAGATGTCTGACATTTCGCAAGCCCCCTCCCATAGACGATGTAGGTCTTGCAATAGGCGTATTCCGAAGGCCTCAGTAGATCCTCACACCGCTTGTTCTGACTGTAGGGACAGGCCCTGTCTGTTAGAAAATCGATGTGAGGAATGCGCCGGACTTTCGGAATTGGAATTTGTCCGTCTTTTAAAATATTCATCTAAGTTAGAGAGAGGTAGAGTTAGGAGGAGTTCTTCTCACTCTTCTATGTTTTCCTCACCTCATGATCCCCTACCTTTTCCTACCCCTGTAGTGGCTACCCCCGAACCTACTGTGTGCCCTCCGCCTGATATGTCAGTTGTTTTGCGTGCTATTCAGGCTTTAGGCGATAAAGTAGAATCAGTGGTAAGTGACCATAAGTCTCTGATGGCCGAAGTTAAAGAACTGAAGGTCAAGAGTGCAGTGGGTGGAGTTAGTGCCAGTGCTGTGACGAGTGCTAGTGTCGGTGCAGTGCCAAGTGCTAGTGGTGCCAGTGTGGTGCGTGAGGATTTTTCTGTGCGAGCCAGTCGTCCTCCCAGTCCGGGACCTCTTGCAAGCTCCCATGCCCAGGGGAGAAGCAATGTCGAAGGGCTTAAGGGTTCGACAGGCCTTGTTAGGCGCACAGAACTATCCTCGGTGGTTGCGGGCGTGTCTTCCTTAGACCGTCACTCCCACCTGCAGACGATTGAGCCCGTCTTATTCTCGTCCGCTGATCAACTGGCAGGGAAGAAACGTTGGTCTCAGGTCTCGAGACCGCTTAAACGTAGAGTCCAGTCCGCGAGTGCTCAGCCAGGTTGCAGTCATTGGCTCAGCTCTGACTCGCCTCAGTCATCTGTCGACTGTACTCCGCCCAAGAGGAGTAAGGTTCTGCCAAAACAGAGCTCGACTGTTAAGACTTTACCTCAGTCTGTTATCGTTTCTGCCGATCCCAAGTGGACCCTGCTTCAGTCCATGCAAGCTCAGCTTTCGGACTTGATGCGTGAGTGTCGGGCTGAGAGTGTTGCACCTCCGCCTCCGCCTACACTCCCTCCGCCTGTTCTCGCTCCGCCTGTGCTCGCCCCGCCTGCGCTTGCTCCGCCTGGTCGCAGCACCATCTGCCAGGTGTACGATGTTGAGCCACTTTCGGAGTTCACTGTTCCCAGTGGTGTTCAGCCTCAGCCTTCTTTAAGGCAACCCTTGCTTTGGGATCAGGAGAGTTATTCCACTCTTCCTCCGCCTCCCCTTGCTGCTCCACCAGTGGTGCAACTCTCGGTTGGGGTACAACAACCTCTCCCCTCCGTGAGTCAGTCTGCTCAGCCATCGCTGCAGCGAGCTCAACCCTCCTCAAGGCAAGCTCCTCTACACCCTGGACTTGCGCCTCAGGAGCCTCAGCTTGCGAGAACTTTACCTTGTTCTGCGCAGCCTCAACCTCATCATGCTCCGCTCATCTCACAGGAACAGGAACGGACTACTCCGCCTCCGTCCTCCGCTCAGCTAGTGCAATCCTTGGGTTCAACCTCTCTTGCTAGGAGTCAACCTCCTTCACCCATGCGCCTGCCTTCTGCTTCGTCTGTTGTTCAGCCTTTGCAGTCTGAGCCTCAGGTTTTCCCTCAACAGTTACTGGAAGAGGAAACCACTGTTATTGTTCCTACCCGTTCTGACTCTGCGGTTCAGCATTCTTGTCCGATTGCTTCGCTACACTCTGCTGATGAGGTGTCGGATGATGAGGAGGCACACCTTGATCCCTCATCAGACGTGGACGAATCTAAGCTTTCTCCACCGTCGATTGATTTTCGTAAGGTCTTGGCTCTACTCAGGGAGATTTACCCAGACCACTTTGTCTCTGCTATTCCCCGCTCTCCACCATCTGAGTTTTCGCTGGGCGTACAACAAGCTAAGTCCAACTATACTAAGCTTGTCCTAGCTAGATCCTCCAAGAGGGCTTTAAGGATCTTAGGGGAGTGGCTGCAGTCTAAACAACATCTTGGCAAGACTTCCTTCATGTTCCCTCCAACGAAGCTCGCTTCGAAAGCTAGCGTTTGGTATGCCACAGGGGAAGCACCAGGCTTAGGAGTACCTGCCTCTGCCCAGGCTGACTTCTCAAGTCTGGTGGACTCGCCTCGGAGAACTGCTATGAGACGCTCGAAGGTTTGTTGGACCTTCTCAGACCTGGATCATTTACTGAAAGGGTTGTTCAGAGCATTTGAAATGTTCAACTTTCTCGACTGGTGCCTGGGGGCCCTCAGCAAGAAAACCTCTCCTGCGGACAAAGATTCTGCCATGCTATTAATGTCCTGCATGGATAAGGCCATCAGAGATGGATCGGGCGAGCTAGCGTCGTTATTTGTATCAGGGGTGTTGAAGAAAAGGGAACAACTGTGTACCTTCCTTTCCGCCAGCATTACACCTTGCCAACGGTCACAACTCCTTTTTGCTCCACTCTCAAAGTTCCTCTTTCCCGAGGAGCTAGTTAAGGACTTGTCTGCTGCCCTGATACAAAAGGACACGCACGATCTTGTAGCCTCTTCGGCTCGTAAGTCTAAGGTTGCCACCTCAGTCCCCAAGACTTATCGCTCCCCAGTGGCTGATACCCCGGCTACTAGGTTCATACCGCCCTTTCGTGGTAGAGCCCCCAGCCGAGGAAGCTCCCGTCCAGACTCTCACAGGAGCAAGTCTAGGAAAGGATCCAGGCCATCTAAGGGAAAGAACTGACTCTCAGTTTCTCCAGACAACAGTAGGAGCCAGGCTCAAGATCTTCTGGCGAGCCTGGGAGAAGAGAGGTGCAGACGCACAGTCTGTCAGTTGGCTGAGGTACGGTTACAGGATTCCATTCTGCCTCAAACCACCTCTGACCACATCGCCCATCAACCTCTCTCCCAACTACAAAGAAGAGGACAAGAGGCTAGCATTGCAACAGGAGGTGTCGCTACTTGTGCAGAAGAAGGCAGTGGTTATAGTCCGGGACCATCAATCCCCGGACTTCTACAACCGTCTCTTTCTTGTGGCCAAGAAGACAGGAGGTTGGAGACCGGTGCTGGACGTCAGCTCTCTCAACGAGTATGTC
This sequence comes from Palaemon carinicauda, assembly GCF_036898095.1. NCBI lineage: Eukaryota > Metazoa > Arthropoda > Malacostraca > Decapoda > Palaemonidae > Palaemon > Palaemon carinicauda. Next base: position 14,840,976 of record NC_090748.1, on the reverse strand, counting down.
ACCAAGCAGACGTTCACGATGGAGACGACCAAGTCGGTCTTAGCAGCGGTCAGACAGGAGGACTGGATGGTCTCGTTGGACTTGAAAGATGCATACTTTCACGTTCCCATTCATCCAGACTCCCAACCTTTCCTGAGATTCGTTTTCGGAAAGGTTGTCTATCAGTTCCAAGCCCTGTGTTTTGGCCTAAGCACAGCTCCTATGGTCTTTACTCATCTGATGAGGAATGTAGCGAAATTCCTACACTTATCGAACATCAGAGCCTCCCTCTACCTAGACGACTGGCTGTTGAGAGCCTCCACGAGTCGTCGTTGTCTGGAGAACCTCAATTGGACTTTAGACTTAATCAGAGACCTAGGTCTATTAGTCAATATAGAGAAATCTCAACTCATTCCCTCCCAATCCATTGTGTACCTGGGAATGGAGATTCAGAGTCAGGATTTTCGGGCTTTTCCATCGGCCCCCAGGATAAACCAAGCCCTAGAGTGCATCATGAGCATGCTGAAGAGGAGCAATTGCTCAGTGAGACAGTGGATGAGTCTCACAGGGACCCTCTCATCACTGGCCCTGTTTGTCGAGCTAGGAAGACTCCACCTCCGCCCTCTTCAATTCCATCTTGCTGCTCATTGGGACAAGGGCTCGACTCTAGAAGCAGTCTCTATCCCTATCAACCAAGAGATGAAGACCACTCTCCTGTGGTGGAAGCACAATCTCCTTCTCAAGGAGGGTCTATCATTGGCCATCCAGACCCCCAATCTTCATCTCTTCTCAGATGCATCGGACTCGGGCTGGGGTGCGACCTTGGACGGACGGGAATGCTCAGGAGTATGGAACAAGGAACAAGGATTACTCCACATCAACTGCAAGGAACTGTTAGCAGTTCATCTAGCCCTGCTGAACTTCAAGTCCCTCCTGCTAGGCAAAGTGGTGGAGGTGAATTCAGACAACACCACAGCCTTGGCTTACATCTCCAAGCAAGGAGGGACCCATTCGAGGAGCCTTTACGAGATCGCAAGGGACCTCCTCTTTTGGTCAAGAGGTCTAAACCTCACTCTGGTCACGAGGTTCATCCAGGGCGATATGAATGTTTCAGCGGATCGCCTCAGCAGAAGGAATCAGGTCATTCCCACGGAATGGACCCTCCACAAGAGAGTGTGCAACAGACTTTGGACCTTGTGGGGTCAACCTACCATAGATCTGTTTGCCACCTCCATAACCAAGAGACTTCCGCTTTATTGTTCCCCTGTTCCAGACCCTGCAGCGGTTCATGTGGATGCTTTTCTTCTGAACTGGTCCCATCTCGACCTGTACGCATTCCCTCCGTTCAAGATAATAAACAAAGTTCTGCAGAAATTCGTCTCGCACGAAGGGACACGGCTGACGCTGGTTGCTCCCCTTTGGCCTGCAAGAGAATGGTACACAGAGGTACTTCAATGGCTAGTCGACTTCCCCAGGACTCTACCTCTAAGAGTGGACCTTCTACGTCAACCTCACGTAGACAGGTTGCACCCAAACCTCCACGCTCTTCGGCTGACTGCCTTCAGACTGTCGAAAGATTCGCTAGAGCTAGAGGCTTTTCGAAGGAGGCAGCCAGTGCGATTGCCAGAGCTAGAAGAGTTTCCACTCGTAGAGTCTACCAGTCTAAGTGGGAGGTCTTCCGAAGCTGGTGTAGAGCCAATTCAATATCCTCTACCAATACCTCTGTGATCCAAATAGCTGACTTCCTTCTACATCTTAGGAATGAGAGATCCCTTTCAACACCTACGATTAAAGGATATAGGAGCATGTTGGCCTCAGTTCTCCGCCACAGAGGTTTGGACCTGTCTTCCAACAAGGACCTTCAAGACATTCTCAAGTCTTTTGAGACGTCTAAAGAACGTCGTCTTTCCACTCCAGGCTGGAATCTAGACGTAGTCTTAAGGTTCCTTATGACATCTAGGTTCGAACCTCTCCAGTCAGCTTCCTTCAAGGATCTTACCCTCAAGACTGCTTTTCTCGTTTGCCTTGCAACAGCTAAGAGAGTCAGTGAGGTTCATGCCTTCAGCAAGAACATTGGTTTCACAACCGAATCTGCAACATGTTCTTTTCAGCTTGGATTCCTAGCAAAGAACGAGCTTCCTTCACGTCCTTGGCCTAGATCGTTCGAAATACCTAGCCTCTCCAACATGGTAGGTAACGAACTTGAGAGAGTTCTTTGCCCTGTCAGAGCTCTCAAATATTATCTGAAGAGGTCTAAACCTTTTCGAGGACAGTCAGAAGCCTTATGGTGTGCCATCAAGAAACCCTCGAGACCCATGTCCAAGAATGGGCTTTCGTACTATATAAGGCTTCTGATCAGAGAAGCACATTCTCACTTAAAGGAGGAAGACCTTGCATTGCTGAAGGTAAGGACCCACGAAGTAAGAGCTGTAGCTACTTCGTTGGCCTTTAATAAAAACCGTTCTCTGCAGAGCATAATGGATGCAACCTATTGGAGGAGCAAGTCAGTGTTTGCATCATTTTATCTGAAAGATGTCCAGTCTCTTTACGAGAACTGCTACACCCTGGGACCATTCGTAGCAGCGAGTGCAGTAGTAGGTGAGGGCTCAGCCACTACATTCCCTTAATCCCATAACCTTTTTTAACCTTTCTCTTGAATACTTTTATTGTTGTTTTTTATGGTTGTTACGGTAGGCTAAGAAGCCTTCCGCATCCTTGGATTTGGCGGGTGGTCTATTCATTCTTGAGAAGCGCCTGGGTTAAAGGTTTGGTAGAGGTCCTTTAGTAGGGGTTGCAACCCCGTGTACTTTGGCACCTTTGGGTTGATTCAGCCTCCAAGAGGAACGCTGCGCTCAGTAAGGAAGACGAACTTTAAATAAAGAGGCAGAGTAACGGTTCTATTCGACTTCCTTACCAGGTACTTATTATTTCATTGTTATTTGAGATAACTGTTATATGAAATATGGGATACTTAGCTATCCTTTAATCTTGTACACTGGTTTTCACCCACCTCCCTGGGTGTGAATCAGCTACATGATTATCGGGTAAGTTTAATATTGAAAAATGTTATTTTTATTAATAAAATAAATTTTTGAATATACTTACCCGATAATCATGATTTAATCGACCCTCCCTTTCCTCCCCAGAGAGAACCAGTGGACCGAGGAATAATTGAGGAGGTGTCAACAACAAATGATTGAGTACCTGGCCACAGGTGGCGCTGGTAAGTACACCCCCTTCTAGTATTGTGATAGCTGGCGTATCCCTCCATAGAATTCTGTCGGGCAACGGAGTTGACAGCTACATGATTATCGGGTAAGTATATTCAAAAATTTATTTTATTAATAAAAATAACATTTTTCAAGTTATAAAAATACTCAAAACTAGAGATGATATGCCTAAAAAACCTTATTTCACAAGAGAAACAAGCACAGGGATAGGACTTGAGCTAAGGTTTTCAGCCTAACCTAACCAAACACAACTTGTCCTTACCTACAGGGGTTAGCTACAGCCCCCCACAAGATGGTGGGTAAAATTGTAGAAGTAACCATTTACTTATTTGGAGAAAATAAGGGGTGCCCTGGTATATTTTTAGGTGTTTTGAACAGTTATGAAGTTCTATATGAACAATTACAAATTGAGGGTAATGCTTCATAAGAGTATTTGAGAGGGAACTACAGTCGGACCTCGTTAATCACAGTGTTTTGCTTCGCAGTTTTGTTTTTTTGTTTCCAAGGAGAAGAAAAAGATAAAAAAATCTTTGTGATGATTGTTTACCCAACATTAAGAATTTGATTTCTAATAGTTGGCAACAGTATTGGGATGGCCAAGAACAGTGCAATATCTATTAAATAAAAATTCTCATAATAATTGCGATAAAATTAACTCTGGGCGATGATTTCAAATAGCCCGCGCTAATTTACACTGGGAGCGCTGCGCGCCACTACCTATATCTATACCCAGCTGATCCTAGCTCTCTCTGTACAGTGTGTATCCATTTACTGTTGTAAAAAATTACAGCTGTATTTGAAATAAACTGGAGTTTGATTAAACTGGTGTTTCACTTAACTGTATCATAATGCATGTAATATTCACATCTTAGTATTGTATTTAAAATTAAAAACAGAACGAATTATAATCTCATGCATTGTTTACATTCAAATCAGCTGATCAAATCTGCGTCATCAGTCGTCAACCTATATTCACTTGCACGATATTATCCCACTGATATGACCATTCACTTTCACAGAATTACCGTATTTGATGGCGTATATGACTCACGGGCATATAAGATGCACGCTCATTTCAGCAGGTCAGATTCAGGAAAACAGTTTTAGTGAATTTAAGCATATATTGTTGAAAATAGTCTAGCCGTACATTGCACAAGGAGAAATATATTGTATATTTCCGAGCATAAGACGACCATAATTCATAGGCTAGCTATTGTTGTATATTTAAAAATCCAAAATAAATTAAATAAAGACCATTTTATATCATGCTTTTGCTAAACACGCAACATAAAACAGATACCATTGCTTTTTTTCAATATTTAACTTAGCCGGTGATTATAATAGCTGCAACTCTGTTGCTCGACAGAAAACTCTAAGGTAAAATTCGCCAGCGATCGCTACACAGGTTGCGGGTGTGCCCAACAGCGCCATCTGTCGTCCAGATACCCAGTACTCAATGTAAACAAAGAACTCAATTTTCTCTCTGTCGTGCTCCCGACAAGACGTGCTTATTTGCTGTTGCTAAACTGGATTTGTTTTCACAACTAATTGGTGAAGTACACTATTCTAGTTTTGAGCTTTCGCTGTGCAGGCTTTTTCTTCGCAATTCCTTGAACTCTTTTTGATTACGGATTCTTTGTTGATGACTTTTTGATAGTTTTTGAATTCCCCTTTGACCAATTCAAAATGGCTGACCCTTCACAAGTCCCAAAATTTAGGAAGTGCAATGCTAGGGACTGTTCAAGGCGTCTTCCGAAGGCCTCTATCGACCCTCACACTGTTTGTTCCAATTGTCGGGATAAAACCTGTCAATTGGAAGATCGATGTGAGGAGTGCGTTGGGCTTTCGGAATTCGATTTTATCGAATTCCAAAAATATACACGTAGGCTAGAGAGAGATAGAGTTAGGAGAAGTTCCTCTCGTTCTATTGACATTTCCTCTCCTCATGCCCCACAACCTATTCCTTCCCCTGTAGTGGTTGCTCCTAATCCCCCTTCTGGCACTCAGGAACCTTCGATGGCTGATATGATGCGTGCCATCCAAGCTCTGGGTGAGAGAGTTGAGTCACTGGCTAGTGACCATAATCAGCTCATGGCGGATGTCAAGGAGCTGAAGTGTAAAAGTGCAGTGGGAAGTGATAAAGTGAGTGATAGTGTTGTGGATAGTGTTGCGCTTGAGGGTTCGTCTGTTCGTGCCTGTCGTCCTCCTAGTCCGGGACCTCTTGCAAGCTCCCAAGTCCAGGGGAGAAGCAATGTCGTACGACAAATGGGTTCGAGAGGCTTTAATCAGCGAACAGACGTTCCCTCCGTGGTATCGGGCGTATCTACCCAAGATCGCCCCTGCCTAACAAAGACGAGAGAGCCCATTTATACCTCGTCTGCGGAAGAGGTTTCTCGCAAGAAACCATGGACCAAGGTCTCACGACCGTTAAAGCGCAAGTCGGTCCCTTCCGCGCAAGTCCAACGGCCCAGCTGTAGCCACTGGGTCAGTTCGGACTCGCTGCAGTCATCCGATGACTGCTCACCTCCTAAGAGAGGCAAAACGGTACCGCTTCAGACAGTTACACCGTCTGTCGCCGCACCTGCTCCTGTAGACCCTAAGTGGTCTTTACTGCAAGACATGCAGTCGCAACTTACGTCGCTTATGCAGGACTTTCGTGCGGAGAAGGTTGCTGCCGCACCAGTAGCTAGTGCAGCTCCTTGCCTACAACCACCCACACGATCGGTTGTGCGTCCTGGGGACGCTGAGGTAACCTTCTCACGCACTCCAGTTGAGAGAGTTCCGCCACCCATGCGTTCCAGTGTGATCTGCCAGCCGCATGTTGACGTTCAGCGACGCACGGAGGTATCCGTTGACGTCCGTGTGGTTCAACAACCGTCAGAGTTGTTTTGTTTTGACGCGGTGCGTCAACCTCCGCAACCCAGTGTGGTTGCCACTGCGCACCCACATCAGTCTAGACAGTCTGGAGTAGACGCTGTGCGTCCCCGCGCTGCTATGGTTGTTGCCAGCTCACAGACTGGGCAACAGTTCCATGACGTTGCGTCCGGCTCAGTCACGCATGCACCCGTGCGGCCGGACTCAGCCAACCAGCCGTTACCCACTCCGTTGCCGTTCCCTCATCAGTTATCGGATGAGGGACTTTCTGATGATGATGGTGCTGCACATGAAGATGAACCGCACTCAGAACTGGACGAGCCTAAGTCTACACAACCCTCTTTGGACTTTAGGAAGGTTTTGGCCCTGTTCAAAGAGATGTTTCCGGACCAGTTTGTGTCTGTAGCTCCGCGTTCGCCTCCGTCAGAGTTTGTGTTAGGCATGCCGTCAACTGCTCCTGCCTTTACTAGACTCGTCCTCGCACGCTCGTCCAAGAGAGCTTTGCGAGTGATTGGAGAATGGCTGCAGTCCAAAAAGAGTTTAGGGAAGACAGCTTTTACGTTTCCCCCTGCTAGACTCTCTTCTAGATCGAGCGTCTGGTATGCCACGGGAGAAGTTCTCGGCTTGGGAGTTCCTGCCTCTGCCCAGGGCGACTTCTCAAGTCTTGTAGACTCTCCCCTCCGCCTAGCCATGAGACGCTCGAAGATATGTTGGTCATCTTCGGACCTGGACCACCTTTTGAAAGGGATATTTAGAGCCTTCGAGGTATTCAACTTCTTAGACTGGTGTCTAGGAGCTCTAAGCAGAAAGATCTCTCCGACGGAGAAGGAGACTTCCTTGCTCATTATGTCCTGCATGGACAAGGCCATACGTGATGGGTCTAATGAGCTGCTGCATCCTTTGTGTCCGGAGTCCTTAAGAAGCGTGAAAACCTGTGTTCATTCCTTTCAGCTGGAGTTACACCATGCCAGAGATCCGAACTTCTGTTTGCTCCTCTTTCTAAGTGCCTTTTTCCAGAGGACCTGATTAAGGAGATTGCCGCTTCTTTGATACAGAAGGATACTCATGATCTTGTTGCGTCCTCTGCTCGCAAAGCCACCCCTTTGCCTACCTTGTCAGCTAGACCAAGGATGGACACTCCAGCGTCCCGTTTTATTCCGCCCTTTCGTGGCAGAGCCTCCAGCAGAGGAGGTGCTCGTGCCGAAGGGAGACGTGGAAAGAAGAAAGGAACCAAGTCCTTTAAGGGCAGAGTCTGACTGCCAACTTCTTCAGACAGCAGTGGGAGCCAGACTCAAGAACTTCTGGCAGACCTGGGAAAAGAGAGGCGCAGATGCACAATCTGTGAAGTTGCTCAGAGAGGGGTACAAGATCCCGTTTGTACGAAAACCCCCTCTAGCAACGTCCCCCATCGATCTCTCTCCCAGGTACAGAGAGGAAGACAAGAGACAGGCATTGAAACAGGAAGTGTCTCTCTTACTAGAGAAGGGAGCGGTAGTCAAAGTCCTGGACCATCAAACCCCAGGATTCTACAACCGTCTCTTCTTGGTGTCCAAGAAGACAGGAGGGTGGAGGCCGGTGCTAGACGTCAGTGCGCTGAATGTCTTTGTCACAAAGCAGACGTTCTCCATGGAGACCACAAAGTCGGTTCTAGCAGCGGTCAGAAGGGAAGACTGGATGGTCTCGTTAGACCTAAGGGACGCCTACTTCCACGTCCCCATCCACCCGGACTCCCAACCTTTTCTGAGATTCGTTTTCGAAAAGGTTGTCTACCAGTTTCAAGCCCTGTGCTTTGGCCTAAGCACAGCTCCTCTTGTATTTACGAGGCTGATGAGGAATGTAGCCAAATTCCTTCATTTAGCGGACATCCGAGCCTCCCTCTATTTGGACGACTGGCTTCTCAGAGCTTCTTCCAGTCATCGCTGTCTGAAGGATCTAAAGTGGACTCTAGATCTGACCAAGGAATTGGGTCTCCTTGTCAATATGGAAAAGTCACAAGTGGTCCCATCCCAAACTATTGTGTATTTAGGGATGGAGATTCACAGTCTAGCTTTTCGGGCTTTTCCGTCGGCCCCCAGAACAAGCCAAGCCCAGTTATGCATCCAGAACATGCTGAAGATGGAACGATGTTCAGTCAGGAAGTGGATGAGTCTGATAGGGACGCTATCATCCCTGGAACAGTTCGTAGCATTAGGAAGACTACACCTCCGTCCTCTTCAATTTCACCTAGCATTTCACTGGAAAAAGGACAAGACGCTAGAAGCGGTCTCGATCCCCATTTCCGAGAAGATGAAGTCTTGCCTGACATGGTGGAAGGACAGTATCAGCCTCAGAGAGGGTCTGCCCCTGGCTGTTCAGACTCCCAACCACGTTCTCTTCTCGGACGTAGGCTGGGGCGCGACATTAGACGGTCGGGAATGCTCGGGAATATGGAACTCGAGTCAAAGGACAATGCATATCAACTGCAAGGAGCTACTGGCAGTACATCTGGCCTTGAAAAGCTTCAGGTCTCTCCTTCAAGGCAAAGTAGTGGAGGTGAACTCGGACAACACCACGGCTTTGGCGTACATCTCCAAGCAAGGAGGGACCCACTCACTGACGTTGTACGAGATCGCAAGGGACCTCCTCACCTGGTCAAAAGGTCTAAACATATTGCTAGTTACGAGGTTCATCCAAGGCAACTTGAATGTCATGGCAGATTGTCTCAGTCGGAAGGGACAAATTCTTCCAACAGAATGGACCCTCCACAAGGATGTATGCAAGAGTCTTTGGGCCACCTGGGGCCAGCCGACCATAGATCTCTTCGCAACCTCGATGACCAAGAGGCTCCCAATATATTGCTCACCAATCCCGGACCCAGCAGCAGTTCATATAGATGCCTTTCTCCTAGATTGGTCACATCTAGATCTATATGCATTCCCTCCGTTCAAGATTGTCAACAAGGTACTGCAGAAGTTCGCCTCTCACGAAGGGACAAGGTTGACGCTAGTTGCTCCCCTCTGGCCCGCGAGAGAATGGTTCACCGAGGTACTTCGATGGCTAGTAGACGTTCCCAGAACACTTCCCCTAAGGGTGGACCTTCTACGTCAGCCACACGTAAAGAAGGTACACCAAGGCCTCCACGCTCTTCGTCTGACTGCCTAAAGACTATCGAAAGACTCTCGAGAGCTAGAGGCTTTTCGAAGGAGGCAGCCAGAGCGATTGCTAGAGCAAGGAGAACATCCACCCTTAGAGTCTACCAATCGAAGTGGGAGGTCTTCCGAAACTGGTGCAAGTCAGTATCAGTATCCTCGACCAGTACCTCTGTAACTCAAATAGCTGACTTCCTCTTATATCTGAGGAAAGAACGATCTCTTTCAGCTCCCACTATCAATGGTTACAGAAGCATGTTGGCATCAGTCTTCCGTCACAGAGGCTTAGATCTTTCCAACAATAAAGATCTACAGGACCTCCTTAAGTCTTTTGAGACCACGAAGGAGCGTCGTTTGGTTACACCTGGTTGGAATTTAGACGTGGTACTAAGATTCCTCATGTCAGACAGGTTCGAGCCGTTACAATCAGCCTCCCTGAAAGATCTCACCTTAAAGACTCTTTTCCTGGTTTGCTTAGCCACAGCTAAAAGAGTCAGTGAGATTCATGCCTTCAGCAAGAACATCGGTTTCTCATCTGAAACGGCTACATGTTCTCTACAACTTGGTTTTCTAGCCAAAAACGAGCTGCCTTCTCGACCTTGGCCAAAATCGTTCGATATTCCAAGCTTATCGAATATGGTTGGAAATGAACTAGAAAGAGTCTTATGCCCTGTCAGAGCTCTTAAGTTCTATTTAAAACGAACTAAGCCTTTAAGAGGCCCGTCTGAAGCTTTATGGTGTTCAGTTAAGAAACCATCTTTGCCTATGTCAAAGAATGCCTTATCCTATTTTATCAGACTGTTAATACGAGAAGCTCATTCCCATCTGAATGAGGAAGACCAAGCTTTGCTGAGGGTAAGGACACACGAAGTTAGAGCTGTCGCAACTTCCGTGGCCTTTAAACAAAATAGATCTCTGCGAAGTATAATGGACGCAACCTATTGGAGAAGCAAGTCAGTGTTCGCGTCTTTTTATCTTAAGGATGTCCAGTCTCTTTACGAGGACTGCTACACTCTGGGACCATTCGTAGCAGCGAGTGCAGTAGTGGGTGAGGGCTCAACCACTACAATTCCCTAATTCCATAACCTTTTTAATCTTTCTCTTGAAATGTTTTTATTGTTGTTTTTTTGGGTTGTCCGGAAGGCTAAGAAGCCTTTCGCATCCTGGTTGATTTGGCGGGTGGTCAAAGTCATTTCTTGAGAAGCGCCTAGATTAGGGGTTTTGATGAGGTCCTGTTGTATGGGTTGCAACCCTTGATACTTCAGATCCTAGGGGTCGATCAGCATCCTGAGAGGATCGCGAGGCTCCGTAAGGAAGACGTACTTAAAAAGGCAGAGTAATTGTTCAAGTCGACTTCCTTACCAGGTACCTATTTATTTTGTTTTTGTTATTTTGATAACTTCTAAAATGAAATAAAAATTCTTAGCTCATAATAATGTAAACATATAATGCTGGTCTCTACCCACCCCCCTGGGTGTGAATCAGCTATTATAATCACCGGCTAAGTTAAATATTGAAAAATGTTATTTTTATAATAAAATAAATTTTTGAATATACTTACCCGGTGATTATAAATTAAAGGACCCTCCCTTCCTCCCCAATAGAGACGCAGTGGAACGAGGAGAAAATTGAGTTCTTTGTTTACATTGAGTACTGGGTATCTGGACGACAGATGGCGCTGTTGGGCACACCCGCAACCTGTGTAGCGATCGCTGGCGAATTTTACCTTAGAGTTTTCTGTCGAGCAACAGAGTTGCAGCTATTATAATCACCGGGTAAGTATATTCAAAAATTTATTTTATTATAAAAATAACATGTTTAGGTTCCATCACCGACCATAATGAACAAACGAACACATTTACATATCTATGTATAAGTTAGCTTTTTGGGCTCAAGCCATGTCTGTCCTGATGGAAGGTTCCTATTGGTAGTTTTCTAAGGGATATTTGGCTACAGTGATATTCTCAGAGAATTGACCTTTAGGTCTCCAGAATTCTAACTCCTGGCGTGAATATCCTTAAAATTTCTTTGTTCCGTAACTGAAATACAAACCACGCTTTGTTCCGTAACCGAAATACAAACCACGCTATTTACATGGGGTATTACAGTACTTTCGGCGTAGCTGAAATAACGAGCCATTACAGTAGATTTTTAACGAGGGTTAACTACCCTCTCGCTAGCTAGCGAGGGGGTAGGGGAGGGGTAGCTAGCTACCCCTCCCCCCTCACACACCGGTGAACTGATTCACTTCGCTTTTGGCTTGGACGGTGGGCAGACGTGTCTGTTCCCGTCCTCGCATGGCAGCCATTAATATTTTGTCTTTACTTAATTTCTTACTTTTCTTATACTTAATATATATATAAGCATTCTTATGTTTATGTATATATTTGAGTATAGAAATACAGTAAGTTTCCTTTTCAGTGTTTGTGCTGTGTGTGTGTAGGGTACGTCAACATCTCCGTGTAGTTCCAGGCCTCCATGGTGACATTTCATGGGTCGCGATCTCTCCCTTGGTCCTTCCTTCGGCTTCCGTTTCTCGGGCGCCGTGGGGAATCGTCATCGCTGGACTTTATTTATTAATCTGTTTTCTCCGCTGTTCCTCCTTCCCTACGGGGAACTTGGACTATCAGCGAAGGGAACATGGGAGTTAGTTTGACTACGGTCTCTCTCTCTCTCTTGAGGTCGTTCACCCCTTTATTAATACTACGTATTACGGTACCTTCCTTCCTGTTGCGGGTTGAGTTGCTTCTCCGTTTATTTTGTCTCAATTATTTTTATGGAATCTGATTGTATTTTTTAACTTTTCAGCTTCTGTGTAGAACGCTTCCCTTCGGGGTTCATTCGTTCTTCAATTAGTGAACATTCTTAGATGAATTACATGATTATAATTGTTATAATTCTGTTTTTATTACAGTTCTCCGCCTTCCCCCCCTTCCCGTGAGTGTCAGTGGGGGAGGAGGGCGCATACCTGGTGTGTAATTCTTATGTTCTTTTCCCTCGGGGTTCCTCTTCGGAGTTCCCCCGGGGGAATGAATGTTAACTAATTTATTTTATTTTCACAGTTAGCTATCTAATGTGCCAACGAAGCAGAGCTGTCCTGTTTTGGCCCGGGGAGTCTGCTGTTGCCGCCTCCTCTCTAGGACTTCGTCATGGGTGCGTTCCCTTCTCCTAGAAGTTCTCCCGTGACAACTGTCAGCTCCTTAGTTCATTTAGAACGCTCAGGAGGTTCGCCTCCTTGAGTGGGTAACTTCCCTTCCAAGGGAGGTTCCCTTCCCAGGTATGAGTTTTTTCCCCTTCAAGGGGGGAACTTCTCTTACCTTAATAATTCCTGGTTGGTTTTTTCCTGGTCCTCGTGCGGTTATGCTCTTGGTGCTGAGCGACCGCTTTTGTAACCATGCTCAAGGGGCTGAGCGGTTGCAAGGCCGGACCATGGCTTCGTGCGACTATGCTCTTGGTGCTGAGCGGTCGCACTTGCAGCTACGCTCAAGGGGCTGAGCAGCTGCAGGAGCTCCTCTTCGGAGGGTTGCTCTTTATAGGTCAGCTTGCTGATCCAACGGCCCTAAGGGGCGCCTTCATCAGTTCTTCTTGTCTCTGCTACGAAGTGTTCATCTCTCTCGTTCGCGAGAGAGGACATTCATGGCGACTCCTCTTCGGAGGACTTCCCTTGCTGTTGTTGCTGATGTTGCTGAAGGCTCAGTTCCCCCCTCTGAACATACTTCGGGGGGCAGCTGAGTCCAACGGTCTCTCCTGCGAGTGCCTCTCCCCCTCGGGGGAGTTCACTACAAAGACTCCTCTTCGGAGGACTGATGATGGTGCTCCTGTCCGTGGTCATCTTCATCTTCAGCCCCGCAGAGGATCCTCCTCGACGAGAACAGACCGTTGCAGCTGCTTCGCTAGACCTTTCGGCAGATCGTTCGTGATCTCCGACACCTGCCAGACCTTCTTGTCTTCCATCTCCGTTCCTGGACGCAGATGCGCAGTGGGCGCCACTCCACCCCGTTTTCCAACGGGCACCGGTCCCTTCGGGGCAAAGGGCTTATCTCACAATGTGAGTAAGTCCCTTTAGTGCCAGGTTTTTACCTGTGCAACCTCGTTCTCCTGCGCGCAGTAGTTCGCAAACGCTCTCCTGCTGTGGACCAGACTTCTGCTGAATCAACACTCCAGCGATCTCCTGTAGCTGAGTCTCGCCGTAGATCTCCTGATCGCCAGCGCTTCTGAGACCTTCTGTGCGGCTACGCGCCATGTGCACCAACGGTCTCCTGAACGCCCACGATCGCCTGCTTGCCAGCGCACATCTGCTCGCCCTTTCCTGATGTGCGCATTGCGCGCCAACGTTCGCCCTCGCGCCCACGATTTTCGGATCTGGGTACAGGCAAGGAGATTATTCCTTCGCTGAACGCCCACGATCGCCTGCTCGCCAGCGCACATTTGCGCGCCCTTTCCTGATGTGCGCAATGCACGCCAACGTTCGCCCTCGCACCCACGATCTCCGGATCTGGGCGCAGGCAAGGAGTTTTTTTTTTTTCCTTCGCCTCCTCGCCGACGATCACCTGCGCTCCCTCAGAGCTTGCCCACGAGCAAGCCATCGCCTGCGCATCATCACCGGTGCGCACTTCAAGACTTGATCGAGTTTCTGCGCGCCCGTGCGCCCACGAAAAGTCTCCTGTGCCCGCCCACGAGCGTTCGCCCTTGCGCGCACGCTCACCATCTGGTTCTGCACCCTCGCTGATATCTTCTGGCCGCGCAACGGCGCGCCAACGATATCCTGCGCGCCAACGATCTCCTGCGCGCCAGCGATCTCCTAGCGCCCGCGCGATTCTTCGCCTGCGCGCAAACGTTTTTCAACGCACCAACACGCCCACGCTTCAGATCGCCGTAGGTCTCCTACGCGCCCACACGTTAACTCTCCTGTACGCGATCGGTCGCTACGCGCCATCGCTCGCCAAAACGCGCCATCGGTCTCCCGGCCGCCAGCGCTTGCCCTATCACCCACGCTCACCCTAGCGCGATTTCAACCGCGATTCCCGTCGGGTTTCGCAACACGGGCAACCTGGCGAGTCTTCTGGAGCGCGTACTTCCAGATCATCATCGTCACGATCTCCACTCCGTAAACGCAGAGCAGCGCACGTGCAGGAGCAGGAAGAATCTTCAGAGAGGTCTGGGCAACATTCTTCTCCTTCTTTTCAGGCAGGCCCCATCATATCTATTCCTCAGGATCACCCGATCCCCTTCCCGCCAGCATGAGTCGCTGACACTGCGTCTGTCAGCTGTCAGCAGAGGCGGTACTTTGAGATCATGGGGGAGCCTGGGTTAGCTCTGCCTCTCCACCATTCCGTGGCAGGGCTTACCAGGTAATTTCTCTCTAGAAACTCTCCGCCCGGCAGGTGACATTCTCGGCTTCGGAGATCTTGAACCAGGAGAAGGCCGCAAAGTGTGCCGTGCAGGTCACTTCGTGGCCGGTCGTCTGGCTTGGATCTCTGGGCATCCTGTTGCGGTCCAAGGACTTGTCCAAGGAGAGCACCAGGAAGGCCATGTAACTTTCCTCCACTCGGGCACGAGCACCATCGATTTCCGGCTCACCAAGTTTCAAACTTGTGGGCAAACTCGATGTTGAAGCATTGAGATGCAGTGACCGAGAGGTTCCTCTCAAAAGTCCCAACCGTGGATGTCGGCAAGCTCAGACACTCTTCCATCCTTGGAAAGAGTTTGTTTGAGCCCAAGGACATGGGACGGACAGCTGAGAGGTGGAGGAAATCGAATCACGATTCGCTCCTCCAAAAGGCGCTTACATCCAGACCCTACAAGCCTCCAGCGCCTCAACAACAATAGCCTCATCAGCGTAGGACATCGGAACCGGCTCCGGCAGCAAAGACAAGGTGTCTAACAGCAGCCCCCTCCTGTCAGGGACAAGAAGGATGAGAAGTCCTCCTGGGGAGGCAATAATCCTAGAGGGAGAGGCCGAGGCTGCAAACGCTAGGATTGCCCCCCCCCCCCTGCATGTCCCCCCAGTGGGGGGATGCCTAAAGTTGCGCGTTCAGCTGGCAGCAACTCGGGGCCGATTCCTGCACAATCTCCGTGATCAGCCAAGGATATCGCGTCCCGTTCATAACATCTCTACCTCCCCTGACAGCGAATCCAGTGTCGCTGAGCTCCTATGCCATTGGATCGGCAAAGGGTCTAGCCCTTCGGGTAGAATTCGAGACCATGCTCTAGAAGGATGCTCTCCAAAAGGTCGTCGACAGCTCCCCCCGGCTTCTTCAGTCGACTCTTTCTTGTAAAGAAGGCATCTGAAGGCTGGAGACCAGTCATCAGCTCTGAACAAGTTTGTCGAACAAACTTCGTTCAGCGTGGAACAGCAGAGTCGATCAGACTTGTAGTGAGACCACAAGACTTCAGGTGCACACTGGATCTGAAGGTCGAGTACTTCCAGATCCCAATCCATCCGTCTACCAGGAAGTACTTGAAATTCAGCCTAGACAACCAGATCTACCAGTTCAAGGTGCTGTGTTTCGATCTCTCCACAGCACCGCAGGTGTTCACCAGAATGTTCACCCTGATACCTTAGTGGCCACACAGAATCGGCATCTGTCTCCTTCGCCATCTGGATGACTGGCTAACCCCGGCAGTCTCGGAATCGGCCCTTCTTCGACATCGAGACAAGCCTCTGGGACTTTGCCAAGATCTAGGGATCATGGTAAATCTCGAGAAGTCTTCTCTGCTCCCATCCCAACATCTGGGATATTTAGGCATGATATTAGACACCAGTCTCCATAAAGCCTTCCCATCAGACGACAGGATAGCAAGGCTGAGGAGAGTCGCAGAACCTTTCCTCAGACGAGGAGAGCTTCCAGCCCAATCTTGGTTAAGTCTCCTAGGTCACCTTTCCTCCTTAACCCGTCTAGTTACAAACGGCCGCCTCAGGATGAGATTCCTGCAATGGCGGCTCTAGTCCCAGTGGAACAAAGGCAATGATTCCCCGGATACTCTGGTCCCTATGGGACCTGCGGAACGAATGGACCCGCAGTGGTGGTTGACCTACGGGAACCTTTGAAAGGGAGTGGATCTTCTCGTCCTTCCCCCCGCATTTGATGCTGTTCTCAGACGCGTCAAAAGAAAGGGGGGGGGCCCACGTTCTGAACCAAAGGATCTCAGGCCTATGGTCAGAATCAGAAAGGTACCTCCACATCAATCTTCTAGGAACGAAGGCTGTTTATCTGGCCCTTCAACAGTTCCAACAAACCCTAGCGGGTCACTCCGTGAGCGACAACACCACGATTGTGGCTTATAATAACAAGCAGAGAGGTACCTTTTCATAACAGCTTTCCCATCTTGCAGTAGAGATACTGAGATGGACCGAAATCCACTCAATACCACTATCGGCTCGCTCCATTCCGGGCAAAGGAATGTGCTCTCCGACAGTCTGAGCAGAGTCTCGCAGATTGTGAGTACCGAGTGGTCTTTGGACCCTCTAGTAGCCAACAAAGTCCTGACTTTGTGGACCTGTTCGCAACAGCCTTGAACTTCAAGCTGCCGCTGTACTACTCCCCAGTCCCGGACCCGAAGACACTCTGGCGAGATGCCTTCCTACAACGGTGGGACAACATCGACGTCTACGCCTTCCCACCGTTCTGTCTGGTGAGAAGGGTACTCAACAAGACCAGACTATCGGTCAACCTGTCGATGACTCTGATAGCTCCGCTACGGCATCATGCAGAGTGGTTTCCGGGCCTTCTGCATCCCCTGACGGAACTCCCGA
Source organism: Palaemon carinicauda (assembly GCF_036898095.1). Classification (NCBI taxonomy): domain Eukaryota; kingdom Metazoa; phylum Arthropoda; class Malacostraca; order Decapoda; family Palaemonidae; genus Palaemon; species Palaemon carinicauda. The sequence goes on along the minus strand of NC_090748.1, from coordinate 14,824,009 downwards.
GAGAGCTTCCCCCACGACACGAGCTACTCAAGCAACCACACTGCAACATCTACCACAAAGCCGTAGCATCGCTTCGTCTTCACGCCTGGAGACTATCCAGCATCCCCTCTCAGAAAGAGGCGTTCCGCAACAAGTTGCAGAGCGGATGTCTCGACACCTGCGAAAGTCATCCGCAGGGGTCTACCAGGCGAAGTTATATATATACTGTATAGCTTTACGTCCCTGACGTCACAGCAGAAATTTAAAAACTCGCGGCAATCGCCGATTGGATAGCCAGGTGTACCACCAGTGCGCCCTCTAGCCAGGTACCTGGAACCATTCCAGTGATTCCTCAGATCTTCCATGCCCATAGGTCTCTAGAGGGGAGGAGGGGGGAATTAAATTATATATAACTACCGGTAAGTATGTTAAAAAATTTATTTTATTATGAAAATATCATTTTTAAACATCTGACTTACCCGGTAGTTATATATATACAGTAACTGATTGACACCTTTGGTGGAGGGTCAGAGACAGCTAACATTGTTGGAATTTAGTTAAGAGTTAATAAACAAGCTTAAGGGTTCGTACCTGATAAGAAAACTGACTTCAATGAATTCTTTCATTATGTCCACTTTCCTTACGAGATCCAGCAATCCACCCAGGGGGCTGAAGACCTCTAGGAGCTGTCAAACCGGTCTAAAAACCTCTATGTGACAGGACCTCCTTCAATACCCTTGTTCCGGGCGCTCTCAAGGAACAAACTGACCACCTGACTAAAATCAATGGTTGAGGAAGATTGTCGTCCAATCTCCACGAACAACCATAAAAATACAAGAGTTCCAAGAGAAGAAAAGGGTACTGTATTGAGTTACGGGAATGTAGTGGAAGAAGCTTCCCCCACTACTGCACTCGTTACTACGAATGGTCCCAGAGTGTAGCAGTCCTCAGAAAGAGTCTGGACACCTTTCAAATAGTGTGAGGTGAACACAGATTTACTCCTCCAGAAGGTTATGTTCATAATGCTTTGTAAAGAACTATTCTGCTTGAAGGCTACGGAAGTTGCCACAGCTCTAACTTCATGTGTCTTGACCTTCAAAAGCTTGAGGTCTGCCTCACTACAATGTGAATGAGCCTCTCTTATTAAGAGCATGATGAAGAAGGATAGTTCATTCTTTGACATATGTTACGAAGGCTTCTTGACTGAGCACCAAAGAGCTTCTGACTTGTCTCGTAACTCTTTCGTTCTTTCCAGGTAGAACTTCAGGGCTCTTACTGGGCACAGGACCTTCTCCAATTCCTCACGAACCACATCCGAAAGATTTGGAATCTCAAAAAGCCATGAGCCAGGGTTGAGAAGGGCGTTCGTTCTAGCAAGAAAACCTCGCTGCAAAGAGCAGATAGTTTTGTTATCTCTAAAGCCTATTTGTTCCGTAACCGAAATACAAACCACGCTATTTACAGAGGGTTTACCTTTTAGCGCAGCTGAAATGATGAGCCAATAGTTTTAAGGAGGGTTAATTACCCCCGCGCTAGTTAGCGGGGGGTGGGGAAGGGTAGCTAGCTACCCCTCCCCCCTCCACACACCGGTGACTTGCTTCACTTCACTTTTGGCTCGGCGGTGATCAGACGTGTCTGCTCATCGTCCTCGTGACAGCCTTTAATTTTCTGCTTTTTCTTTTCAGCGTGTGTGTTGGTTGGAAGTTGACCTTCATTATTATTTCTTTACAATGCGTACATGCCCTGGAGTTGCCGGTCGTCCTTGTGGGACTTTCATGTCGGACGTAACTACGGATCCGCACACCCTTTGCCCTCAATGTGGGGGCCGACGGTGTGACCAGGAGAACATGTGCCGTGAGTGCAGGGAGTGGTCTGCCTCCCAGTGGGAGAGGTTTGGCCGTCGGCGTAAGAAGAAGTCCAAGAGAGACCGTTCTCCTTCGGGGTTAGCCTTGAAGGAGGAAGGTTCTCGGGACTCTTCTTCCGCCGCCCAAACCTCCTCCGAAGCTCCCCCTCGTCCGCCTCCTAAGGAGAGTCGGCCGAGTGGTAGCGCAGGCCCTAGTTCTGTTTCTTTCAGAAGCAGGTCTTCTGAAAAATATTTAACTTTTATGACATTCAATTTTTATGATTTTAATTGAATACTCTTTAATTTTTTATTTTATTTCATTTTTTATTTTTGTATACATAAATTAAATGTTACCGGCGTCAATGACCTTAGATGTCAGGATGCCTGAAAACTTTAAATCATTCATTCATTCATTGGGTGGGGGGAGAGGGCGTCGCCTCCCATAGCGAGGCTGTTCCCCCTCCTCCTCCGGGGGAGGTTATTGATAATGACTTAACCAATGATGATCTTTTACAGATTTGGTCGTCCCTGGGGCTTAAGGGCTTGCCCTCCAGGGTCGCTTTTATTGACCTTGTCTCGTTGGGGGCCGCTGTTAAGCAGTACATGCCCTGGAGTTGCCGGTCGTCCTTGTGGGACTTTCATGTCGGACGTAACTACGGATCCGCACACCCTTTGCCCTCAATGTGGGGGCCGACGGTGTGACCAGGAGAACATGTGCCGTGAGTGCAGGGAGTGGTCTGCCTCCCAGTGGGAGAGGTTTGGCCGTCGGCGTAAGAAGAAGTCCAAGAGAGACCGTTCTCCTTCGGGGTTAGCCTTGAAGGAGGAAGGTTCTCGGGACTCTTCTTCCGCCGCCCAAACCTCCTCCGAAGCTCCCCCTCGTCCGCCTCCTAAGGAGAGTCGGCCGAGTGGTAGCGCAGGCCCTAGTTCTGTTTCTTTCAGAAGCAGGTCTTCTGAAAAATATTTAACTTTTATGACATTCAATTTTTATGATTTTAATTGAATACTCTTTAATTTTTTATTTTATTTCATTTTTTATTTTTGTATACATAAATTAAATGTTACCGGCGTCAATGACCTTAGATGTCAGGATGCCTGAAAACTTTAAATCATTCATTCATTCATTGGGTGGGGGGAGAGGGCGTCGCCTCCCATAGCGAGGCTGTTCCCCCTCCTCCTCCGGGGGAGGTTATTGATAATGACTTAACCAATGATGATCTTTTACAGATTTGGTCGTCCCTGGGGCTTAAGGGCTTGCCCTCCAGGGTCGCTTTTATTGACCTTGTCTCGTTGGGGGCCGCTGTTAAGCAGTCGCCGGCGGTAGCAGAGGTAGACCCTCTGTCTATTGTCGACGTCGTGGTGACAGAGGCCTCCGACGTGGCTGGGCAATCCGCCGCAGGTGCTGTTGCGGATGATGGTGCTAAAGGCTCTCCTCCCCCTTCCGTACATCCTTCGAAGGGGGAAGTGAGTCCTTCGGTCTCTGCTGCTGCTCAGCTTCCTTCTGAGGGAAGTGCTTTGACGGAGACTCCCCTTCGGAGGACCGATGGTCCCGACGATCTCCCCCGAGGCCGCCTCCGCCGTAAGGCTCACCGTCCGCTACGCCGCAAGGGCCTCCCTTCCCCTTACAGGGGGGCTAAGAGGCGCCTTTTTGGGTCTTCATCCTCCGAGGGGGACTCTCCTCGTCAGCCTCAACCTACAGCTCCGTCTTCCTTGAACCTCTCTGCAGACCGTTCACCATCTCCTGCCAGATCTTCGCCTTCTGGAGAACTCGTCACCCGACGGGCAACGGTCCCTTCGGGGCTAAGGGATCCTTCCCTTCCACGAGCAGTGCTAGCGCACAGGCGCTCTCCTGCTCGCCAGCGCTCTCCTGCTCGTCAGCGCTCTCCTGCTCGTCAAGACTCTCCTGCTCGCCGACACTCACCTGCTCGTCGGCGCTCTCCTGATGTTCGCCCTCCTCGCCAGCGCTCTCCTGCTCGTCAGCTCTCTTCTGAGCGTCAGCGCTCATTTGAGGACCATCGCCCTGCGGTCTCTGACCATCCTACAGTTCCTGCTGAGCTCCCTGCTCACCATCTGCCTGATCCTGTGGCTACGCAATATCGTGCTGCGAGTGTGTCAAAAGCACATGTTCGCCAACGCGCCAGCGATCTTCCAGTTCCTGCTCGTGAACGCACCGCGCCACCTGCCCTCGCCGCGCCACCTGTCCTTTCACTTGACACGCGTCGACCTTCTGCTCGCCAGCGATCTCCGGCTCGCCAGCGATCACCTACACGCCAGCGATCACCTACTCGCCAGCGTTCACCTGCTTGCCAGCGCTCACAGGCAATTTTAGTATCGCCTATTCAACAGCGACAGCCGGCGCGCCAACGTTCTCCAACACTTCTGAAGGAACATGGTTCACTACCTACTAGCTCGCCATCACGCGATCGCCCACCTGCGCATGCTGCTCGCCATCGCATGATCGCCCACCTGCGCATGCTGCTCGCCATCGCTCGCCACCGCGCGATCGCCCACCTGCGCATGCTGATCGCCATCGGTTCCCATCGCACGATCGCTCACCTGCGCATGCTGCTCGCCATCGCTCGCCATTGCGCGATCGTTCACCTGCGCATGCTGCTCGCCATCGCTCGCCAACGCGTCGACATGCCACAACGAGCCATCGCCAACCTGCGCGTCCGCGTTCACCAGCTCATCATCGATCGCCTGTGGATCTACATCGCCAGCGATCTTCCTCACCCACGCGGCAGCGCGGTTCCTCGCCGTCGCGCCAACGCTTGCGTTCGCCGCCTCGGACACGCGTTCATTCACCTGCCCACCCTTGCGCCCACTCGCCTGCGCGCCCGCGTGATCATCCACCTGCGCACCCGCGCGATCGCTCGCCAGCACTCCCGCGCGACCATCGTTCGCGGCGAATTCCGCAGCCGGTGGTAGCAGCAGGAACGCGTGTTCCTAGACGGCACTCGGGATCACCTCCACCCAAACACAGGTTGGTAGTGCAGGACGAGGAGAGGTTAGTACAGTACATCATTCTTCCCCACCTTCTTTTCAGGCAGGTACCGTGGTGTCCACTCCAAAGGATCGCCTGATCCCTTTCCCTTTAGCGAGGATTTCGGACTCTGTGTCCTTGGAGCAACAGACTTGGTTTGGTCCTCTGGCACGGGCGTTAGTGAGGGTTATGAAACCAGCACTCGCCGACCAGGGTAACAAACCAACGGCTGTCTCTCCTACGCTGAAGAGAAAGAGAGGAGTGGACTTCGTGGTGACTTCCCCCAGGGCGAAGTTGGTTCCCAAGAGGTCGGTCGCGAAGGTCCCTTCTCCTGCACGAGTGCTCTCTCCTTCTCCCGTGGACGAGGCCTTTCCATCCTCAGGTGAGTCCAGTAGTCTTCCCCTCGGCACCAGGGGGGGAGACTTCGCTTCATGCAGGAGAATCGTCTCGTGAGGAAGGGGCCCCTCGAACCTCGTTGTTGGGATCCTGTATCCCTCCCAGGAGGGAATCCAAGGACTCCAAGACCGTCCCTAAATCCTCTGCAAGGATTCGTCAGGAACCCACGACTACCTAGGGGAATGTCCACGTGTCACCCCAGGAAGAGATCCCTGGGGCAGGAGACTTTGCTGCCAGCCCGCAGGGAGGAGAACAGCAAGAATCCGAACATGCCTTCTGGCAGGTCCTAAGCCTGATAACGCAACTTAACGGGCTTATGGATCCAGTCATCGCCCCCCGTGAAGGCAAAGACACGATTTTGGACGAAGTGTTTGATGTTCGGAAGGCCCCTAAGACCAGTGCGGCTCTGCCCTGGTCTCGGGGGCTGAAGAGTGCCAGGGCTAGGGCCAACGCTCAGCTTGCACTTCTTGCCTCCTCCAGTCGTTCCACTGCCGGGAACAAGCTCATCCCTCCTCCTCGTCTTCAGCAGAGGAGGTATTTCGAGATCCTGGGTGAGCACAACCTCGCTCTTCCTCTCCATCACTCTGCGGAGGAGCTGGCGAAGGGAGTTCCCCTTGAGAAACTCTCTGCCCGGCAGGTGTCGTTCTTGGCGGCAGAGATCCTTAGCCACGAGAAGGTCGCTAAGTGTGCCATGCAGGCCACTTCGTGGCTGGACTTTTGGCTAGGATCTCTGGGCATCCTATTGCGATCGGAGGACTTGTCCAAGGAGACCAATAGGAAGGCCCTGGAGACCTTCTTGCTCTCGGGCACCCGCTCCATCGAGTTTTTGGCGCACCAGGTTACCACCCTGTGGGCCAACTCGGTGTTGAAGCGTCGCGATGCTGTGTCCGAGAGATTCCATCCGAAGGTCCCCGCCGTGGATGTGTGTAGGCTCCGACATGCTTCCCTTCTGGGGGAGAACCTGTTTGAGCCTCAAGACATGGAGCGAACGGCTGAGAGGTGGAGGAAATCCAGCACGGACTCCCTCCTCCATAGGGCCCTTACAACTCGGCCCTATAAGCCTCCAGCCCCACCACAACAGCAGCAACAGCCTCGTAAGGCTCCCAAACAGGCACCGGCAGTTAAGAAGGTGGTGTCTAAGCCCCAGCCCTTTCCAGCCAAGGTCAAGAGGGGCGGTAAGTCCTCCAGGGGAGGCAAGACTCCTAGGGGTGGCGGCCGCAAGCCCTAGGGGTGGCAGTCCCCCTGCGTGTCCACCTGTGGGGGGATGCCTTCAGCGTTGCGTCCGCAGGTGGCAGCAACACGGGGCCGATGCTTGGACGGTCTCAGTGATCGGCCAAGGCTATCGCGTCCCGTTCACAACATCTCAACCTCCCCTGACAGCGAATCCAGTGTCGTTGAGCTCCTATGCCACGGGATCGGCAAAGGGGCTGGCCCTTCAGGCCGAAGTCGAGACCATGCTCGAGAAGGGTGCTCTCCAGGAGGTCGTGGACGGCTCCCCAGGCTTCTTCAGTCGACTCTTTCTTGTGGAGAAGGCTACTGGAGGCTGGAGACCCGTCATCGATCTCTCAGCTCTGAGCAGGTTTGTCAAGCAAACCCGGTTCAGCATGGAGACAGCAGACACGGTCAGACTTGCGGTGAGACCACAAGACTTCATGTGCACACTGGATCTAAAGGACGCGTACTTCCAGATCCCAATCCATCCGTCTTCCAGGAAGTACCTGAGATTTTGCCTAGACAACAAGATCTACCAGTTCAAGGTGCTGTGTTTCGGTCTCTCCACAGCTCCTCAGGTGTTCACCAGTGTGTTCACCCTGATTTCATCTTGGGCGCACAGGAACGGCATTCGTCTCCTTCGTTATCTGGACGATTGGCTGATCCTAGCAGACTCGGAGTCGACCCTTCTTCGGCACCGAGACAGGCTTCTGGATCTTTGCCAGGATCTGGGGATCGTGGTAAACCAAGAGAAGTCCTCTCTGCAGCCGTCCCAACGACTGGTTTATCCAGGCATGCTAATAGACACCAATCTCCTCAAAGCTTTTCCATCAGACAACCGGATAGCAAGACTGAGGAGGGTGGCGGAACCCTTCCTCAGGCGAAAAGAACTCCCCGCCCAATCGTGGTTGCGTCTCTTAGGTCACCTATCCTCCCTGGCCCGTCTGGTTCCAAACAGCCGCCTCAGGATGAGATCCCTTCAATGGCGGCTCAAGTCCCGGTGGAATCAAGGATCCGATTCCCCGGACATTCTGATCCCAATGGGGTCTCTGGAACAGACGGACTTGCGGTGGTGGCTGGTCGACGAGAACCTGCGGAAGGGAGTAAGTCTTCTCGTCCTGCCCCCGGAATTGACTCTGTTTTCGGACGCTTCAAAAGAAGGGTGGGGGGCGCACGTTCTGAACCAGAGGTCCTCAGGCCTTTGGTCAGAATCAGAAAAGTGCCTACACATCAACCTGCTAGAATTGAAGGCCGTCTTTCTGGCTCTTCAGCAGTTCCAACGGTCCCTGGCGGGTCACTCTGTGGTGGTGAGGAGCGACAACACCACGGTAGTGGCTTATATCAATAAGCAGGGAGGCACTTTTTCGCAACAGCTATCCCATCTTGCAGTAGAGACTCTGAGGTGGACCGAAACCCACTCGATAACACTATCAGCTCGCTTCATTCCTGGCAAGAGGAATGTGCTCGCCGACAGTCTGAGCAGGGCTTCGCAGATAGTGAGTACAGAGTGGTCTTTGGATCCTCAGATAGCCAACAAAGTCCTGACTTTGTGGGGTTCCCCGACTGTGGACTTGTTCGCGACAGCCTTGAACTTCAAGCTGCCCCTGTACTGCTCCCCAGTCCCGGACCCCAAGGCACTCTGGCAAGATGCTTTCCAGCAATGGTGGGACAACATCGATGTGTACGCCTTCCCACCGTTCTGTCTGATGAGAAGGGTGCTCAACAGGACCAGACTATCGGTCAACTGTTCGATGACTCTGTTAGCTCCGCTATGGCATCACGCGGAATGGTTTCCGGACCTTCTGCAGCTCCTGACGGAACTCCCGAGGGAGCTTCCTCCACGACACGAGCTTCTCAGACAACCCCACTCCGGCGTCCCTCACTGGGCCGTAGCCTTGCTTCGGCTTCACGCCTGGAGACTATCCAGCGTCTCCTCGCGGAGAGAGGCTTTTCGCAACAGGTTGCGGAGAGAATGTCTCGGCACCTGCGAAGGTCCTCTGAGGGAGTCTACCAAGCAAAGTGGAGAGTCTTTTGTGGTTGGTGTCGTGGAAGGGGTATCTCCACTCGATGCCACTATTCCAGCAATAGCGGACTTCCTCGTGTATCTGCGGGAAGAAATGCGCCTTTCTGTCTCGGTAGTGAAAGGCTATCACTCAGCCTTAAGCTTGGCCTTCAGATTGAAGGGCGTGGATATTTCTTCATCGCTAGAACTCTCTTTACTCATACGTAGCTATGAGCTTACCTGCCCCCAGTCGGAAGTGAGACCCCCTCCTTGGAACGTGGTTCGAGTCCTCAGGTCTCTTAAGAGACCTCCCTTCGAGCCATTACGCCAGGCCTCCGATCGCCACCTGTCTTGGAAGATGGCTTTCCTACTCGCCTTGGCTTCGGCCAAGCGGGTTAGTGAACTTCGTGGTCTCTCGTACGACATCGCCCATTCAAGGGGATGGGGGGGAGGTAATGTTCAGGTTTCGTCCCTGAGTTTGTTGCCAAGACTCAGAATCCTGGAGTGCCGGATCCTCGGTTCAACTCTTTCAGGATCGCGAGTCTCCGTTCTGTAACAAGCGACCCAGACCAGCTGCTACTATGTCCAGTGAGGTGTCTGAGGCACTACTTGAAGAGAACGGCTGCAGTCCGTCCTCATGTGCGAGCTTTGTTTGTGAGCACAGGCAGGACTAAGAGGAGGGTCACCAGGAACACCATCTCAGCTTGGATTCGAAGGGTTATCCACCATGCCCTGAATCCTGACCCTCCTTCGTCACGTCGCCCTCGGGCCCACGATGTCAGGGGTATTGCTACATCCCTGGCCTTCAAGAGAAACTTCTCTGTGACGCAGGTACTTCAAGCTGGGGTCTGGAAGCGTCAAACGACCTTCACAGCCCACTACCTGCAAGACGTGACCCACAGGAGCCTCGATACGTTTTCTATCGGCCCTGTGGTGGCTGCACAACAGCTGGTCTAATCTCAGGCTCCTTTTTGGACAAGTAGCAGTAGGTTGAGGGCGTTGTTACCCGGTCTTAGTCTGCGTGAATGAAAGAGTATGTCTGACCCTTACTTCTTTCTTCATTCTCCCCTCTCTTGGGGAAGCAGCATCCTGGTCCTCGCATAGCTGACCTCGACCTCTGCAGGTAACCCATGCTTCTTTGTGCTCCTAGTATTAAGCTTAATACTGTTGCGTCTCCCATACCCTGACGAGGTGGTATTGGGAACGTCCTATCCTAGAATTCCTATCTGAAGGTCTCAAGGTCAACTTCATAGGACGAGTCACACTCTCCTCCTCACACTGCTTATGTAGGCCACTCGTTCCTAGCGATGCTAGGAACTTGTGAGGTACAGGGGCCCCCTCTCTCTAGTGCTGCTCACTGAGGGATCGAGCCCCCGGGCAAGCCGAAGTCAGTAATGCTGGGGAGTTTCCACCCTTCTTAAGGAGTAAGTCACCCTCTGTAAATAGCGTGGTTTGTATTTTGGTTACGGAACAAATGACAAATTCGAAGATAATTTGTATTTTTCCTAACCATACAAACCTTAGCTATTTACACATATGTGCCTGCCATCCCTGACCCCCAAGTCAAGTCCTACCTCTAAGTGAAGTGAAGCAAGTCACCGGTGTGTGGAGGGGGGAGGGGTAGCAAGCTACCCTTCCCCACCCCCCGCTAACTAGCGCGGGGGTAATTAACCCTTGTTAAACCTATTGGCTCGTCATTTCAGCTGCGCTAAAAGGTAAACCCTCTGTAAATAGCTAAGGTTTGTATGGTTAGGAAAAATACAAATTATCTTCGAATTTGTCATGTTCTTGTTAAAGGCATGAATCTCACTGACCGACCCCTTTAGCTGTCACCAGATTGACCAAAAGGAGAGTTTTCATAGTGAGGTCCTTAAACGAGGCTGAGTGCAAGGGCTCAAACCTGTCACTCATTAGGAACTTCAGGACTATATCCAGATTCCAAGCTGGTGATTCCTGGTGCTGTTCCTTAGGTGTCTCAAGGAATTCAGAAGATCCTGTAGTCCTTTATTATTAGAAAGGTCCACGTTCCTATGCCTGAAGAAGGCCGCTAGCATGCTCGTGTATCCCTTGATGGAAGAAGATGAAAACCTACGTTTCCTTCTAAGGTATAACAGGAAGTCAGCAATCTGAGTCACAGAGGTACTGGAAAAGAAAACAGAGGTGACTCTGCACCATTCTCTAAAAACCTTGATGGTAGAAGACCTCCTTGTGTGGTGGGATGTTGCAATAACAACCCCCTCACCCTTGATCACACTAACTGACAATTGTCTCTACAAAACAAACTTTCCCCTTACATTATCATAAACTGGACTCTTAGACAAAAGGACAAAAAAACAAAACATGACCTTAATACTATATTTCTTAAAACTAAACAACCCAAAAAAAAGTCACTCTTATCACTTATCATACACTTGACACAAAATAGATATTAACCATAAAACCTTCAACTAATTCAACAAAAACCCCTAACAAAACTTGAAATTAACCGCAACCCAAACATCAAAACACAAAACGCATATATAGATATTGCGAGTTCACTAACACTTTCGCAAAAAAAAACAAAAAAAAAACACATGAATAATCTTTTACTTAGCCAACTGTCTTTATTGGCACACTACCACAGCTCTGTGATTAACTGATTAAACTGTGTGGCAATTTGCCACAACTGCCTCACTGATTGGGGTTGTAGTCATCATCATCATCATCATCATCAATCAAGATACACAGGCCTAGGTCATCAACAGTTGAGCAATAGAATAGCGAAGTCTAAATACAATCCTATGCAGGCCTGGTCAGCAACAATAATCCACTTTCAAAAAATTGAGTCTCTCCAAAGGAGGAATTACAGCCTGAAAAAAAGAAAAAAGAAAAACACTTACAAACACTCCTAGCTAACTAAACTATCGCACTATAATCAAAGATAAATAATAAACTGTTCCTATCATTCACAATCACGACAAGCAAATATAAACAAAACTGTACTTACTTAGAAAATAAATAATAACTTCCATGCTGGTAAAATCAATTAAATAAGGTAAATCCAGCATTCACACACAACCGCCTCTAGCAGCAGTCAAATAAAAAAAGCATTCGCTCCGAAACATTTACTACTCTCCTAACCTAGCTAAAAGTAAACAAACAACCTCATTTATACCAACAGTCTTTCTCACAACAAACAATCGATACACTAACTACCCCCCCCCTCTCTCTCTCTCTCTCTCTCTCTCTCACTCTCTCTCTCTCTCTCTCTCTCTCTCTCTCTCAGGATTTGGCAGAAAACAAAAATAAAAATAAAACAAAAATGAATCCTCCACACTTGCTCTTGCAGTCGCTCTAGCTGCCTCCTTCGAAAAACCTCTAGCTCTTCTGAGTTTTTCGATAGTCTGAAGTCAGTTAGAAGAAGAGCTTGGAGGTTTTGATGGTATCTTTCCAAGTGGGGTTGTTTGAGTAGATCTACTCTTAATGGAAGGCTTCTCGGGGTGTCCACCATCCATTCTAGTACCTCTGTGAACCACTCTCTTGAGGGCTAAAAGGGGGCCACTAGAGTCAATCTGGTTCCCTCGTGTGACATGAATTTTTTGCGTCACTTTGTGTACAATCTTGAACGGAGGGAAAGCATACACATCCAGGTGAGACCAATCCAAAAAGAAAAGCGTCTATGTGGACTGCTTCGAGATCTGGCACTGGGGAGCAGTATGTCTCCAACCTCTTCGTCTTCGAGGTTACGAACAGGTCTACACAAGGACGACCCCAAATCCTCCACAGGTTTTAGCCGACCTCTTAATGAAGCGTCCATTCTGTGTACAGATCTTGTCGATCTCAGATGAATCCAAGGAGGATGGAGCACACCTGGAGTATATGAGCTTCATGGAGAAGTTGTTCACGGAAGTAAAACACCTGCTTTTCAACATACTTGAAGTCCAAGCAAAACTTTTTGTTATCTCCCTGACGGTGTTATTAGTCATGCGGTAGCGTTGAAGAATAGCAATCTCGCGTTTCTCACTCATGTCTACTGTACAATCAAATGGGTTCTGTTTCACAGACCCTTGGCAATTGGGTAAGTAGGTATGCAGTAGGACAACTGACAACATGACAGAGTTTAATGTAATATCCATGCCAACTAGATGAATGTTCTATTAGGCATGCTCAACACCAGGAAAATTCCTCACTTTTGTCCGTGACAAAAAGGCTCCTTACACTTCGGGTTTTGTCACCGAATGACCTGTTTGCCTTGCATTTGGCCTAGAACTCAAATTCTAGAACATTTGCCAGTAAGCTGTTCTAACATCACTGGGACATCAGCAGCATTTGGGGGTCACCTAACACACCATTTCCTATAGATACCTTAGTCTCTCTGCCTGCTTTCCTGGTTTACCAAAGATTAAAGAAGTCACTGGGTGATTTCAGTTTTAAGTTACCAAGTGTTATACATCCTGTTTTATTGAAGCTCCTGGTAGAACTGCCTTTCTTCTGATAGTGGAATCTTAGTAGGGATACTTCGCCGGTGTAGCCTCTCCGCATGAAATTGCAGATCTCCTCATCTATCTTAGCCAAGGAAGTTCTGCTCTCTCTGCAGTAAAATGCAGTTGGTCAGTAGCCTTTATCTAGACTTCTGACTAATGAGCTCAGACATTTTCCCCTTTGGAGCAGCAGACTTGGCTCAGGAGTAGCTTCAAACAGTCTTCCTTCTCTAGGAACTTCAGCATCTTAGGGATGTCGCTGTAGTCCTCTGGTGTCTCAAATGGGCCCTCATGTACCCTTGACCAGGCATTAGATAAGATTTGATCCTTAGACTGCTCATGAGCTTCAGCCTTAACATTACAATGATTACACCTTATGACGTTTCATATGCCATTAGTCATCCTCTCCCTATTTCAGAATGTGTGTCCCAGAGCTCACTTTTAGCCCGGCACAATTCCAACCTCAGACTAGCTGGGGTAGAATGACTCCTCTGTCCTGTGAAGACACAGCAACACTTCTTAGAGATCTTATGTTCTCTTGCTGAGAACCAAAAATACTTCCCCGCTCTAAATGGGTATAGATAAAGATACGCTCTCCAAGAACATTGTTTTTTCTGACAAATGGTCCTATGGTAGCTACTCAAATAATGGTGCAAACTTAGCTCCCTCACGGGACAAGTAGCATCCCGTTTAAGAAAGCGGTTTTGGCATTAAGTCTTGAAGAATCGGTAGCATGTATGGTTGTTTTTCTCTTCCTTTTTCCCCTCTCGGGTGAAGCACTCGCTCCGTTATATGCTGGTTCATACGATAGGTGCAGGTAAGTCTTATGACCAGGATTTTCTCTTTACAGACAAGTTTTTTTTTTTTTTTTGAAGTATCTTCCCTATCCTTCAAAATGAGGGTGAGGATGGATGAAATGTATACAACCCATTTCTTATATTGACCATACGTTCATACATCATTCTACAACTGCCTACCAGTCTCCTGGTTGCGACCTAGTCTAATGCAGACATCTTCATGCTCAGGTAGTTGAGAGGTTGACAGAAGTCATGACGTTTGGTCCCATACAGGACGACAATACAGGAACATTTGCCTTGTCAGTTAACTAGCCAGTTGGGTTATAGAGATTTCTGCCTTCCTACAATGAGTCTCTTATTAAAAGTCAAAGGTTTGTTTTAGTACACGTGAGAACAAATAACATTTTATTTTATCAATTTTTAATTTTGCCTAACTACAAACCTGAGACCTTCAAGTTACACAGTCTACCTCAAACACCCTACAAGTCCTTGGTCAAAAGTCAAAGTTAATGTAGCTCTATCTATTGGGTGGCAGACAACTATATTCACCTTCTGGAAGAGCTTAATGACAGTTTCCTGCTTCATTGAAGTTATACTCCTATTAAAGGCGTCAGGTTTGTGTAGTTAGGAAAAATACAAATTGGTGAAAAACATTTGTGATTTTAAAGGACTCAGGTTTGTATAGCTAGGGCAAGTACAAATTACTTAATTTTTTTTTAATTCAGTCGTTCAAGGTACACCTACAAAATGCTTATCTTATTGGATGGTGGTTAAGTACTTGAATAATTAATTATATTTTTCAGGATTTTGCTTTTGTCTTATTTAGATTTCTAGGAGTCCCATGTATTAGAGAACTTTATTTTCTCTTATTTATCCTGTATTGTGTTAGAAGTCTTTAAAATATGCAAATTAAATTTATATAGACCAAAAACTTTTATTAAGAAGAAATGGCTGCAAGAGTCTATTTCTTTAAAAGGATGCCGAGTCTTGAGTATAGACTGGGTGTAATATTATTTTCCTGTTTGTTGAACATGAATTGGCAGTTGAGTACTTGAATAGCTCAGGAATTTTAAGAATAATAACAGATGTACCTCAAAATATTCAGACTTTGTAAGATAAAAAAGTAAGTTTTATTTGACTGTAAGCTCTGTGTACAGCAGTACCTAATAATTGAGATGTGTAATTTATTACCAAAAAAATTACAAGTGAATTATTTGATCCTATTAAATATCTGCTTTTCAGGATGAAGCTATATCCAAGTTGGAGCACATGGGATTCATTACAGGATATAGACTTGTTGAAAGGTAGGAAGTACTGTCTTTTGTTTCATTTTTAAAATGTTCCAGTTTTCTGAGTAGCAAAAGGGTGTTCATATGAATTATGGTAGTCTACGTGCCCTTCACTTTTATTGAAGCCTTAACAACCAGTCATTTTAGAGAGACCTTAGTGTTGAATTTCTGGGTAAGGCCTTTCATAAAGGGTTATCCTAGTCTTACCTAGTCTTACCTATTGAAAAATCCCAGTTAATGGTTTGATTTCTTTTAGTGTGATAGTAGTGTTAGATTGATGGCCATTACAAAATTTGTAGGATGCACTACACCTAATTTTTGCATTTTCATCCTTGTCATTTTATTTATTCCACCAAGTTTTTTATTGTTACATTATATCGTCTGTCCTTCACGAATAGAATAAAGATATCTGTATATGTGATTTCACTATGCGGGTGATGAGTTTGTGTTTGTGGTTTGTATGTATGTTGATGTGGTTAAGGTTCAATGAGTGAAGATTTACTGAGTTTATTATTAGCTGCCTTATTTTGTCCTATATTTTAATGTGTAAGTGTTATGGGTTTTGAATTTTAAACATTTAAACTTACCCGCTGGTTATATAACAATAGCTTTTTTGGGCTCAGGCCATGTCGTCCTGATGGAAGTTCCTTTAGGGTAGCTTCCTAGGGTATATTTGACTACAGTGATATTCCCAGAGAATTTTACCTCAAGGTATCCAGAATTCTAACTCCTGGAGCGAATATCTCTAAATAAATGTTAATGGGATATCGCATAATATCAGAGGATATATTCTTGACACGCCACATAGCTATCTTTACCCCGAATAGCATTAACACTTCGAGGGGGAAAAGTGGCAAGAAAACGAAAAACGAAAGGAGAGCTGTTATTAAGGTACCTCACCTATCTCGTTTCGAGTGCGTACATGACGTCATCAACGGCGCCATCTTTATTCCTTATCGCGTAGCTCCATTACTCGGTGTTTTCCCTGTGTTTCTCTCGTGATTTTTGGATTATATTCAACCATGATGCTTTCTCCAGCCTCTTCTGCCTCTGGAAAGTTGAGTATTATCTTTACTGTGTATAAATGTAAGCTCTTGTTGTTTTGTAATTAAATCAAAAGTGATATTAACTTAAACAAGAGCTGTTGCCTATCGGAGGCGTCCTGGACGCTGTCGCTCGCTATGCATGAGTCAAGAGCGACGTTCCCGGTCATTATGCTTTAATAAATTTAGCTTTGTTCCGTAACCGAAATACAAACCACGCTATTTACATTGGGTTTACCTTTCGGCGTAGCTGAAATTGACGAGCCAATAGATTTTAACGAGGGTTAACTACCCCCGCGCTAGTTAGTGGGGGTAGGGGAAGGGGTAGCTTTCTACCCCTCCCCCCCACACACACACCGGTGATTTGCCCCACTTCACTTTTGGCTCGGACGATGTGCAGACGTGTCTGTCTATCGTCCTCGTTTTTGACAGCCTTAATCTTTTCTTTGCTTTTCCTCAGCTTTGTGTGGTTGAAGTTGGCCTCGCCCTTTGGTGTTCATCATGCGCAAGTGCCCTGGGATTGCCGGCCGCCCTTGCGGTACCTTCATGTCTGCGGTGGATACCGATCCTCACACCCTTTGCCCGCAGTGTCGAGGCCGACGGTGTGATAGTGAAAATACATGTAGTGAGTGTAGGGAGTGGTCTGTCTCCCAGTGGGAGAGGTTTGCCCGCCGGCGTAAGAAGAAGTCCAAGAGAGACCGTTCTCCTTCGAGGGTTGCCTTGAAGGAGGAAGGCTCTCGGGACTCTTCTTCCGCCGCCCAAACCTCCTCCGAAGCTCCCCCTCGTCCGGCTCCTAGTGAGAGGCCGCCGAGTTGGAGCGCAGGCCCTAGTTCTGTTCCCCGACCTCGGGGTGCGGGAGAGGGCGTCGCCTCCCATAGCGGGGCGGTTCCCCCTCCTCCTCCGGGGGAGGATTTTGATAATGTTAACTCTATGTATAATGATGATCTTTTTCAGCTTTGGGGTTCCTTGGGGCTTAAGGGCCTGCCCTCCAAGGAAGCCCTGTTTGACCTTATTCAGTTAAGGGCCGCTGTCAAGCAGTCGCCGGTGATAGCAGAGGTAGATCCTCTGTCTATCGTCGACGTCGTGGTGGCAGAGGCTTCCGATGAGTCTGGTCAAACCTCTGCGGCTCCTGATGTTGATGACGTTGCTAAAGGCTCTCCTCCCCCTTCTGTACATCTTTCGGAGGGGGAAGGGGGTCCTACGGGCTCTTCTGCGCCTAAGTCTCCCCCTCGGGGGAGCACTCTAACTGAGACTCCTCTTCGGAGGACTGATGATCCTGACGACCTCCCTCGTGGCCGCCTTTGCCGTAAGGCTCATCGTCCGCTTCGCCGCAAGGGCCTCCCGTCTCCCTATAAGGGTGTCAAGAGGCGCCTTTTCGAGTCTCCTCCTCCTCCTTCCTCCGATGGGGACTCTCCTCACCAGAAGCAGTCTGTAGCAGCCGCGTCCTTAGACCTCTCCGGGGATCGTTCATGTTCTCCCATGCCTTCCAGACCTTCTACTTCCTGCGCAGACGGCCAGCAGTCTGATCTCGTCAGCCGACAGGCACCGGTCCCTTTGTGGCAAAGGGATGTCGCCCACGGTGTGGGCGCTTCCCTGCGCGCCCTTCTGCGCGTTCAGGCATAGTTGCACACCAATGCTCTCCTGCTCGTCAGCGCTCTCCTGCTCGTCAGCGCTCTCCTGCTCGTCAGCGCTCTCCTGATCGCCAGCGCTCTCCTGCTCGCCAGCGCTCATCTGATGATCAACGCCCTACTGCTCGCCAGCGCTCTCCTAAGGACAACGAACATCCTCCTGTTCCTGCTGTGCGCCCAGCGCGCCAACGGTCTCTTGAGCGCACTAGATCTCCTCCTCGTCAATGCGCACCTGCGCTTCCAGTTCCTGACACTCGCCCTGTGCGCCCACGCTCGTCCACGCACCCTAGAACTCCGGTTCAGGACATGGGCAAGGAATCAACATCTCCTCGCCCTCGCGATCCTGCTCGTCAGCGTTCTCCTGCGCAGCAACGCGCGCGGTCTCCTGCGCGTACATCTAGAGCTCATGCACGCCCACGCGCCTCCTCTTCCTGAGCCCACTCGCGAGCGTTCGCCTTTGCGCGTCGCGCCGACAGTTCCTGCGCAGCCTTCTACGCGCCGAACTCCCTGCTCAGCCTTCTACGTGCCGAACTCCCTGCTCGCCAGCGTTCTCCAGCGTGACAGCGATCTCCGACGCGTCAACGTTCTCCTGCTTGTCAGCGATCTCCTGCGCGTCAACGATCACCAGCACGTCAGCGTTCCCCTGAGTGCCGGCGATCTCCAGATCCTCCTTGTGATCCATCGCCTGCGCGCAAGCGCTCTCCTACGCGTCAGCGTCCAGCAGATCCGGAGAAACATAGGTCCCTTGCGATCAGCTCGCTCACGCGCGGTCGCTCGCCTGCGCGTTCTACGCTCCATCGCTCGCCAACGCGCCATCGCTCGCCTGCGCGCCAGCGTTCGCCAACGCGCCAGCGTTCGCCAAAGCGCCATCGATCGCCGACTCGCCATCGCTCGCCCACGCGTCACAGGTCTCCAGGACACTATAGGTCCCCTGGCCCTCAGCGGTCTCCTGAGCGCTCTCGTTCGCCCACGCGCCAGCGCGTTCACTCGCCAACGCGCTCGCTCGCCCACTCGCCCGCTCGCCCACGCGCTCACTCGCCTACACGCCCGTTCGCCCGCGCTCCAACAGCCCCTCACGCGCAACTCTTTCGTGTCACCCTCGCGCGAGCGTCAGCACAACCCCCGTTCGCGTCGGGTTCCGCAGCTCGCGGCAGCAGCAGGGGCGCATGTCGCCAGGTCGCAGTCGGGATCGCCTCCACCTAAGCGCAGGTCTCTTTTGTAGGACAAGGAAGGACCTTCGGAGAGGTCAAGGCAACTTTCTTCCCCTTCTTTTTTGCAGGCAGTTCCAGTGGTGTCCACTCCGAAGGATTGCCCGATCCCCTTCCCTCCAGCGGGAATTTCGGACTCTGTGTCCATGTCTCGGCAGTCCTGGTTTGGTCCTTTGATGCAGGCGTTAGTGAAGGCTATGAAGCCAGCACTCGCCGATCTAGGACACAAGCCAGCGACGGCCTCGCCCCCGCTGAAGAGAAGGAGAGGAGTGGACTTCGTGGTGACTTCTACCAGGGAGAAGTTGGTTCCTAAGAGGTCCGTCAGGAAAGCCCCGTCCCCTTCGCAGTCATTTTCTCCTTCTCCCGTAGACGAGGCTTTTCCGTCTTCGGGAGAGTCCAGTGAGGCGGCGGTCTCCCCCTTGGCACCAAGGGGGGAGTCACCTCCTCGTGGAGGAGGATCATCTCGCGCAGAAGGTGCCTACCAGACCACTTTGCTGGAGTCTTGTATCCCGCCCAGGAGGGAACCCAAGGACTCCAAGACGTTGCCGAAGTCTTCTGTACGTATTCGTCAGGAACCAGCTAGACCCCGGGAGAACGTCCACGTGTCTCCCCAGGAAGAGCTTCCGGGGACAGGAGACTTAGCTGCCAGTCCGCAGGGAGGAGAGCAGCAAGAGTCTGAGCATGCCTTCTGGCAGGTCTTGGGCCTGA
Organism: Palaemon carinicauda; assembly: GCF_036898095.1. Classification (NCBI taxonomy): domain Eukaryota; kingdom Metazoa; phylum Arthropoda; class Malacostraca; order Decapoda; family Palaemonidae; genus Palaemon; species Palaemon carinicauda. Next base: position 14,804,464 of record NC_090748.1, on the reverse strand, counting down.
TGAGACAGCTCAACGGGTTCATGGACCCTGTGATCGCCCCCTGTGAAGGCAAGGACACGGTCCTGGATCAGGTTTATGGAACTCAGAAGCCCCCAAAGGCCAGCGCGGCTCTGCCCTGGTCCCAGGGGCTGAAGAGTGCCAGAGCCAGGGCCAACGCTCAGCTCGCAGTACTCGCTTCCTCCAGTCGTTCCTCTGCTGGGAACAAACTCCTCCCACCTCCTCGTCTCCAGCAGAGGAGGTATTTTGAGATCATGGGGGAGTCTACCCTCGCTCTTCCCCTCCACCATTCGGTAGAAGAGCTTACTAGGGGAGTTCCTCATGAGAAGCTCTCCGCCCGGCAGGTGACGTTCTCAGCGTCGGAGATCCTAAGCCATGAGAAGGCCGCGAAGTGCGCCATGCAGGCCACTTCGTGGCTGGATGTCTGGCTAGGTTCTCTGGGCATCCTATTGCGCTCTGAGGATCTGTCTAAGGAGAGCAATAGGAAGGCCCTGGAGACCTTCCTCCTCTCGGGCACTCGCTCCATCGAGTTCCTGGCACATCAGGTTACCAACCTGTGGGCCAACTCGGTGCTCAAGCGTCGTGATGCGGTGACCGAGAAGATCCATCCGAAGGTCCCCGCCGTGGATGTCAACAGGCTCAGACACGCCTCCCTCCTCGGGGGGAATTTGTTTGAGCCCCAGGACATGGAACGTACAGCTGAGAGGTGGAGGAAGTCTAGTCAGGACTCCCTTCTCCAAAGGGCCCTTGCATCTCGGCCCTACAAGCCTCCAGCTCCGCAGCAACATCAGCAGCAGCCTCGTAAGACACCGAAGCAGGCGCCGGCAGCTAAGAAAGTGGTGTCTAAGCCCCAGCCCTTTCCTGCCAAGGACAAGAGGAGCAGTAAGTCCTCTAGGGGAGGCAAGACTCCTAGAGGGAGCGGCCGCGGCCGCAAACGCTAGGAGTGGCAGTCCCCCCGCGTGTCCACCTGTGGGGGGATGCCTTCAAAGTTGCGTGCACAGGTGGCAGCAACATGGGGCCGATGCTTGGACGGTCTCCGTGATCGGCAAAGGGTATCACGTCCCATTCACGACATCTCAACCTCCCCTGACAGCGAATCCAGTGTCGTTGAGCTCCTATGCCATGGGATCGGTAAAGGGGCTAGCCCTTCGGGTGGAAGTCGAGACCATGCTCAAGAAGGATGCTCTCCAGGAGGTCGTCGACGGCTCCCCAGGCTTCTTCAGTCGACTCTTTCTTGTAAAGAAGGCGTCTGGAGGCTGGAGACCCGTCATCGACCTCTCAGCTCTGAACAAGTTTGTCAAGCAAACTCCGTTCAGCATGGAGACAGCGGACACGGTCAGACTTGCGGTGAGACCACAAGACTTCATGTGCACATTGGATCTGAAGGACGCGTACTATCAGATCCCAATCCATCCGTCCTCCAGGAAGTACTTGAGATTCAGTCTAGACAGCAAGACCTACCAGTTCAAGGTGCTGTGCTTCGGTCTCTCCACAGCACCTCAGGTGTTCACCAGAGTGTTTACCCTGGGCGCACAGGAATGGCATCCGTCTCCTCCGTTATCTGGACGACTGGCTGATCCTAGCAGACTCGGAGTCGACCCTTCTTTGACACCGAGACAGGCTTCTGGGACTTTGCCAGGATCTGGGGATCGTGGTAAATCTCGAGAAGTCCTCTCTGCAGCCGTCACAACGACTGGTTTATCTAGGCATGTTGTTAGACACCAATCTCCACAAAGCCTTTCCATCAGACTACAGGATAGCAAGGCTGAGGAGGGTGGCGGAACCCTTCCTCAGGTGAGAAGAGCTTCCTGCCCAATCGTGGTTGCGTCTCTTAGGTCACCTGTCCTCCCTGGCCCGTCTGGTTCCAAACGGCCGTCTCAGGATGAGATCCCTGCAGTGGCGGCTCAAGTCCTGGTGGAATCAAGGATCCGATTCCCCGGACTTCCTGGTCCCGATAGGACCTTCGGAACAGGCGGACCTGCGGTGGTGGCTGGTCGACGAGAACCTGCGAAAGGGAGTGGATCTTCTCGTCCTCCCCCCGGAATTGACACTGTTTTCGGACGCGTCAAAAGAAGGGTGGGGGGCGCACATTCTGAACCAGAGGACCTCAGGCCTTTGGTCAGAATCAGAAAAGTACCTGCACATCAACCTGCTAGAAATTAAGGCCGTTTTCCTGGCTCTTCAACAGTTCCAACGGACCCTGGCGGGTCACTCCGTGGTGGTGATGAGCTTATATCAACAAGGAGGGAGGTACTTTTTCGCAGCAGCTATCCCATCTTGCAGTAGAGATTCTGAGGTGGACCGAAGTCCACTCGATAACACTATCAGCTCGCTTCATTCCTGGCAAGAGGAATGTGCTCGCCGACAGTCTGAGCAGGGCTTCGCAGATAGTAAGTACCGAGTGGTCTTTGGATCCTCAGATAGCCAACAAAGTCCTGACTTTGTGGGGTTCCCCGACCGTGGATCTGTTCGGGATAGCTTTGAATTTCAAACTGCCCCTGTACTGCTCCCCAGTCCCGGACCCCAAGGCACTCTGGCAAGATGCTTTCCAACAGCGGTGGGACAACATCGACTTGTACGCCTTCCCACCGTTCTGTCTGATGAGAAGGGTGCTCAACAGGACCAGACTATCAGTCAACTTGTCGATGACTCTGATAGCTCCGCTATGGCATCACGCAGAATGGTTCCCGGACCTTCTGCAGCTCCTAACGGAGCTCCCGAGAGAACTTCCCCCACGACACGAGCTACTCAGACAACCACATTGCAACATCTTCCACAGAGCCGTAGCCTCGCTTTGGCTTCACGCCTGGAGACTGTCCAGCGTCTCCTCACGGAGAGAGGCTTTTCGCAACAGGTTGCAGAGAGAATGTCTCGGCACCTGCGAAAGTCCTCTGAGGGAGTCTACCAGGCGAAGTGGAGAGTCTTCTGTGGTTGGTGTCGTGGGAGGGGTATCTCTCCACTCGATGCCACTATTCCAGCAATAGCGGAGTTTCTCGTTTATTTGCGGGAGGAAATGCGCCTTTCGGTCTCAGCGGTGAAAGGCTATCGCTCAGCCTTAAGCTTGGCTTTTAGGCTGAAAGGAGTGGACATTTCTTCCTCGCTGAAACTCTCTCTACTCATACGTAGCTATGAGCTTACCTGCCCTCAGTCGGAAGTGAGACCTCCTCCTTGGAACGTGGTTCGGGTCCTCAGGGCTCTTAAGAGACCTCCCTTCGAACCATTACGCCAGGCCTCTGATCGCCACCTGTCTTGGAAGACGGCTTTCCTGCTCGCTTTGGCATCTGCCAAACGAGTAAGTGAACTTCATGGTCTCTCGTACGACGTCGCCCATTCAAGGGGATGGGGGGAGGTAACGTTCAGGTTCGTATCTGAGTTTGTTGCCAAGACTCAGAACCCTGGAATGCCGGATCCACGGTTCGACTCTTTCAGGGTCGCGAGTCTCCGTTCTGTAACAAGCAACCCAGACCAGCTGCTATTATGTCCAGTGAGGAGTCTGAGGTGTTACTTGAAGAGAACAGCTGCAGTTCGTCCTCAGGTGCAAGCATTGTTTGTTAGCATAGGCAGGACGAAGAGGAGGGTCACCAAGAACACCATCTCGGCTTGGATTCGAAGGGTTATCCATCACGCCTTGAATCCGGACCCTCCTCCGTCACGTCGCCCTAGGGCACACGACGTCAGGGGCATCGTTACGTCCCTGGCCTTCAAGAGAAACTTCTCTGTGACGCAGGTATTTCAAGCTGGGGTCTGGAAGCATCAGACGACCTTCACAGCCCACTACCTGCAGGACGTGACCCACAGGAGCCTCGATACTTTTTCTATCGGCCCTGTGGTGGCTGCACAACAGCTGGTCTAGCCTCAGGCTCCTTTATGGACAAGTAGCAGTAGGTTGAGGGCGTTGTTACCCGGTTTTAGTCTGCGTGAATGAAAGAGTATGTCTGACCCTTACTTCTTTCTTCATCCTCCCCTCTCTTGGGGAAGCAGCATCCTGGTCTCCGCATAGCTGACCTCAACCTCTGCAGGTAAACCATGCTTCCTTGTGCTCCTAGTATTAAGCTTAATACTGTCGCGTCCCCCATACCCTGACGAGGTGGTGTTGGGAACGTCTTATCCTGGATTCCTATCTAAAGGTCTCAAGGTCAACTTCATAGGACGAGTCACGCTCTTTCCTCCACACACAACTTATGTAGGCCACATGTTCCTTGCGAAGCGAGGAACTTGTGAGGTGCAGGGACTCCTTTTCTCGAGTGCTACTCACTTGGAGTCGGAGTCCCCGGGTAAAGCCAAAGTCATTAAGGCTGGGGACTTTCCACCCATCCTAAGGTGTAAGTCACCCAATGTAAATAGCGTGGTTTGTATTTCAGTTACGGAACAAATGACAAATTCGGAGATAGTTTGTATTTGTTCCAACACGAATACTTACCTCGAACTACTTTCTTAGGAGTTACCTGTAATCTCCTCTCTACCGACCAGAGTTTTGTGTAGTACACCCTATACCCGTTTTCTATGGAGGGCTAACCCGGGAGTGAGAGAACGTGCCCCGAGGGTAGCCTTTGCGCTAGGTCGAGGTCCGCTTGGGTCGTGTGCGCCAGTAAGTTCTCTGGTCGCGCTCGTCTCTCTCGACCCTTTGTGTCCGCCTCGTGTGTCCCGCGTGTTTACCGCGTGGTAACTTTGTGCTTATCCCTTGTGTTCCTGTGTGTTCGCTACCCTTCCTTGTGCTTCCCAAGTGTATCCCTTTGATTCCCTGCGTTCCTGTGTCTTGTGGTTGTGTGCTATGGAACAAATCCGCCGTTGTCCTGGGCCTAGAGCCGGAAAATCGTGTGGAGCGTTCCTCTCCAAACCTGAAGTGGATCCTCACTCCCTTTGCTCTTCCTGTAGGGGCAAGATGTGCTCTCCTTCGGATATGTGCTTTGAGTGTGTTGGTTGGAGTGAGATTCAGTGGGTGCGATACGGCACGAAGAAAAAGAAGTCGTCGGAACGTTCGCCCAGAAAATCTAGCGTCTCTTCGCCGCTACCGTCACCCAGTGGACGGTCCGACGGGGCTTCTGTCTCACCTTCCCCTACCCAGAGTAGGGGACGAGGTAAGTCCGTTGTGGGGAAAGAGCCGAGGGTTCTTCCCCAGGAGTCTAGTGTGTGTGAAGTGGGAGTTGCGGGGCCTTCTCGGGCTAGTGGGGAGCCTGGTAGTACTGTGTCGGGGGGTTCTGGAGACTCGGCCCTTGTGCTTGGGGGGCACGTTTCCTCCGACGACCCCTTATGGTGTAGTAATGTTGTTCCTGTTTCTTCGCCCCCTTCGTGGGCCTGTGTTTCAGGTTCTTCGGCAGGCGGCGACACCCAGGGTAAGTTAGACTCCACGGTAAGTGATTCCTTCGGGTGGAAGCTCCCTAAAACGCCAGGTAGGTCCCCTATGCGGATGGAAGAGGGCCTGGATACCTGGTTCCCTAGTGTTGGGCGCCAACCCTCGTTCCCAGCTCCTCTGACGACGGTCCCAGAAACCTTCCTGCAACCCTCTACCTCAGGTACGCAATGAGTCGCGAAGCCCTCCGCGGCCCCCGCTTCTGCCCGCCGTGCGGGTGGTACAGTGTCGTCGGGCTCTTCGGATGGTGGGGCGTCATTCTCTTCAGAAGAAGAAGCCAGGAGGAGACATCGGCGCCGGAGGGAGCGGTCCAGGAGCAGGCGTTCCCGCTCAAGATCCCGTTCGAGGTTCAACAGGAGACGGTCCCGCTCTCCACGGAGGAAACACAGGAGGAGTAGGTCCCCCAATGGTGATTGGGTATTCGTTCCCCATAAGTCAGAGTTACAGTGTTCCCCAGACCGGCAATCCAGGGATTTCTCACCACGGAGACCATCCTCCAGACGTAGATATGACCCTCGCAGGGAGAAATGCGAGAAGGCCTCTTCAGGCAGGCGTAAGGCCGCGAAGCTTCCGGTTCACCCCGCCCAGCGGGGGGAACCGTGCTTCCTTACGGGCAGCCTGGCCGAATCAGCCCAGCTGGTGCGGCCCTCGGACTTTGAGGAACGGTTCCCGCCGTCGGGTCAGCCCACGGGATCCGCGTCCTCGTCCCCCAGAGAGCATGATCGGACGGTAGTCCTCGCCGGCTCGGCGATGCCAGTTCTGACCCCCGTACTTGGTGCGGAGGTTTCCGGCGGGGAAGACCAGTACCTCCGCAGGGGAGTGCCTGTTGTGCCAGAACCTAGGCGCCCGGTCGGAGTGCCCGGTGACCCGGCCCCTCGGGATCAGGTCGAGGGTTCTGCCGACGGTAGGGAAGGTTCCCCGACCGAGGACTCGGCCTATCGGAAAGTTATAAGCCTGATCCGAAGGCATCACAGAATTGAAGAGCCAGTTGCTACCGATGAGGACTACTGGAGGTCCAGCCTTACCCGTTTGATGCAAGCACCTGTCCAACAAAAATCCTCCCTGGCCCTTCCTGTGGCCCGAGATCTCGTCCTGGGACGAGCACACGTCGATAGAGTTGTAGCAGGCAATGCCGAAGCTCCCAAAACGCAGAGCTCTTCGAAGTTGCTCCAAGGGCTCAAAACACAGAGCAGGGTTTATGTGCCAGAGGGACAACGACCGGGAGCCTGCAAGGTGGAGCCTGCTCTCGACATTCTGGGACAGGGTGCCTCGGAGGACAGAGCCTTTTCAGCCCCGGTTTGTTTTTCACAATCGGAGGCTGCGATGATGGAGGAGATGTCTAAAGACCTAGTTCACGTCTCCTCTTGGTTGGACTGGTGGGCTTCCACACTAGTAGGTGTGCAAGCAACATATGACCTGACGGACCCAGAACAGCAAAGCCTCCTGAGGGAGCTTATCATCTCCGGGGGCAAGACCCTTAAGTTCCTCACCTACCAGTCCCTCGCCCTGTCAGCGAATTGGGTTCTTCGCAAAAGGGACACCATCCTGGCGAAGCTTTCCCGGAAGGTCCCAGACAGAGAGGCGAGGGCCATGAGGAGCCTTCCTGTGTGGGGTGACTCCTTGTTCCCCTTGAAGGAGTTAGAGGAGATCATGGAGAAGGTGGCTAAGAGAAAAGAAGTGAACGCTCCCAGGCCTCCACCGGTAAGGAGGCCCCCCTACAAGAGGTCAGCCTCAGACGGTTCCTCGGCTTCTCAGGCCCCACTTAGCCTGACGAGGAGAGAAGCCCCTTCTTCCTCGTGGGCCTCAGCGCCTCAGCCCCCCCCGTAGAGGAGCCCCAGCAGCGTCGGCCTCGTTTAGGACAGGTTATTCTGCCTCCAGGAGAGGCCGTTCAGGCCGCTCCTCCAGGAGGAGGTAGAGTGGGAGGCCCCCTACTCCTGCCCAAGCCTCAGGTTGGGGGATGCCTCAGACTACATTGGCAAGCATGGAAGGCTCACGGAGCAGAGCCCTGGACAGTGTCCGTACTGAAGGAGGGTTACAGGTTACCGTTCTTAGCAGAACCTCCCCCTCTAATTCCGGCCAGCCTGTCGGAGTGGTTGGTACCCAAGGACCCGTTGAAGAGGGCTGCCCTTCAAGAAGAGGTGTCCACGATGTTGGAAAAGGGAGCCATGGAGGAGATCCTGCACCCAGGGCCAGGTTTCTAAAGCCGTCTGTTCCTGGTAGAAAAGGCGACGGGGGGGTGGAGACCGGTGATAGATCTGTCGGCGCTCAACTAGTTTGTACGAAAGACAGAGTTCAAAATGGACACTCCGAAGTCAGTCCTGCTGTCCTTGAGGGAGAAAGACTACATGATGACCATAGACCTCAAGGACGCTTACTTCCAAATTCCGGTCCATCCCTCAAGTCTGAAGTTTCTCCGGGTGAAATGGGGTACCCAGATCCTGCAATTCAAGACCCTTTGCTTCGGATTGTCGACAGCTCCCCAGGTATTCACGAGAGTCTTCACGACAGTCTCGGTGTGGGCTCACGAGCGAGGCATTCGCCTCATCCGGTACCTGGATGACTGGTTGCTTCTTTCCTCCTCGAAGGACGTTTTGAAGGAGCAAGGTATAAAGCTTCTCCAGTTTTGCAAGGGTCTGGGTATCATGATCAACCCAGAAAAATCGAACCTATCTCCCTCCACCAGAATGACCTATTTGGGGATGACACTGGATTCCCTACTAGTGAAAGCTTTCCCGTCGGAAGAGAGGATAAGCAATCTGATGAAGATCCTTCGTCCGTTCCTGTCGGGGCAACCCAGGAGGGCGAAGGACTGGCAAAGACTAATAGGACATCTGGTGTCGTTGGAAAAACTGGTTCCCCAGGGGAGACTCAGACTCAGAGCCGTCCAATGGAACCTGAAGAACTTCTGGAACCAACTGGACTCGCCCCAGAAATTAATCCCAGTCCTACCAAACACAATACCCTCCCTGGAATGGTGGCATTGCCGGTCAAACTCGCTCAAGGGGATGCCCTTCGCGACCGACCCTCCCGAGTTACTTCTATTCACAGACGCCTCCAACCAGGGATGGGGAGCCCATCTCCTCAACGGGACGGCGAGAGGAACCTGGATGGACGGAGAGAAGGACCTACACATCAATGTCCTAGAGTTGAAGGCAGTCCAGAAAGCTTGCCTGCACTTTGTCGATCTACTAAGGGGAAACACTGTGGCGTTGATGTGCGACAACGCCACAGTGGTAGCGTACATAAAGATGCAAGGAGGCTTGAAATCAAGGGAGTTGTGCGATCTCGCCCTAGAGATCCTAGATTGAGCAGAAGCGAACCAGGTTGTGTTATTGGCAAGGTTCATTCCCGGGAAAAAGAACGTTCTAGCCGACGGTCTCAGCAGGATGGGTCAGATAGTAGGGACAGAATGGTCCATCCTTCCAGAAGTAGCCAAGCTCATCATTCAACGTTGGGGTTCCCCGGTGATGGACATCTTTGCAACCAAGCTGAACGCGCAACTTCCCGTGTATTGTTCTCCTGTCCCAGACCCAAGGGCAGCCTTGGAGGATGCCTTTCAGCACAAGTGGGACAACCTAGACGTGTACGCTTTTCCCCCCTTCACGTTGATCAGGCAAGTACTCAACAGAGTAAGGGCTGCCCGAAACTTAAGGATGACTTTGGTAGCGCCCTGGTGGCCGGAGAGAGAGTGGTTCGCAGACCTAAAAGACCTGGCGAGCCATCCTCCGTGGCCACTCCCCGACAGGTCAGATCTTCTACAACAGCCGCACTTTCTCAGGTTCCACGACAACCCACAGTCTCTACGCCTTCACGCCTGGAGACTATCGAGCGACTCCTGAAGAAGGAAGGATATTCAGCAGGAACAGCTAAGAGGATGTCGCGATACCTGAGAAGGTCGTCGGCAGCGGTCTACCAAGCGAAGTGGGCCTCTTTCACGAAGTGGTGCGCTTCGAAGCGCATAAAGCCCCTCAAAGCCTCGGTCCCAGACATAGCAGACTTTCTAGTATATCTCAGGGACGAGATAGGGATGTCAATCCCAGCTATAAAAGGAGTACGAGCAGCCTTGGGTCAAGTCTTCCTTCTGAAGGGCATCGACCTGGGTTCCTCTAGACACATCTCTATGCTTGTCAGGAGTTTTGAACAGTCCTGCCCCCCGCAAGCGGTTAGGGTGCCTCAGTGGGACTTAGCTAGGGTCCTGAAGATGTTAAGTAGCCCCCCCTTCAAACCAATGAAGGATATTGTAGACAGGGATCTCACTCTCAAGACAGTCTTTTTGTTGGCCTTGGCTTCTGCGAAAAGGGTAGGGGAGATCCATGGGCTGTCTTATGACGTCTCTCATTCGAAGGGGTGGAAAGAGATCTCTTTCAAGTTCGTTCCTTCGTTTGTGGCGAAAACCCAGAACCCAGCAGTCTGGGATCCAAAATTCGAGGGTTTCTCTCTGCCAGCTATTCCTAGGACTGGGAATCCTGAGGATTTGAGGTTATGCCCTGTCCATGCCATTAGAAAATACCTTGAAAGGACTGCACATCTCCGGCCAGGCATCAAGAGCCTTTTCGTCTCCACAGGTGTTACTAAGAAACAGGTATCGAAGAATACCATTTCCTTCTGGTTGAGACAAGTTATTGCCAGGGCCTACAAGGAGGAGGGACTGGCCTTGCCAGGCACTCCCAAGCCCCATGACATCAGAGGTCTAAGCACTTCCTTGGCCTTTGAGAAGAACATGGCAGTGGGTCACTCCTTCGTGCGGGCACCTGGTCGAACCAGTCAACCTTTACTGCCCATTACCTCAAGGACTACTCAAGAAGGTCCTTAGACGGGTTCTCCATTGGGACAGTTATCTCCGCGCTCCAAGTAATTTAACGGTAAAGCCCCAGGCTCAATCGTGGATAGCAAAACCAGGAGACACAGGTTCGTTCCCTTTCACCCTAATCCCCGTTTCCTATCCCTATCGGAGATAACCACACTTGTAACCATTGAAGAACACGTTCTCTGCAACTGCATTACTGGACTCAGCATCAGAAGAATTTTTTCAAAGGGTGAGTACTTAGACACTAACGTGAGCTCTTTGTGTAGTTACCCTATCGTCCGTTTTCCCAGTGTGTTTTTGTTTTAAAACCTAATTCATATCTAGGCCTCTTGGCGTCCGCTTGCTGGGTCTGAAGGTCAGGAAGGCACTCCCACCTCCTAAAGTGTAAGTCTCCTAAGAAAGTAGTTCGAGGTAAGTATTCGTGTTGGAACAAATCAAAAATTTTAAGTAATTTTTATTTTTCCTAACATACTTACCGAGAACTACTTTCGGGTAATGGCCCTCCCTACCTTCCCCGAGTGCCTCTCTGCCCTTGCAAGGACTTTTTGCAACATCCGAGGAACTTACTGGCGCACACGACCCAAGCGGACCTCGACCTAGCGCAAAGGCTACCCTCGGGGCACGTTCTCTCACTCCCGGGTTAGCCCTCCATAGAAAACGGGTATAGGGTGTACTACACAAAACTCTGGTCGGTAGAGAGGAGATTACAGGTAACTCCTAAGAAAGTAGTTCTCGGTAAGTATGTTAGGAAAAATAAAAATTACTTAAAATGTTTGATTTTTCCTAACCATACAAACCTTAGCTATTTACACATATTTGCCCGCCAGCCCTGTCCCCCAAGTCAAGTCCTACCTCTAAGTGAAGTGAAGCAAATCACCGGTGTGTGGGGGGGGAGGGGTAGCAAGCTACCCCTTCCCCTACTTCCGCTAACTAGCGCGGGGGTAGTTAACCCTCGTTAAAATCTATTGGCTCGTCAATTTCAGCTACGCCAAAAGGTAAACCCAATGTAAATAGCTAAGGTTTGTATGGTTAGGAAAAATACAAATTATCTCCGAATTTGTCATATTTAGCTTTCCTACTGGAAAGTCTTTATATGATGCCGTTAGTAATTTTCAGTTTCGGCGATTTAGGTAACCGATCCTGGCTTACGCTGGGCTTAGTAGCCTAGGCGTGTGGCTTTAGTACTTTCATGCATGATCTATAGATTTCCGAGTGTAATAATTTTATTGAAGCTATTGGCATAATTTATACTTGTACGATATTGTTGAATATTTCTCTTCCAAGATCGTATACAAGAGAGTTTCGGTGATTTAGGTAATCGATTCTCACCGTGCCTAAGCTAGTAGCCTATGGGGCTTTAGTATACTTTCGCACACCTCCCCGGTTGTTCTTTTCTCCTCTGGAGATCTAAGATCAATCCCTTTTTCCCTCTGTGTTAAGCCTAGGCTTAACCCTAGTGGTTTTATCTGGATAGTACTCAGGTAAAACTATACTAGGGTGGTTCTGTCTGGGTCCTATTTCCAGAGTAACTGGTTTTGGGGCTTGGTCAGAACATCAGAGTATTCAGTCTGGGGTCTGTGACTTCCTGGCATAGAGAATAAGATTCCTTTGCTAGGTTAGGTGCAGATATAGGAGGCTTAGCCTTCCTAGATCACATCCGAAGGTTTCTGTACGAGATGATTCCTTCTTCTGTGGTTTAGCAGACTAGTCCTGTGTTGTTATTCTCGGGCTGGAGAATGAGATTTTCCATTGCCTAGCAAAATAACAACACCAAACTTCGTTCTTGTATTAAGGGAGATGGCAAGTGCTGCCAACCTCCCTCCTTATTTGACAACCCTAGGCTAGGATGAGCTTTCTTGGCCACTGGGATAAGTCTCATACTAGATCGAAGTTTGTTGCACCTTTTTTCCTCCCCCCCTCTGTCCTTTGGTGATGGCCTAGCCATTACAAACTCTTGGCCACCGTTCTACATCTGTACCTAGTGTAGGTTAGAATGTGGGACTGGCTCAGTCTTCTGCCGGCCGGCAGAAGCCTACTCTCTGTAGAGTGAACTCCAGACCTCTCTTGGTCTACCATCCATATCTGCTGGTAGAGCCTGGCATACTGTGGATAGATGGAAGCCTGAATGTTACATTCTCCCCTTCCATATGTTCACCCTTTCTGGATGGAGGGCAGTAAGGCAGTGCCAGCCTACAACCTTACATCCATGCTATTTCTCTTGTTAGTGTATTGTACCTCCTACCCGGCTGCCGGCCACGGGTGGGTGGAAGTTGTGGGTGGAAGTTCTCTGGTTCTTAAATTATCTGCCAGCCGGCACAGGTATCACCTGTCATTGCTGGCCGGCAACAACAGCATACCATAAGATCTGCTGGCTACTACGATTGTGGCCGGCAGCCGGGTGCTGACATTTTCAGTTGCCGGCCGGCACGCAGAAACCAGCGATCTGCCGCCCAGTAGTTCAATGATGATATATCTTTGAACTATATTCAGGTACGTGCCGGCCGGCATAGCATTATATGATATACAGTAGCCAGTAGTTTGCAGTATAGTATATACAGTGAACCCTCGTTTATCGCGGTAGATAGGTTCCAGTCGCGGCCGCGATAGGTGAAAATCCGCGAAGTAGTGACACCATATTTACCTATTTATTCAACATGTATATTCAGACTTTTAAAACTTTCCCTTGTACATAGTACTGTTAACAAACTACCCTTTAATGTACAGAACACTTAATGCATGTACTACAGTACCCTAAACTAAAACAGGCACAAATATTAAAGGTGATTTTATATCATGCATTTCCTAAACATGCTAAAAAGCACGATAAAAAATGGCAACCAATGTTTTGTTTACATTTATCTCTGATCATAATGTAGAAACAAACTGGAGGTAGAGCTTTGCTTATTACCCAGACATATTTCCCATACTTTTCCCTTAGAACTACATCACATCTTCCTACTTTAGATATATATATATATATATAAATATATATATATATATATATATATATATATATATATATATATATATATATGTATATATATATATATATATATATATATATATATATATATATATATGTGTGTGTGTGTGTGTGTGTGTATATATATATATATATATTTATATGTACTGTATACACATATACATACCTACATATATACATAAATACATGCATACATATATATATATATATATATATTACTGTATATATATGGGTTATGGAAAAAATCCGCGAAGTGGTGAATCCGCGATGGTCGAACCGCGAAGTAGCGAGGGTTCACTGTACTGGATTAAGAAAACTACAGTATAGAGTATACTGTAACAATAAGTTTTTCTAACATACTTTGTGTTGTCTTGTACAGCCTTTTGATGAGACCGTACAGTATAAAGGAAGTGAGTTCTTTCTTTATTAAAAATTAATATCCCTTATATTAAAACTTTTATACTCTGGTGTGAGTTGCACCTAACTTTCCTTGTAGGAAAATATTCTGAAGGTTTTTCTAGAATGAGATTTAACCTTAGTTTTAATATCTTGGGAGGTTACAGCAATTAGCTGTATGGGAAATACAAGTATGTGTCTTTCCTTCTTTCCTTTCTAGCTTTACTTTCATAAGCTATGTATACTAATATTAAGATTAATCTAGTGACATGTTTTCACTTGATACTCATGGATTCTCTTCTCTTTAGAGGAGGACCATCTGAAGTGCAGGAGCATGTTTTGCAACGTCCGCAGTAAGAACTTCTGCGGAAATGAGTTGTGCAGGAGGCACGCACCCTGCGCAGTCTCTAAAGGTGATCTCCGGTATTGTGACCCTCAGGTATGTACTGTTTGTTCTAACCTAATTACCGAGGCATTTGACACCCCTCAGTCGGCGGAGTCAAGGGATGCAGCTAGGGAAAAGTTGCGAACCTGGGTGAGGGGTTTTCAAAAGAACACTGCTGGACCCTATCTTCCAAGCGAGAAGATGAGGGCCTACCTTTTTCCTAAAGCATCTGCAGATGCGGTTATTCCCCAGCCTCATGAGGAGATCCCAACGGTTCAGATTCCGGTAGATTCCGAAGTCTCGGATGCCCTACAAGACATCCAATTGGACGATAGGATATCTGAAGTGTCGGAGTACACTGAAAAAGATCTTCTGGCGGAAGATCAGCAAGAGGAGGAGACCCAGGCTCCTGAAACTGAGGAGGAGGAGATTGACGAGGTGTTGGTTTCATCGGTGCTGGCCCCAGAACCAGTTCCCTCGACATTGTCTGCTATCCCAGGCGAACTGGGGAAGACTCTTTCTTCGATTGTTGAAATGATTCAACAAATGCTAAAGAAGAACGACGAGAAGGAAGCTGCGATGAAGTTAGAGATGCGCAGACTCGCAGCATCACATGGGCCCCAGAAGAGGCTCAACGTGAAGGATCTTCCTTTGTGTTTGGATGCCAACCCTTGGAGGTATGCCGAACACATGCCAATGACAACTGGGAAGATTCTCATGTCGGAGAAGTTGGGTTCAGTCCCTTTTGAAGAAGTGGAATTTTGGCCCAACAAGGAGTCTTACCCGAACTGCTATGTCCGTCTTAGGAAGGAGCCAGCCTCAAAGGAGGAGACAGAGCCAAAAGAGGTCATAGTCTTTAACCATAGTAAAGCACAGGCTTTACTATCGAGCTCAATGAAAGAGAGGGGCTTCACAAACTTAAAGGTACCTGCTTTGAGTAAGAAGCCCCCCTCCTTTGTGGCTTCACCAACTAGAGCCTTTCCCTTTATGAAGAAGGGATATAAGGCAGCCTTGAAGGCGGTTGAGGCAGGGAAACCATGTCCCTCTTTGGAAAAGTGCAAGCCGTTGTCCCTGACCTTACCTATGGACCAAAAAGACTGGAAGGACGTCCACCTTACCTTCTCAGTCGGGAAGTTGGAAGCAGATATTGCCGGACGTCAGTTCGGTGAGGACCTTCCAAAGCTGTCGGAATATCTCTTGCGTAGAGAGCAAGAGACAAAGGAAAGGCTCGCTGCATCGATGTCATTACAGACGACTCTGGAGACGATGGCAAGCGACCCTAAGAACCAAGAAATGTTCATGGTAATGGCCAAAACCCATCTGGCCACAGTGACAAAGGACCTCTACAGTTTTATTAAAGCTAGGAGAGCGTGTAGGGAGTTCGTGTTCGCCTCGGCTGCGGTGAGGCACAAACCAAGAAAACTGATTTCGTTTAGTATTTGGGGTAAGGACCTCTTCCCTAGCGAAGTGGTCAAAGAGGTAGTGGACAAGGCCGCCACGGAGAATAGGAACCTTCTCCAGAAGTGGGGCCTATCTCTCAAGAGAAAGTCTTCCCCGTATGAGGGTCCCCAACCTAGGAGGAAGACGAAGATGCCTAGGCTATCCTCTCGCCCGGCTAAGCTTTATAGACAGCAACAGCAGCAACTTCCTGCGACCGCGGTGCCTCAGATGGTGGCACAACCTCCAACCACGTACCAGTTGGTACCTCAGGCAGTAGCGACACAGTCGCCTGCATTTAACCCAGCGTTCGAAAGGCAGTCAACGACCTTTCGTCCAAAAGCTAGAGGAGCAGTCAGAGGTTCCACTAGACGCCCTTCAAGAGGAAGGGGATTCAGGGGAGGATGCGGCCAAAGAGGCAAGGCCTCAGGTCCACAACAAGAGCAAAAGTCTGATGCTTCCGGTAGGAGCGAGACTATTTCTGTTTCGGGATCATTGGACCTTCGATCCCTGGGCCCACAGCCTAATCTAGAATGGACTGGGTTGGAGCTGGAACAGCACTCCACCTCCGTTCCCACAATTCTTCCAACACTCCACCCCCGTCCTGGATGAATATGTTCGAGAACTAGTGGAGAAAAGAGTAATTCGGAGAGTAAAGTCCATCAAGTTCCAAGGAAGGCTGTATTGTGTTCCAAAGAAGGACTCAGACAAACTCAGAGTCATTCTGGACTTGTCGCCACTCAACAAGTTCATAGTGAACCACAAGTTCAGGATGTTGATACTTCAACACATAAGGACCCTATTGCCCAAAGGACCTTACACCGTCTCGATAGACTTGTCAGACGCTTATTGGCATGTTCCAATCAATCGTCACCTCTCCTCCTACTTAGGGTTCAAGCTACAACGAAGACTTTATGCCTTCAGAGCCATGCCCTTCGGGCTAAACATAGCCCCAAGGATTTTCACGAAGCTTGCGAACGCAGCCGTTCATCAGTTACGCCTAAAGGGTGTCCAAGTAGTGGCCTACCTGGATGATTGGCTGGTGTGGGCAGCATCCAGGACGGAATGCATGCAAGCTTCCAAGAAAGGGATCCAGTTCCTGGAACATCTAGGATTTAAGATCAATACCAAAAACTCTCGACTATCTCCAGCCCAGAAGTTTCAGTGGTTGGGAATCCACTGGAATTTACAGTCACATCAACTTTACATCCCTCTGAAGAAGAGGAAAGAAATAGCAGGATCTGTCAAGAGACTGTTGGAATCCAAACGGATATCAAGACGCGAACAGGAGAGAGTGCTGGGCTCTCTACAGTTTTCCTCAGTAACAGATCCAGTGCTCAGAGCACAGCTAAAGGATGCAACAGGAGTCTGGAGAAGATATTCATCAAACGCTCGAAGAGATCTGAAGAGACCATTACCGACTTTGATTGCGAACGCTTCTCAAGCCGTGGTCCAAAGCCAAGCAATTGAAGAAATCGATACTTCTTCAACCACCTCCCCCTTCAATTACCATCCATACAGATGCTTCAAAGGAAGGATGGGGAGGTCACTCTCATCAAAAGAAAGTTCAAGGAGCTTGGTCCAATCTATTTAAGACATTTCACATCAACTTTTTAGAAGCCATGGCAGTACTTCTTACACTAAAGAAGTTATCTCCTCGCCACTCGACACACATAAGATTGGTCCTAGACAGCGAGATGATAGTGAGATGCCTGAATCGCCAAGGATCGAGATCACCTCAAATCAACCAAGTGATGTTAGCCATCTTCCGTCTGGCGGAAAAGAAGAGATGGCACTTGTCAGCAGTTCACCTTCGGGTTCCGCAACGTGACGGCGGACGCTCTATCCAGGTTCACACCGGTAGAGTCAGAATGGTCCCTAGACGCAGGATCGTTCTCCTTCATCTCGAGTCAAGTCCCGGAACTGCAGATAGACCTCTTTGCAACGAGCGACAACAAGAAGATACATTGTTATGTGGCCCCGTACGAGGATCCTCTAGCAGAAGCAGTGGACGCTAAGTCCCTCGACTGGAACAGATGGTCCAGGATTTACCTGTTCCCTCCGCCCAACCTTCTACTGAAGGTCCTCGACAAACTGAGATCATTCAAAGGGAAAGCGGCAATAGTGGCTCACAAGTGGCCGAACAGTGTTTGGTTCCCTCTGGCTTTAGAACTACGACTGGAGTTTGTGCCGCTGCCGGATCCATTTCTGTCTCAGCTAGTGCAGAAGTCGATTGTCTTCGCTTCATCACAGAAAACCCAGAACCTGCATCTCATGATTTTCTCTCCTTAGCGGTGAGAAAAAGATTCGGGATATCAAGAGACACTATAGACTTTTTGGAGGAATATAAGTCCATTTCTACCAGAAGACAATATGAGTCGTCATGGAAGAAGTGGGTGTCCTTTGTCAAGGTGAAGAATCCAAAAGAAATCTCGACAGACTTCTGTTTATCGTTCTTCATCCACCTTCATGAACAAGGTTTAGCAGCCAACACAATATCAACGTGTAAGTCTGCCTTGACAAGGCCTATTCTACATGCCTTCCAGGTTGACCTCTCTGTATGCAAGAACCTGCTCGATGAGGCGTTCGACAACCCTCCGTCAGCGGAAGCCAGGGACATCGCCCAAGAGAAACACGCAAGTGGGTGCGTGGTTTCCAAAAGAACGCCACGGGGCCTTATCTCCCAAACGAAAGGATGAGAGCCTTGCTCTTTCCTAAGGCATCTGCGGATGCCGTCATTTCCAAGGCTGAGATCCCCTGCGTCCAACTGACGGTCGAACCGGACGTTTCGGACGCTCTTCAAGATTGTCATATCGACGAAGTGGAGAAGATGTCGGATGTGTCGGATAATACCGAAAGGACTCTGATGGCTGAGGGTCAAGAAGAGGAAGACCAAGTGGAGACTCCTAACTCCGAGCCCCTTCTGTTTCTTCCGTTGCCATTTTCGGAACCAGTCCCCTCTACCTCCGCCACTCCAGTACCTGCAGTGGTGGGCACCCAGGATACCCTCGAAACTCTAGTGGCACTCCTGGATGAGAAGTTCTGCCAGGGGCATGCGGACCTTAAGAGGGAGATTATGTGCATGTCAAAACAGACGCTGAAGAAGATCAGCGTCAAGGATCTTCCCTCCTGCTCAGTGACAAACTCTTGGTGGCATGCAGAACACATGCCCATTACAAGCGGAAGCATTGTCATCAACCCTAAGCTAGGCGCCGTCCCCCTTGAAGAGGTGGAGTTCTGGTCTAGCTTTGAAGCCTACCCGGACTGTTACGTCCGTCTCAAATCCGAATCAGTCTCCAAGGAGGAGACCGAGCCTAAGGAGGTCATAGTATTTGACCATGCTAAAGCCAAAGCTCTTCTAGCTGACTGCCTCAAGAGCAGGGGCTACACCAACTCCAAGGTGCCGGCCCTAAGCAAGAAGCACCCGTCCTTTCTTGCTCCTACCACCATGGTCTTTCCTTTCTCCGAAAAGGCCCTGCTGGCAGTGTTGAAGGCAGTGCAGGAAGGAAAACCTGCCCTACATTGGAGGAATGTAGGCCTCTCTCCCTCGCCCTTCCTCCCGACGACAAAAGCTGGAAAGATATCCAGTTAACTTTCACGGTAGGAAAGTTTGAAGCTGATGTTGCGGGACGTCAGTTTAACGAAAACCTCCCCAAGCTCACCGAGTACCTTCTGTGTCGGGAGCAAGACACAAAGGAGAGGCTGGCTGCCTCTCTGTCTCTTCAAGTACAGCTTGAGATAATGGCCGGGGATATTTGGGTCCCAGGCTTCTACATGGTTCTTGCAAAGACCCACCTTGCCACCTTGGCGAAGGATTTGTATACAGTAGCTTCATCAAGGCCCGGAGAGCCCGTAGAGAATTCGTGTTTGCGGATGCCACCGTCAAACACGAGTCCCGGAAACTGATTTCCTCCAACATTTGGGGCAAATACCTCTTTCCTAATGACCTAGTGAAAGAGATCGTTGACAGAGCCGCCACTGAGAACCGGAACCTTCTCAACAAGTGGGGCATGTCTCGAAAGAGGAAATCTTCTCAGGATGACGGCCCCCAACCTAAGAAGTCCAACAAGCCCCGACCCCAACAGCGTCAGGCTAAGCGCCAGTTTCCGGCACCCGCTACTCCCCAGTTGGTGGCTCAGCCACAACAGACCTTTCAGTTGGTCCCTCAGCCGGTGGTGGCTCAGTCACCAGTCTTCACACCAGCCTATGAAAGGTAACCTACTACCTTTTGCCACAAAGGTAGAGGTTCCGGCAAAGACTACTCTCGACGTCCATCTAGAGGGAGAGGAGGAAGGGGAGCAGGCGGCCGAGATGGTAAATCCTCGGGAAACCAGAAGCAATGAAATGCTTCTGGTGGGAGGAAGACTCCGCCACTTCCAGGATTGTTGGACCTTCGATCCTTGGGCCCACAGCATCATCAAGAAGGGACTAGGGTGGAGCTGGGTAACACCACCTCCAACCTTCCACCAATTCTTCCAACACTCCACCCCTGTCCTGGAAGAATACGTCCTAGAACTATTGAACAAGGTGATAAAGAGGGTAAAGTCCACAAGGTTCCAGGGAAGACTGTTCTGTGTTCCCAAGAAGGACTCCAACAAACTCAGAGTCATTCTGGACTTGTCCCCTTTCAACAAGTTCATAGAGAACAACAAATTCAAGATGCTGACTCTTCAACATATAAGAGCCCTACTACCTCACAAGGCTTACACGGTCTCAATAGACCTGGCGGACGCCTACTGGCACATTCCAATGAATCACCAGGCTTCCTCCTACCTAGGATTCAAGTTTCAAAGAAGGCAGTACGCTTTCAGGGCCATGCCCTTCGGACTCAACGTAGCTCCAAGAATCTTCACGAAGCTGGCAGACACGATCGTCCAAAAGCTACGCCTTCAAGGCGTCCAGGTGATGGCTTACCTAGACGACTGGCTGGTTTGGGCAGTATCCTCAGAAGAATGCTCGCGTGCTTGCAGAAAGGTGACCCAGTTCCTTGAACATCTGGGTTTCAAAATCAACGCCAAAAAGTCTTGACTGTCTCCAGCTCAGAAGTTTCAATGGCTGGGAATCCATTGGAACCTTCAGTCACACCGTCTTTCCATCCCTCTGAAGAAAAGGAAGGAAATAGCAGGATCTGTCAAGAGACTCCTAAAATCCAAACGGATTTCAAGGCGACAACAGGAACAAGTGCTCGGCTCCCTCCAGTTCGCCTCAGTGACAGACCCAGTGCTACGAGCACAGCTAAAAGATGCATCGGGAGTCTGGAGAAGATAGGCATCCATCGCTCGAAGAGATCTCAAGAGACCTCTACCAACCAGGCTTCGCTCACTCCTAAAGCCATGGTCGGAGGCAAAGAACCTGAAAAGATCAGTTCCTCTTCAACCACCCCCTCCGTCGGTCACCATCCACAAGGATGCTTCGCTGGAAGGAAGGGGGGGTCACTCCCATCAGCGACAAGTTCAAGGAACATGGTCTCCCCTATTCAAGACGTTTCACATCAACATCTTGGAGGCCATGGCAATTCTTCTTACCCTGAAGAAACTGTCCCCACATCCTACGATCCACATCCGTCTAACTGTGGACAGCGCCGTTGTAGTCACATGTCTCAACCGTCAGGGCTCAAGATCGCCCCAACTTAACCAAGTGCTATTGCCCATCTTCCGCCTAGCGGACAAGAAGAGATGGCACCTCTCAGCAGTTCACCTACAAGGATTCCGCAATGTGACGGCGGACGCTCTATCAAGGACAAGCCCAATAGAGTCGGAATGGTCCCTAAACGCAAGATCATTCTCCTTCATCTCCCGTCAAGTCCCGGAACTGCAGATCGACCTCTTCGCGACGAGCGACAACAAGCAACTTCCTCTTTATGTGGCGCCCATACGAGGACCCCAGAGCGGAAGCGGTGGACGCCATGTCCCTGGACTGGAACAGATGGTCCAAGATTTACCTGTTCCCTCCACCCAACCTTCTGCTGAAAGTCCTCACCATGCTGAGAACCTTCAAGGGAACAGCAGCCCTAGTGGCACCCAAGTGACTCCAGAGCAACTGGTTCCCTCTAGTCTTGAAGCTACAGCCCAAGCTGATCCCTCTGCCGGACCCAGTTCTCTCCCAGCAGGTTTAGAAGTCGACTGTCTTCGCTTCATCAAGGAAGACCCGAGACCTTCATCTAATGATTTTCTCTCCCTAGCCGTGAAGAGGAGGTTTGGGATTTTGAAGAAATATTTAGACTTCCTAGAGGAATACAAAACAAAGTCTACCAGAAGGCAATATGAGTCATCCTGGAAGAAGTGGGTGTCCTTCGTCAAGGCCAATAATCCTACAGAAATCTTTATATATTTTTGTCTGTCCTTCATTCACCTTCATGGACAAGGATTAGCAGCCAACACGATTTCCACTTGCAAATCGGCCTTGACAATACCATTACTGTACGCCTTCCAGATAGACCTGTCCAACGACATCTTTAACAAGCTTCCAAAGGCATGAGCTAGACTCCGTCCTGCACCTCTACCGAGACCCATCTCCTGGTCTCTTGATAAGGTGCTGCACTTTGCCTCTAGTCTGGACAATGAGTCTTGCCCTCTGAAAGACTTGACTCAAAAAGTTATTTTCCTTTTTGATCTCGCCTCGGGAGCCCGAGTCAGTGAAATAGTGGCTTTATCTAGAGAAGAGGGCAAGATACAGTTCGCCGAAACAGGGAAACTTACCCTCTTCCCTGACCCAACGTTTCTCGCCAAGAACGAACTTCCCACTAAGAGGTGGGGTCCCTGGAGAATCTGCCCTCTGAAGGAAGATGTCTCTCTATGCCCAGTAGAGAGTCTAAAGGTCTATCTTTGAAGAACTTCAGACTTTGGTGGAGGACAGCTCTTTAAAGGAGAAACATCGGGATCTGATTTGTCACTCAAACAACTAAGAGCGAAGATCACCTACTTTATTCGCAGAGCGGATCCTGACAGTACACCCGCAGGTCACGATCCCAGGAAAGTCGTCTCTTCCCTGAATTTCTTCCAGTCCATGGACTTTGAAAGTCTTCGCTCATTCACAGGAAGTCTTCGAGAGTGTTTTTCAAACACTATGCGAAGCAGGTACATGAACTGAAAAGATTCGTGGAGGCTGCAGGTAGTGTGTTAAAACCTGCTGCTTAGTGCTGCGCAGAACAGTGAGTTATTCGGGACTCTAACTCAATGGGTGCCTGTGTTGACCCTAGTGCAAAACATAGTGATTTTAAGTGCCACCTAGTGACACTATGGACTGTTCTTCTACAAAGGTGAAGTAACATAGACTAGAACACGTGTGGCACATGTTTTCTGGACATGAAGTGTATATAAGACTTTAAAAAGACTTTATAGTTCCCTTGGAACTTATGTGTGTAATGGCAAGTTCTTCCTTTCCAGATTCCACACCCATGTCTTCTGTAGTCTTTAATCTATGTTTGTTAACTACATTTTATTGAAATTAATTATTTATTTCATATTAATTCAAAAATTTTATTGAATAAAATGGAAATTTTCGCTACCATATGCGTCTCATTTCGCCCTATCAGATGAAATAAATTACTGTTAGAGATTTTATTATCCCTATTGTTGATCATTATTATATTCTATGTTATAATATTGCTCCTATTTGAGGTATACTCACCTAAAGAAAAGTGAAATACTTGTTCCAACACAATTACTTAACTTTCCTGATCTGTCCACGAGGCCGGCAAGATCTTCATCTACAGGTGAGTTTCTTCATGAGGTTTGCTTCAACATGTTCCTTTCATCCAAGTAGGACTTCCCTGCCAGGGGGCAGGAAGCCATATCATAGTATATGCTATTGGTAGTGACATGTAACGGAGATGTCACGGTCTCTAAGGTCATCAGACCAAAGGAATATTGTTAAGAAGTCGAAGGCACTACTAAAAAAGGGAAAAAATCCGCGATACATTAATTCTCTGGTACGCTTCCATCAGGATGTCATGGCTTGAGCCCAAAAAACGGATTTTGAGCGAAGCGAAAAATCTACTTTTGGGTGAGATAGCCATGACGTCCTGATGGACCCGCCCTGGTTCTCTATTCCAGCCTGTCAGGCCCCTCCCTATCTTATTGTATCATGGAGGCTGGCATAAACGCTGGAAGGAATGAGGATGTCGCGCAACGGTGACGTCAGCCAAGATGGCGGCCAACATGGCGACCGGATGTTGACGTCGCCGAGTACCGTAACAGTAACGAAGGAGGAGAATTTAGTAACGGCTCCTCCCATACTTGCCACACTTTCCCCTCGAAGCGTAAATGCTATGTGGGGTGCAGATAGCTATGTGGCGTGTCAAGCATACATCCCGTTATTATACGATATCCTAAAGGGAAACCTTATGGGTACTCGCGCCAGAAGTTAGAATTCTATGAAACCTTTGGTTTAATTCTCTGGGAATATCTACTGTAGTCATATATACCCTTAGGAAGCTACTGAAGGAACCTTCCATCAGGACATCATGGCTATCTCACCCAAAAATAGATTTTGAGCGAACCATTTTTAAATTTTTTTTACTGTATATATAAACAGTATTAGGTAGCCTGTTCTCCATGCTATCTCTCTCTCTTTTAGCTAGCAGGCTGAATGTGCCGGCATTAGCTAGCTATGCCGACGACATGTTGGCTGAACTATAGTATATGTTTCTACAGGTAGTTAGTATTTTTGCAGTATAGGATATACTGCAGATAGAAAGCTTCTGTATATATTATACTAGTAGTGTTTTTCCAATATATTTTGAATATCCTACCCAAATATTTGTGGAACCCAATCTCTATACATGTTACATGTATAATTCCATTATCATGCTACATTTGTTTTACTTGCTAATTTACTTAGTCATTTATTGAAAATAAATGTCTATTAGAATGTAATTGCGTCCTAATTCGCCCAACAATTGCATGATTAGAAGTCCAGAGTATGTACTCTTCATATATTTGTATGCTCACAATCAATGGATATAAGAAACACTGATAAGTATATGGTAATATTCACAAACTACAAGACAGTTTGTACATCCAGTGTATGCATGCAATATATGCTAACCTTGAGACCTCCTTTTCCTACTGTCTAGAATGACTCTTCCCTGTAGGGGGCAGGAAGCACTAACATCGCATATGATTAGTGAGAATGACGGATAACGGTAACGTCACTTGTCTCGATTGATCCAAATGATCATAGAAGGGTTGTCCCAAGGTTAAGTCGCGGATGATACATTGATGCTCTGGTAAACTTCCATCAGGACGACATGGCTTGAGCCCAAAAAACGGATTTTGAGCGAAGCGAAAAATCTATTTTTGGGTGAGATCGCCATGTCGTCCTGATGGACCCACCCTTCTTTTCTTAAAAGAAAAAAATCTTCACAGTTCCCTCCCTGAGGCACTGTATCTATAGCACCACGCTCAATGCTACAAGGAATGTCCGCCATCTTGGGAATGGCGCTGTGGTGGTGGTCAATAGTAGTACGAGAACGGGGGTAACCTTGTTACGTCCCCCCTTTCTATTTCTTCTGCCACGTCCCCCTCGAAGCGTAAACGCTATTAGGGGTGCAGATTGCTATGTAGCGTGTCAAGAATACGTCCTCTGATATTTTGCGATATCCTTGAGAGAAATTTTAAGGATATTCGCTCCAGGAGTTAGAATTCTGGGACCTGAAGTTTGAATTCTCTGGGAATATCACTGTAGTAACATACAGTATATCCCTTAGGAAGCTACTTTAGGAAATTCCATCAGGACGACATGGTGATCTCACCCAAAAATAGATTTTTCGCTTCACTCAAAATCCGTTTTCTTTTCTTTCGTGTGTGTTTGTGATTGTTTGCTGTCGTGGGGATGTCTATGGTTAAGCAAACTTGGCTTTTATTTCTTTAACTCTTGGACACTTGTTCCCGGTAACGCTGCTGTAATACGCCTTTGGACTTAATTCCAGGAAGGGAAATAAACTACAGCTTCTTATGGCATTGGCTGAACTCTATGAATATTTTGCCCTTGAGTTAGATTTCCCTGATTGTCCAACCCTATATGAGTGTGGAAGAAGACGGTACTGGGAGGAACAAGCTCTACTTCTTGAAGGGAGACCGTATCCTTCTGTTAAAGCGTGGGCTCACAGGCAATTTGTCACTGAGCATGCAGTGTTTGGACTCCGAATCATCGTTTATTGTTGAATGCACTGCTTTGCTCTCCCAACCTTTTTCAAATAGATTGAAAACCCTACTCGCCATACCTTTTCTATGCTCAGAGCGCTTTTGATAAGTGCACACAACAGTCCACTCTCCCACTACCACGCTCAACATTGGCGAGAATGTGGCGCACACATCAGCACGCTTAAACCTAGCGAGCATGTTACTGGGATGATTGAGTGGTCCTTTCCTTTCCTTCTCTTTTCATTTTCCCCTCTCTTGAGGTACTGCATCGAAAACCCTGTCAGCTGGAATTGATTCGCATGCAGGCAAGCTCCACATAGGCTGAAGCTATAGCCTGAAGCTGTCATTTCCCACACTCCTTATGAGGCAGAGTGTGTTGTAACCAGGCAAACCCATGGATATATATACAGTATATCTCAATATTACTACACAGATCATCTGCTCTACATCCTTTATTGCATTGACAATGGATCTGCTGGTACATATTGCTAAACCTTGTTTACAAGGTGTAAGGAACCCTAACTTTGCACCACTTACAATGGTCCAAGTTTTGGGTATCCCAGGATAATTATCCAGTTAGTTGGAATAGGAACTTCCTTCCACCTTAGGACGAGTCTCCTATGTAAAGGACGAAGGTCTGCATTAGTGTAAGAACAAATAGCAAATTTTGGAAAGTAATTTGAATTTTCTTAACCATACCAACCTGAGCCCTTTACTCAAATTTTCCCATCATCATGTGTCCCCTAGAAGTCCTGAGTGTAATCAAAGTGAGAGCTCAGTAGTCTAGGAGGGGGCCGGGACTTCCATGCTCACAGCTGGTAACTACTGTACTAGGATTTGGGTTTTTATGATTAGGATTAGGAAAAATACAAATAATTTTCAAAATTTGCCATATTTATGTGATCACTGTAGATGAATTGTAGAGGTGAGCACTGGCTGAGAGCCTGATACACCTTCATAAATGTGGTTTTAATGAGAAAGACATGAAAGCTGAGTAAGTATTTCATTTGCTTACATGACTAAAGTTCTAAAGATCACTGATGAGTGGTAAATTTAGATGCAATGACCAGATTATTGCACTGTCACACAATGCTCTTAAGATCTAGCATATATAGTATGTATATGATCAGCTGCTCTATCCAAGCTGAAGAGAGAGAGGATCAGGCAATGACTGCTAAGGACTCAGAAATGTGAAATATCTAATAGTGTGTGGACAGCCTGAACTTATAACAAACAGATTATGAATCTATTTTTTCACTTCTTCCCCAATCCTAGCAAATAATATCACAATATTATTACTGTATTATTATTATTATTATTATTATTATTATTATTATTATTATTATTACTAGCTAAGCTTCAACCCTAGTTGGTAAAGTAGGATACTATGACCCTAAGTGCTCAAACAGAAAATAGCCCTGTGAAGAAAGGAAGTAAAAAACAGATAGAATACAGTAGCGTCCCCAAGTCAACCCTTAAGCAAAAGAACCCTACCCCCAAGACAATGGAAGGCCATGGTACAGAGGCTATGTTACTACACAAGACTAGAGAACAAGGTTTAGTTTCAGAGTGACCTTGTCTTAGAAGAGCTGGTAACCATAGCTAAACAGTCTTTTCTACCCTTACCAAGTGTAAAGTAGCCACTGAACAATTAAAGTACAGTGGTTAACCCCTTGAGTAAAGAAAAATGTTTTAGTTATCTTGATGTTGTCAGGTGTATAAGAAAAGAGGAGAATGTGTAAAGAATAGGTCAGATTATTCGGTGTATGTGTAGGCCAAGGAAAAAATTATCTGTAAGCAGAGAGGAATACAATGTAGTACTGTAATACTGTACCTGGCCTGTCAAGAAGCCAATTGCTCTTTAGTGGTAGTGACTCAATAGGTATCTGGTACCTTGGCCAACCTGCTACATACTAAATATGGAGGAAGTTAATACCGTATCTTTAAAGCCCCCAAAAGGTTGTTCCAACTAGGGAGGATATAAAGTACTTAATTTCTCTAAAGCCCCTTTGGAGTCCTTCCATGGCAAGTATCTAGAATTTTCAGTAGCAAAAGAAGTCCAGAAAATTTAACAAAGAGAAGGGCCACCTATAAGTTTTGAGTTTTATGTGATTGTCAGTGGCACAGTCAAGGATTGATATCATGTTTCATTGATGACAGTGAAAATTATATCTCATCCTCACTGTTTTAGCAGCTTTTGATTCACCTAAAGTTACTATACTGTACTGTAGTTTTGTATGATTTGTTTGACTTTAGTAACTAAGAGGACAACATACAGGAAAGTAACATTATGAGTTTAAATTGTTTGTTGCATTATAAAGGATGTATTCAATTTTATCCAGGGTTTGTGCTTGGGTCAGCATTGCTTTACTTCTCTTGTTTAAAACCTAAAAATTTTGAATTATACTTTGTGCTTTGCTATTTTGATGTTACTGTATTGTAAAATGTGAGTGAATTTTTATTATATCCAACAGAGAACATGTATCATTACTGTGAAACAGTGGTTTTAAAACATCCATTACTGAACTTTTTTAGGTTATTTTGAAACTAATGAAAATAAATCCTATGAATATAAATTTTTCAATATTTAACTTAGCCGGTGATTATATAGCTGCAACTCTGTTGCCCGACAGACAACTCTACGGTAAAAACTCGCCAGCGATCGCTACACAGGTTGCGGGTGTGCCCAACAGCGCCATCTGTCGTCCAGATACCCAGTACTCAATGTAAACAAAGACTCAATTTTCTCTCTGTCGAGCTATCGACAAGACGTACTTACTCGCTGTTGCTAAACTGGAGTTTTTTCACAACTAATTGGTGAAGTACTTTATTCTAGTTTTGAGCTTTCGCTATGCAGGTGTTTTATCTTCATCTTAAATCTTGAACTCGTTTTGGATAGATTAAATTATGGTGACAAAGAGAGTATGGACTTTCTTTCACTTTTAAATGGCCGACCCTTCCCTTAGACGGAAGTGTGTTTAGGCTTTTAGTAATTATATCACGTTATAGATTTTCCTCTATATATTTTATATCTCTCCGCCTTTATTAGGCCTCTTCGATTAACTTTCCATTTATTATAAACATATAAAAATAATTTTAATGTTTTGTTTATATAGACCTTTCCTGAGAGTAGGCGGTCCTAACTTGGAAACCGAAGTTAATCAACGTTGAGCCCTTTATATCGTAATTAGCTTTTAAAGAGCTAAGGATTTAAAACTTTTTAAATGTAATATTTTATGAAAGAATTTCTTTGATAGTCTTCGTACTGTTTTCAAAGATGAACTAACGTTTAGTTTATTTATGCTACGCAGTTGTTGACGTTCAGGACGTTCAACATGCGCTCTATCGTTACGATAGAGAGAGAGTGTATCACGGTTTCACTTTGCAGTAAGAGTAAATCGATTCTGACGTTTTGTTCATTCTTTCTTAGCTTAAATGTTTTAAATTCTATTTTAAAGGAACTTTTTAATTGAAAAACCTTTCAGTTTTTTCCTTTAGTCAAATAACATGTTTTTTTTTTTTTGACGAAATATAATTGGGCTCTTCTCTTAGGTGCGAAATCAAGAGAGAAAGAGAGAGAGAGATAGAGACGGAGGGAGAGAGAGGAGAGAAAACGTTCCGTTCAAGCGGGTAACGTTGTTCTCGAGTTACTCTTGTCCCTAGTCGCTGTACGGGGAGGAAGGATAAAACGTTTTAGTTTTTTATTCTCGTCCCCAGGCTATGTGCGGTGAGAGATTGAAAACGTAGTTATATGAACTAGTGTTTAGTCTCTTTCCCAGCCACTGATTTTTTTATCTTAAAATATGTTTTCTGTTTTTTGCTGGTATTAATGAGCTTGCATTATACGACTGATTTCCCAATTACTACCTTTTAATGAAGGGTAGAATTGCGTGTTTCAGGTAGAAATCAGTAAAAGTTTCGATTTCAGTGAAATAAGTGCAAAACAGAAAATCGAAGTGATAAAGTGATATGCGCAAAGTGTTACAGTGTTGCGTCCGAGGGTTCGTCTGTTCGTGCCTGTCGTTCACCTAGTCCGGGACCTCTTACATGCTCCCAAGCCCAGGGGAGAAGTAATGTCAAACGACTTATGGGTTCGAGAGGCCTTGACCAACGAACAGACGTTTTCCCTCTATGGTATCGGGTGTATCTTACCAAGATCTCCCCTACCATAAGACGAGAGAGACGTTGTTTCTCCTCGTCATCCGAAGGCTTTTCGCATAAGAAACCTGTCACAAGGTTTCGAAGCCCTTAAGCGAAAGTCAGTCCTTTCAGGACAGGTCCAGCGTCCTGGTTACAACCATTAGGACAGCTCTGACCCTATGCAGTCATCGGATAACTGCTCGCCGCCTAACAAAAGCGTAACACAGACTCCGAGAGTCTTTTTTTTGTAGGCAAAGTGTTGCCGTCACAGACGTTACCCTCGTCTCTTACCACAACCATTTCCGTTGATCCTTAATGGGTTGTATGGCAAGACATGCAGTATATACTTGCCTCCCTTATGGAAGACTATTCTGCCGATTAGTCCGTTGAGTCTAGCCGTTTATCTCATCGATATCCTGGCTTTCAGCCAACCTAACGTTCCTTTGTGCTTACTGTTGACGTTGGCGTAGCTTAGTCACGTCAGTCAGGTTGTTTAGAACCACACTCGATGCGGTCTCGTGTGGTTTTTCAGCCGCATTTGGACGTTAGGCCACTTGCTGATGCTCCTGTTGACGTTCAAGACGTTCACTAACAATCGGAGTTGACTTGTTTTGACGCTGTGCGTCAACCTCCGCATTCTAGAGTTGTTTTGACTGCTCAGTCTAGGCAGTCAAAGCAGTCTCGAGTGGACGCTGTGCGTCCTCACGCACCTGTTGTGGTTGACAGTTCAGTTGTTGACAGTTCACAGACTGTCAAGCAGTTACATGACGTTGCGTTCTGGTCCGCTACTAATGCACCAGTGAGTGTGGACCCTGCTTGTAAAGCATTGCCACCACGGTAGGTCTCTCCCTTGCTTGAGACTCAGCTTTTATCGGACAAGGTTCCTGTAGATGAGGAAGTTGCTGTTCTCCCTACTACTGATATTCCCTTGAGGACTCTGTCAGATGGAGTGGAGCCTAAAGCTGCTTAGCCTCCTATGGACTTTAATTAAATCATGATGATTTTTTTAAGGATCTTTGTCCGGATCTTTTTGTAACTGCTGCTCCTCGTTTGCCTAAACGTCAGAGCTTACACTAGGCCTAGCTACTTCGAAGCCGTTGTTTTTAAGCTAGTGCTCTCTCGCTCTCCTAGAGAGCTTTACGTTGGCTAGGCGACTGGTTTTTCACCAGGAGGAGTTTGGGGGATACAGCCTTTGCTTTCCCTTCTTTTAAACTGGTTTATAGAGCGAGAGTCTGATATGACACGAGAGAAGCTCTCGGCTTGGGAGTTCATGCCTCTGCCCAGATAGACTTCTCAATTCTCGTAGACTCTCCCTGGCGCCTGGCCAGGAGACGCTCCAAGTTGGTTACAGGTCAACTTCACAGCTGTTTTCGAGCCTTTGAAGTTTTGCTGTACAATTATGTCACACATAACAAGGCTTTCAGGGATGGTAAACGGTACCGCCTCAGTCGCTAACCCCGTCTGTTGCCACACCTGCTCCCGTAGACCCTAAATGGGCTTTGCTGCAAGACATGCAGTCCAAGCTTGCGTCCTTGATAGAGGACATTAATGCGGAGAAGGTTGCTACCGAACCTTCTGGCCAACAACCTTCCAACCGGTCGGTTGTGCGCCCTGTTGACGCTGAGGTAACCTACTCGCGTCTGCCAGTTGAGGTGGTTCCTCCACCGATGCGACCCAGTGTGGGTTGCCAGCCGCACGTTGACGTTAAGCGACGCTCGGAGGTGGTTGTTGACGTTCAGGACGTTCAACAACCAGCAGAGGTGACTTGTTTTGACGCAGTGCGTCAACCTCAGCAACCCGGTAGGGTGTTGACTGCACAACCCAGACGGTCTAGACAGTCTCGGGTTGACGCTGTGCTTCCTCGCGCACCCATGGTTGTTGACAG
Organism: Palaemon carinicauda; assembly: GCF_036898095.1. Lineage (NCBI taxonomy): Eukaryota > Metazoa > Arthropoda > Malacostraca > Decapoda > Palaemonidae > Palaemon > Palaemon carinicauda. The sequence continues at coordinate 14,772,939 of NC_090748.1, read as the reverse complement.
TTCACAGACTGTGCAGCAGTTCCATGATATTGCATCCGGCTCCGTCACGCATCCACCAGTGCGACCGGACTCAGCGAGCCAGACGTTGCCCACTCCGTTGCCGTTTCCTCATCAGTTTTCGGATGAGGAACCCTCTGATGAGGACGTTGCTGAACAACAAGACGATCAGCCCCCAGAATAGATCAAGCCCTGCTATCCATCCAGAAGATGCTGAAGAAGGAACGCTGCTCAGTCAGGCTGTGGATGAGTCTGGTAGGGACGCTGTCATCCGTGGAACAATTTGTGTCACTAGGAAGACTACACCTCCGTCCTCTTCAATACCATCTAGCTTTTCACTGGAAAAAGGACAAGACGCTAGAAGCGGTCTCGATCCCGGTTTCCGAAAAGATAAAGTCTTGTCTGACTTGGTGGAAGGACAATATCAACCTAAGAGAGGGTCTTCCCCTGGCTGTTCAGACTCCCAACCACGTTCTCTTCTCGGACGCATCGGACGTGGGCTGGGGCGCGACACTAGACGGTTGGGAATGCTCAGGACTGTGGAACTCGAGTCAGAGGAGCATGCATATCAACTGCAAGGAGCTGTTGGCAGTACATCTGGCCTTGAAAAGCTTCAAGTCTCTCCTTCGAGGCAAAGTGGTGGAAGTTAACTCGGACATCACCACGGCCTTGGCGTACATCTCCAAACAAGGAGGTACCCACTCACTGACGTTGTACGAGATCACAAGGGACCTGCTCATCTGGTCAAAAGGTCAAGACATCTCCCTAGTAACGAGGTTCATCCAAGGCAACTTGAACGTCATAGCAGATTGTCTCAGTCGGAAAAGGCAAGTAATTCCAACCGAATGGACCCTCCACAAGGATGTGTGCAAGAGACTTTGGGCCACTTGGGGTAAACCATCCATAGATCTCTTTACAACCTCGCTGACCAAGAGGCTTCCAATCTATTGCTCTCCAGTCCCGGACCCAGCAGCAATACATATAGATGCTTTCCTCCTAGATTGGTCACATCTGGATCTCTACGCATTCCCACCGTTCAAGATTGTCAACAAGGTACTGCAGAAGTTCGCCTCTCACGAAGGGACAAGGTTGACGTTAGTTGCTTCCCTCTGGCCCGCGAGAGAATGGTTCACCGAGATACTTCGATGGTTAGTAGACGTTCCCAGTAGTCTTCCTCTAAGGGTAGACCTTCTACGTCAGCCACACGTAAAGAAGGTACTCCAAAGCCTCCACGCTCTTCGTCTGACTGCCTTCAGACTATCGAAAGACTCATCGAGAGCTAGAGGCTTTTCGAAGGAAGCAGCCAGTGCGATTGCTAGAGCAAGGAGAGCTTCTTCCATTAGAGTCTACCAATCGAAGTGGGAAGTCTTCCGAGACTGGTGCAAGTCAGTTTCTGTATCCTCGACCAGTACCTCTGTAGCTCAAATAGCTGTTTTTCTCTTATACCTGAGAAAAGGACGATCCCTTTCAGCTCCCACTATCAAGGGCTACAGAAGCATGTTGGCATCGGTCTTCCGGCATAGAGGCTTAGATCTTTCCAAACATAAAGATCTGCAAGACCTCCTTAAGTCTTTTGAGACCACCAAGGAGCGTCGTTTGGCTACCCCTGGATGGAATTTAGACGTGGTACTAAGATTCTTCATATCAGACAGGTTGGAGCCGTTACAATCAGCCTCCCTGAAAGATCTCACTCTTAAGACTCTTTTCCTGGTATGCTTAGCCTCGGCTAAAAGAGTCAGTGAGATTCATGCATTCAGCAAGAACATAGGATTTTCGTCAGAAAAAGCCACTTGTTCGCTACAACTTGGTTTTCTAGCCAAAAATGAGCTGCCTTCTCGGCCTTGGCCTAAATCTTTCGATATCCCCAGCTTATCGGAGATCGTAGGCAATGAACTAGAAAGAGTCTTATGCCCTGTTAGAGCTCTTAAGTTCTATTTAAAGCGTACTAAACCTTTACAAGGCCAATCTGAAGCTTTATGGTGTTCAGTTAAGAAACCATCCTTGCCTTTGTCAAAGAATGCTTGGTCAGACTTTATCAGATTGTTAATACGAGAAGCTCATTCACATCTGAGTGAGGAAGACCGAACTTTGCTTAAGGTGAAGACGCACGAAGTTAGAGCTGTAACAACTTCCGTGGCCTTTAAGCAAAATATATCTCTGCAAAGTATAATGGACGCAACCTATTGGAGAAGCAAGTCAGTGTTCGCGTCATTTTACTTGAAAGATGTCCAGTCTCTTTACAAGAACTGCTACACACTGGGACCATTCGTAGCAGCGAGTGCAGTAGTGGGTGAGGGCTCAACCACTACAATTCCCTAATTCCATACCCTTTTAATCTTTCTCTTGAAATGTTTTTATTGTTGTTTTTTGGGTTGTCCGGAAGGCTAAGAAGCCTTTCGCATCCTGGTTGATTTGGCGGGTGGTCAAAGTCATTTCTTGAGAGCGCCTAGATTAGGGGTTTTGATGAGGTCCTGTTGTATGGGTTGCAACCCTTGATACTTCAGATCCTAGGGGTCGATCAGCATCCTAAGAGGATCGCGAGGCTCCGTAAGGAAGACGTACTTAAAAGGCAGAGAAATTGTTCAAGTCGACTTCCTTACCAGGTACCTATTTATTTTGTTTTTGTTATTTTGATAACTTCTAAAATGAAATAAAAACTCTTAGCTCATAAAAGTGTAAACATATATTGCTGGTCTCTACCCACCCCCCTGGGTGTGAATCAGCTATATAATCACCGGCTAAGTTAAATTTTGAAAAATGTTATTTTGATAATAAAACGGATTTTGAGCGAAGCGAAAAATCTATTTTTGGGTGAGATAGCCATGGCGTCCTGATGGAAGGTTCCTGTTTGGTAGCTTCCTTGGGTATAAGACTACTAAGATATTCCCAGAGAATTTAACCACAGGTTATCACAGAATTCTAACTTCTGGAGCGAGTATCTCAAAGGTTTCCCTTTAAGACATCGTAAAACAACAGGGGACACGCATGTCTGGTCGTGCCACATAGCTATCTCCACCCCGAACAGAGTTAACGCTTCGGTGTGTAAGGGCTGAGAATAGCTGGGAGCCGTTCCACAGCTAATCTCACTCGTGGCTACTACTGATACTCGAGACGTAAACAAACGGACGCCATTGCTCTAATGACGTCACGCGCGTCTTTATCCTGGCGCCAGTTGCTGCCCATCACCATGATACAATTGTGTAGGGTGGGAACAAACTGAACGAAGTAGTAGGGAGGGTCCATCAGGACGCCATGGCTATCTCACCCAAAAATAGATTTTTCGCTTCGCTCAAAATCCGTTTTTTGGGCTCAAGCCATGGCGTCCTGATGGAAGAGTACCAGAGAATCAATGTATCGTGGTAGATTTTCCCCCAGAGTTAAGTGCCTAGGCATTGACAAAACAGCAAAGTAATCTTAGGTAAGAACCATAGGAACGAAGTATCCTGCCCCCCATTGGTAGGAAGTTCCCATGGGCTATGCCGACGTCAAAGTGGTATTGAAGGGCTATTCATCTTGACAGAAGAGCTTTTAAGACCTTAGAGATGAAGCAGAATGTTTGATATTTGTATAGGAACATTCTGAAGTAGGCCAGTGGTGGTTGGGCACTGTGTGTAGAGTTCATCTCCTGATTATCAGAAGTAAGTATTCGTGTAGGAACCTTACTGAGACAAGGTGAATATAATTTAGGAATAGACATCTTAAATTCTTCATGACCATAAGAAAGGAGGAATAAATAAAACTATGACAGTATGTATTTCATAGTAAGTAGGAGCTGAAAGAGACGCATAAGTAATAAAATAGAAATTTTATTTCACAATGCAGAAATTAAATAATTTACAGCAAAAGTAAAGTTCATTTACAGTAATAATAATGTACATAGAAATAAAGGCTTGCTCTTGAATCTGAAAGGGAATTTCAGGATTAGTAGGTACTCGTTCTCGAGGAACGCAAGTCTTTAAATAACACATCATGCTCAAGGCATGCGGCACTTGTGTGACACTATGACATTTCACCTGGGATAAGAACAGTTATAAAAGCACTAAGTGTTTTTAGACATCACTATGAATCACTCGAGGGTCAACATAGGCACCCGAAGAGTTAGAGTCCCAAGTAACTCACTGTTCTACGCAGAGTTAGGTGCAGGTTTCATAACACTACCTGCGGCTACCACAAAATGTTTGATTTCGTGCACTTGTTTCGCATAATGTTTAAAGAAAACTCGCGAGGACTTCCAGCCCGTAAAGTTCTAAAGGCTCTCGAAGTCCATGCTCTGAAAGAAGTTCAGAGAAGATGCCACTTTTCTAGGATCATGACCAGCGGGTGTACTGTTCGGATCCGCTCTGCGAATGAAGTAGGTGATTTTCGCTCTTAATTGTTTCAGTGACAGGTCGCTGCCCGATGTTTCTCCTTTGAAGAGTTGGCCTCCACCAAAGTTTGAAGTTCTGCGAAGATAGACCTTGAGACTCTCTACTGGACATAGAGAGACATCCTCCTTCAGGGGGCATATTCTCCAAGGGCCCCATCTTTTGGTGGGTAATTCATTTTTGGCGAGAAACGTCGGATCGGGGGAGAGGGTCACTTCTCCTGAATCAGCAAACAGGATGTGTCCCTCTTCTCTTGATAATGCCACTATTTCGCTGACTCGAGCTCCCGAGGCGAGAGCAAATAAAAATATAACTTTCTGAGTCAGATCCTTGAGGGGGCATGAATCATTGTCCAAGTTGGAGGCGAAATGGAGCACCTTGTCTAGTGACCAGGAGATCGGTTTCGGAGGGGGTGCTGGGCGTAGGCGAGCACATGCTTTCGGCAGTTTGTTAAAGATGTCGTTGGACAGATCAATTTGGAAAGCATATAGAATTGGTCTAGTCAAAGCCGATTTGCAGGTTGAAATCGTATTGGCTGCTAATCCTTGTCCATGAAGGTGAATGAAGAAGGACATACAGAAATCAATGGTGATTTCTTTAGGATTTTTTGCTTTAACAAAGGAGACCCATTTCCTCCAGGATGATTCGTATTGCCGTCTCGTGGATTCGGTCTTGTATTCCTCTAGGAAGTCTAGACTTTTCTTCGAGATCCCAAACCTCTTCTTTGCGGCAAGGGAGAGAAAATCATGAGATGAAGGTCCTTGATTTTCGATGATGAAGCGAAGACAGTCGACTTCTGTACTTGTTGAGAGAGAACTGGGCCCGGGAGAGGGATCAGCTTGGGCTGCAGCTCCAGGACCAGGGGGTACCAGTTGCTCCGGGGCCACTTGGGAGCCACTAGGGCCGCTGTCCCTTTGAAGGTTCTCAGTTTGGAGAGGACTTTCAACAGAAGGTTGGTGGGAGGGAACAGGTATATCTTCGACCATCTGTTCCAGTCCAGTGACATGGCGTCCACCGCTTCTGCTTTGGGGTCCTCGTACGGGGCTACGTACAGAGGAAGTTGATTGTTGTCGCTCGTTGCAAAGAGATCTATCTGAAGTTCTGGGACTTGATGAGAGATGAAGGAGAATGATCTTGCGTCTAGAGACCATTCCGACTCTATCGGGTTTGTCCGAGATAGAGCATCCGCTGTCACGTTGCGGAATCCTTGTAGGTGAACTGCAGACAGGTGCCACTTCTTCTTCTCCGCCAGACGGAAGATTGGGAGAAGCACCTGATTTATCTGGGGCGATCTTGAGCCCTGGCGATTGAGACAACGAACTACCACCGAGTTGTCTAGGGTTAGACGGATGTGGATCGAGGGCGGCGGGGATAGCTTCTTCAGAGTAAGAAGGACCGCCATGGCCTCCAAGATGTTTATGTGGAACGTCTTGAATAGTGGAGACCAGGTCCCTTGAGCTTGTTTCAGGTGGGAGTGACCTCCCCAGCCCTCCAGTGAGGCATCCGTGTGGATGTTGAGTGATGGAGGAGGGTGTTGGAGAGGAATGGACCTTTTCAGGGCCATTGCTTCCGACCACGGCTTTAGGAGGCGTCGAAGTCTGTTTGGAAGCCGTCTCTTGAGGTCTCTTCGAGCGATGGATGCCGATCGTCTCCAGACTCCCGCGGCATCCTTTAGCTGTGCACGAAGCACTGGGTTTGTCACTGAGGCGAATTGTAGAGAGCCTAGAACTCGTTCCTGCTGTCGTCTTGAAATGCGTTTGGATTTCAGTAGTCGCTTGACAGACCCTGCTATTTCCTTCCTTTTCTTCTGGGGGATGGAAAGGCGGTGTGACTGAAGATTCCAGTGGATTCCCAGCCACTGAAACTTCTGAGCCGGAGAGAGGCGAGATTTCTTCTCGTTGATCTTGAATCCCAGGTGTTCTAGGTACTGGGTAACTTCGTCGCAAGACTTTGTACACTCTTCGGGCGATGGAGCCCAGACTAGCCAGTCGTCGAGGTAGGCCATCACCTGGACGTTTCTTAGGCGGAGCTGTTGTACTATGGCATCCGCCAGCTTTGTGAAGATCCGAGGGGCCACATTGAGGCCGAATGGCATGGCCCGGAAGGCGTAGCTTTTCCTTTGGAGTCGAAATCCTAGGTAGGAGGAAGCGTGATGGTTCATTGGAATGTGCCAATAGGCATCCGCCAGGTCTATAGAGACCGTGTAGGAACCTTGAGGCAGAAGGGTCCTTATTTGTTGAAGCGTCAGCATCTTGAATTTGTTGTTCTCTATGAACTTGTTGAGGGGGGATAAGTCCAGAATGACTCTGAGCTTGTCTGAGTCCTTCTTGGGAACGCAAAACAGTCTCCCTTGGAACCTGGTGGACTTTACCTTCCTTATCACCTTCTTGTTCAAGAGGTCTAGAACATATTCTTCCAGAATGGGGGTTGATGGTTGAAAGAACCGCTGGAAGATTGGGGGTGGTTGCACCCAACTCCAGCCTAGACCGTTCTTGATGATGCTGTGTGCCCAAGGATCGAAGGTCCAACGATCCTGGAATTGGCGGAGTCTTCCTCCCACCGGAAGCACTTCATTGCTTCTGGTGTCCCGAGGACTTGTTGCCTCGGCCGCTAGCTCCCTTTCCTCCTCTACCTCTGGAGGGACGACGAGAGGCGTCTCTGCTTGCACCCCTGGACGAGCCTCTACCTCTGGCATGAAAGGTAGTGGATGGCTGCTCAAAGGCAGGGGTGAAGACCGGTGACTGTGACAACACCGGTTGGGGGACCAATTGAAAGGTCTGTTGTGGTTGGGCAACCACTTGGGAGGTAGCGGGTCCCGGAAACTGACGTCGTTGTTGACGTTGCTGGGGTTTCGGCTTCTGAGGTTTTCTCTTAGGCTGAGGTCCATCGTCCTGAGAGGTTTTCCTTTTTCTGGACATGCCCCACTTGTGGAGAAGGTTCCTATTCTCCGTGGCGGCTCTGTCCGTTATTTCCTTGACAAGGTCAGAAGGAAACAGGTGCTTTCCCCAGATGTTGGAGGAAATCAGCCTCCGGGGTTCGTGTTTCACGGTGGCACCGACAAACACGAATTCACGACAGGCTCTACGAGCCTTTATGAAATGGTACAAGTCCTTCATTACCGTGAGTAAGTGGGATTTGGCCAGTACCATGTAGTGATCAGGTACTGCTGTGTCACAGGCCATTACTTCAAGTTGGACTTGATGAGAAAGCGATGCTGCAAGCCTCTCCTTCGTGTCTTGTTCCCGGCGAAGGAGGTGATCGTTGAGCTTAGGGAGGTCTTCATTAAACTGACGTCCGGCGACGTCAGGATCGAGCCTACCCACGACGAAAGTATGTTGGACATCTTTCCATTGCCTAGTGTCAGGGGGTGTCACGATGGAGAAGGGTCTGCACTCCTCCAGTGCAGGGCAGGGTTTTCCTTCTTCCGCCGCTTTAAGGCATGCAGCTAAGGCCTTTTCCAAAAATGGAAGAATCGCAGTGTCAGGTGCGACATATGTAGGATGCTTCTTGCTCAAGGCAGGAAGCTTAGAGCAGGTAAAGCCCCTGCTCTTAAATGCGGAGGCTAGCATAGCCTGGGCCTTTGCGAGATCGAACACTATCTCTTCTTTAGGTTCGGTCTCCTCCTTCGAGGCAGGTTCGGAACGAAGTCGGACGTAACAGTCCGGGTAGGCCTCGAAGCTTGGGAAGAACTCCACATCTTCCAACGGGACCGTGCCGATCTTGTCACTAACAAAGATCCTGCCGGTCGCAATAACCATATGCTCTGCATACCTCCACGGGTTGGCATGAGAGCAAGCTGGGAGATCCTTGACCGAGATCTTCTTCGTGTCTCTGGATCCAATCATAGACCTGATGGACTCCTGGTTCTCCTTCAGTCTGTCGTCCATGACAGCTCTAATCAGTCGGATCAGTTCTTGGGTAGAAGAGGAAGGATCCGGGGTCGAGGAGGTAGACGGAAGGGACAATTCCGTCGGTGTAGGAGTAGGCGGAGGGATGGACGAGGGAGTAGCTCCAATCTCCGACTCGGTGTATTCCACCTTGTCTTCGTCCTCTTCGGCTCCTTGAGCCATAAGCGTCTTCTCCGTGTCTTCCGAGACGTCAGAGATCCGTTCATCATCCTCGGAATCCAAACGACACTCGTGCATGGACTGAGCCATGACCACATCAGGTTCCACTGAAATTTGGACAGTGGGGATTGCTTCCTTTGGAACCACTGAGTCAGGGGAGGCCTTAGGGAACAACAGGGACCTCAGTTCTTCGGTGGCCAGGTACGGTCCAGTAGCATTTCTCTGAAAACCACGCACCCACTTGCGCAGTTTCTCACGAGCAATGTCTCTAACCTCCGCTGAGGGAGGGTTATGGAAGGCCTCAACTAGGTAGGCCTGGCAGACCGTACATTCCAGTGGATTCCAGAACTTCCAATCCCCTTTCTTGTCTGAGCAAGGGGCGTGAGTCCTGCACGCCGTATGTCCGTAAAACTGCGAGCGTTTCACAGCACAGTAGGCGAAATCGCACTTCATCTGCTCCTCCTGTGGAAGAAAGAGAAAATGAGTATGGGGGAGTCATAGGAATGGCTCTTAAATTAAGTTAATATTAATCATTAATTTTAACTTAAGGAAGGTGTGATGCATAGAGAATGAAACAGTAAAGGAGAACACGCTCCATGCATCTCGCCCGGCTGGTTACCATAGGCTTGGTCCTGGGATAATCCAAATGACCGAGATCATTGGATATAGTTTCCTAGGATTCCCATTATATTGGAACTCCATGGAAAGCCAAGGACAAGGTTGGGATCGAATTCATTCGGTTCCCAGATAAGAGCCAGAAGGCCTCATTAAGGGTAACTGCTTCTGGCAACCAGCCGCGCTAAGATGCACATAGCATGCTGGAAATAGAAGAATGTAAAGAGACAGCATGATCACTAATAGAGCAGTACTAGGTACTGATCTTAGAAGCAAAGCAGCTTATCTATTTGCAAGGTAGGGCTATCTTAGTCTTATGATAGCTACAGAGAGGGGGTGCAAGTATTCTTGACGCCTCCGGGGCATCCGGCAAGCCGCCGGCACGCCGGAGCTCGCTCCAGCATAGATTCTGGCACTAGAACAGACAATTTTCAAAGTCAGTTAGATACCAGGATGGCGGCCGCCGGCACAACGGCGGCACGCCGGCAGGGAGCGGCGGCTCCGGCAGCCGGAGGATGCCGGATTGGTGACTGGGGTAAGGATGGTACAGGTAGTATCGGGTTGCCGGCAGTATATGCCGGCACTCCGGAGATCGACCGGCAAGCGGACGAATAGATAGGAGTAGGAGAGCCGCCGGTAGTAGCCGGCGGCAGCCGGCAGTCCCTCGGTACACGGGGGGCTGGCGGCAAGGGTAGGGAAGTCACCAAGAGGGAGGCAGGTATTGCCGGCAGTAGAGGCGGCAAGAGACCGGCACCCGGATAGATAGAGAGACAGGGGGAGGGAGGAAGGGATGCAGGAAGTACCGTCAGGGTTCCAGACATCCCTCCCCCTCCCTGAGGGGGTGTACCCATGATAGAGACAGGCTCTAGCATCCATAAGCAGGGGTCACTAGGGACCGGGAGCAGGTAGCCCAAGGGAGGACTAGGGAACACCCAAGAGGGGGGGGGGGGGGAGACTCCCCTATGCAGAGCTACACTAGTAACTAACCTTATAGGACACTATGAAGGTATATGTACCAGAGCGGACAGCACAGGGAAGCTCGGGTAGCCCTACTCTTCCACCCTAAGGAGGATTTGTAGGACAGGGGACAGATGAGTATAAACTAACCTAAGCATAGGCTAGGCTATACAAGAGATAGGTGGGGAGGGAGAAGAGAGGGGTCTTCCCAGGAAGGGTTTCTGTACCAGAGCGGCCACAAAGGGAAGGGAGGACACTCCCTAACCTAAGAATAGGCTGATCGGCTAAAACGGTGCAAGAGTACAGTTTCAGCATGGAACAGAGAAACCTTCCTAACCCGGCCTAGATCAGGGCTAAAAGTCCTGAACTAGGCAAGGAAGAAGACGTATCGCTATCGCAGGAAAGTCGTAGACTATCCTAGCCATAGAGGTAGGCTAGCCTAACCTCACTCTCAGACGCAATCCTAAAGGGGGTTCATTCCTTTAGGGAGGACTGAGAGGCGATAAAATACTCTATTAGACAATAAATCCCTTTACTCAGAAAAGGGATCAAGGCTAAATAGAGGGAGTGCCAAGGCAGGGGATGAAGGAAGCATATAGGGGTCCTAAGGTTAGGTTAGGCTAGAAAGAATCACTGACTAGCCTATCCCCTATATGGTCCCTGAAGGCGAAAACATTTGCATCACTAGTCAAAAGTATTGTAAAATAATAATGCCACTATCTTCATAACTTAGTCTAGGATCACTGATAAATCATGCATGAACACTTGTATATAGGCTCCTGGCCTGGGGGCTATAGTAGCCGACTGGTATGAGGTCAATCGATGACCGATAAAAAGCGTCTAAACACGATATAAAAGTTCCTAGCTATGAAGACTAAATAAACTAATGTATTCGATTAGTATATAATGCCGGAAGCGTTGTTGTGGCTAACTAAATAAGACATGCAAAACAACAACGACGCCATAAAATGGCGGGTCCGGTAGAGGCACAGCTCTGCCACAAAACATCAATTATTTCGCGAAATAATATTTACTTTACGGCCAGAGCTTAATTAAACAATACTGGAACCTTGTACTCAACTTTCCAGAAGAAGGCGAGGCTGAAGGTAACGACATAGCGAAGATGCAAAACGATAAAGTTCACACAAGGGAAAATCCGTCTCAGTAGGGCAGCTACTAAACAAAGGATAAAGACGCGCGTGACGTCATTAGAGCAATGGCGTCCGTTTGTTTACGTCTCGAGTATCAGTAGTAGCCACGAGTGAGATTAGCTGTGGAACGGCTCCCAGCTATTCTCAGCCCTTACACACCGAAGCGTTAACTCTGTTCGGGGTGGAGATAGCTATGTGGCACGACCAGACATGCGTGTCCCCTGTTGTTTTACGATGTCTTAAAGGGAAACCTTTGAGATACTCGCTCCAGAAGTTAGAATTCTGTGATAACCTGTGGTTAAATTCTCTGGGAATATCTTAGTAGTCTTATACCCAAGGAAGCTACCAAACAGGAACCTTCCATCAGGACGCCATGGCTTGAGCCCAAAAAATAAATTTTTGAATATACTTACCCGGTGATTATAAATTAAAGGACCCTCCCTTCCTCCCCAATAGAGACGCAGTGGGACGAGGAGAAAATTGAGTCTTTGTTTTTATTGAGTACTGGGTATCTGGACGACAGATGGCGCTGTTGGGCACACCCGCAACCTGTGTAGCGATCGCTGGCGAGTTTTTACCGTAGAGTTGTCTGTCGGGCAACAGAGTTGCAGCTATATAATCACCGGGTAAGTATATTCAAAAATTTATTTTATTATCAAAATAACATTTTGTTAGTAATTGCTTCTTTCAAGGAAATTAGGTGTTCATGTAAGAATGTGATTGAAATCTTGAAAGGTATTGACGTGAATTTTGCTGTCATAAGTGATAAAAAGATTAATTCCAAGCTCAAAGAATTTTTCATTTTCTTTTCAGATTAACAAGAGAATCTGGTCGATACAAAGATGAACTAGACATAATGAAATATATATGCAAGGATCTGTGGGTAACAGTTTATAAAAAGCAGATTGATAACCTAAGGACAAATCATCAGGGTGTCTACGTCCTACATGATAATCGTTTTCGTTTTCTCTCCCATATGGCAGCAGGGAAGCAGTATTTGCAGTATGCACCTAGAGTAAGTTTTCTTGTGGGAAAGAGTCAGCTTCAGTAGAGCCCCAATAAGATTAGTTCTTTATTCCAGTACAAATACAAACATGCTTCCTTTACATAGGAGAGATAACAGCAAAGCTGGAATACATGGCAGTTAAAATTTTAAAACGAGGTGTAAACAGGTGGTCAGTAGTTACTACTGGGAGTGGGGAACCCCCGTCTCCTACTTACTCACCGAGTACTGTAGTCACTTTGATAGTAGCTATCAATAAGGACAGATATTCTCACTGGCTGCAATTTTGACAAACTTTAATAATTGATCTTTGTTCCTACACAAATACAAACACTCATCCTTTATGTAGGAGAATGATAACAGTGAAGCTGGAATACGTCAGTTTAAAATTATAACATGTCAACTACTGCCCAATAGTTAACTGCTAGTAGCGGGGAGGCAACTAGCCACTGCTGGCTCACTGATACTTCGCCCTCAGCATGGAAAAAGGAAGTCATTTCGACTTCCTTCTTCCACCCCTGGTATTCTGTCCAATCGAGTAAGAGTGGTGGTCCTTGAACCTTCGAGCAAACTTTGGGGCAAGGTGGTCGTTTCGTTTCTCTTAGCAAAACGGTTGGGCCTCCTCCTCAGGAGGACTGGTTGAAACGCGCACTTTCTCCTAGACACTGCCCAGAGCATCTTGCAGCTCCGGCTTCAGAGGATTTTGGTCTTTCGGTGTCATCAGAGAAGCCTGTCGTTGTCTCCTAGCCACCTTTAAAGTCTTCAGAGAGAGACTTGTCTCCCAGGTGCCCTTCCCTAGGGAAATGCCTTTCGTCTCCTTCCCAGAGGATCTCCAAGCAAGCGCCTGACCCTTGCCACCATAGAAGAAGTCCTTCAAAGTACACCAGCTCCTTGGAGTGTGCTCGCAGGATCTTAGACGAGCCTCCTCTTTTCCATCCCAAAGGTCAGCAGGATCTTCTAGAGACACTCTCTACCACACGCCTCAACCAGATGTACATCTCCATCACGTGCCTCAACCAAACGAGGTTCACCTCCTAGCGCCTCTCCAAGATGTGCCTCACCCACCAGACGCACCTCAACCAGATGTACTAGGCTTCACACGCCTCTCCCAGATGCGCCTCACCTCAACACGCCTCACCTCAACGTTCATCACCCCAACTTGCCTCCCACCAGACATGCCTCAACCAGCCGCGCTTCGATTTCTGACGCCCATCCCAACGTGCCTCGCCCACCAGATGTGCTATCCTTCACGTTTTTCTCCATCTTGTGCCTCATCCAGATGTATTTCACCTGTGTTCACCTCTTGATGCAACGGGTATGGTCACTGTGCAGCTGGCCTCTTGAATTGACCTCTGGTCAGGAACTGTCAGTTATTTAGCCAACACAGAGAGAGAACTTGTCTGACACTGACAAGAAAAGAGCCCTTAAGAATATTGTCTTTAGAGGGGCTAGAGCTGTTCCCGATGCACCAGGCAGCCAATAAATGGTCCCAGAAGGATTAAATCTGCCAAATTCATTGATCAAGTGCCCTTCACTCTTCCCTGCAGAGGATGTTGAAGCAGCCCCAGAGAAACAGGGAAAGGACATGCAGGACACTCTTCTTCATCGAACCATGTCCTTCCAAACACTGCAATCCTCTGCTTCCAACAAGGCTAAGGCAGCCTTGTAAATTGGCTCAGAAGGGGACCATCTTCCCTCAGGTCTTCATCCTGAAGAAGACCCAGAATCAGCCCTTTTTGTCTTTCCAACTTCAAGGGTGAAATAGGGTAGAGAGCAAAGACTCGATTAGGGGGCAATCCTCCCACAATGCCACCAGTGGAAGGATGCCTGCAGATCAAGTGGAGGAGGTGTTGGTTTATAGGGCGGAAAGTTGGACATTGGAAATACTTTGGTCTGGGCACCTTCTCCTGTTCATCAACTCTGATTCCAACACCAGCGATATCGGCATCTTATCGCCGAGGCTCTCCGAAAGATTTGACCCTTCAAGCAGAAGTTCAGGCCATGTTAGAGAAGGGTGCCCTCAAGAGGTCTATGATGGTTCCCCAGCCTTCTATAGTCAATTCTTTCTTGTAAAGAAGGCTTCTGGAGGTTGAAGACTGGTCATCGAGCTCTCAGCCTTGAATGGGTTTGTGCAATAGACTCCGTTCAAGATGGAGACGACAGCAACGGTCAGGCAAACGATCACAGCCTTGGACTTCATACTCACTGTAGACATGAAGGATGCGTACTTCCCAATTCTGATCCATCCGTCCTCTTGGAAGTAGCTATGGATAGTGGTAGCTGACAGAGTATTCCAATTTATAGTACTCTTTTGCCTGTCTACAGTCCTTCAAGTCTTCTCTAGAGTTTTTACTCTAGTTTCAGTGTGAGCACATGGCAACAATATTAGTCTCCTCTGGTATCTGGACAACTGGCTGATTGTGGCCAAGTTAGAGAACATCCTTCTCCTCCACCGGGACAGGCTTTTTTTCTTTTTGTGAAGATCGGGGGTTCATGGTCAATGAATAGAAGTCTGTATTAACACTCACACAAAGGCTGATGTATCTTGGTGTAGAAATAGACACAGAAGTTGGGAAGATGTTTCCAATCCAGGAAAGAATTTTCCGGTTTCAGGAGGTAGATCTACCCTTCCTTCGTCTACCCCACCTACGAGCTCATCAGTGGCAGAACATACTAGGACACCTAGGGTGCTAAGTGGCCTCCAGTTGCCTCCACCTCTGGTCTCTTTAGTGGGAACTGAAACAGCATTGATCCTAACTCCTGGACCATCTGCTCTTGCTAGTTCTGTTTTAGGAAAAGTCTTTAAAGGATCTCAGTGGTGGTTGGACAAGTTAAACCTCTTAAAAGGATGCCCTCTGTCAATTCCTCCTTCAGAGTTCTTGCTCTTCACGGATGCATCAACATTTGGTGTCGAGGCTTTGGTCCAAGATGGAGCAGCAAGATCACACGAATATCATAGGTCACTCGGTGGTATTGATGGGCTTATGATGTAAGTCCGTATAGAAAGGATTTGCTATTTTTTTCGTAAAGGTTTATAATCTATTAATAGCACTAGTTTTGGTTTGAGGATACTGTATTGTTCCATAAATTGCCTAAAAATCACAATTAAATATTCATAATTTCACCGCCAAGTTACAACTGTAATACCCTTCTGTGTTTGACAGTAATCCAAGGCTTTTCCTTTTACCTTTCCGCAATTTTCACCAATAGCAAGTTTTATTAATTCCCTGTTTTAAAGTAGATTCTGGCATTCAGAGAAAGTTTATAATAACGTTTTTCCCATGCTTTGTATAATTTATCCCAATTTGTGTTAAAATTTGTGAGAAGTTACAAAATTATGTAGCATGCATCCGAAAACAAGCTTCTGTCTTTGACTTTGGTGGGTGTTGTTATTAAATTTAGGCTTACCATCACGATGTTTTATAATCTCTTTATTCATTAACATTATTTATTGACAAAACATATATTTTGAGGGAGAAATTTAGGTTAGTAAATAAGTTTTCATTCACATTACTTTGTAATTATTTGAAAACAATGATGCTATTTGGGCAAAAATACTTCTGACCAATCAGCTATCAATTAGGCCTATAGTTGTAGTTATCAAAATATGGGAGGGCTGGTTATGCAAATCCATTACTGTACTGATCCTCTAATTATTTCTATGAACCTTCTCTGATGTTTATATTACTTTCTTCCCAAAGCCGACTCAATATCGACGTTACCACAAACAACTAGAAAATCCCCGTTTTCTTCCCTTCTAGATGACATCAGGTGGTTAAAGTTTTCCTAATTCAATCTTCTCCATCGCAGGTTACTCCACAGACTTTTTTCCCCAGTAGTTATGAGTTTCCTAAAAAAATTGTGGAATCCATAGACTTTCTGTTTTACAATTGTTCACCTTAAGTAACATACAGTTTTTAAATATTAAACTTAGCCGGTGAATATATAAATAGCTGACGTCTCCGATGGTCGACAGATTCCAAAAACTCGCGAGCGATCGCCATGAAGGCTGCTGGGTGTGCCCACCAGCGCCGACTATCGGCCAGATACCGCATATACTTCTCAACCAAATCAGTTCTTCTCTGTCGGTGTTAAAGACAACACTGGTTCCGCTCGCGCTAGACCTCGAGTTTTCTACCGAATTGGTGAAGTACTTGGTTTTGGTTTTATTGCTTTCGCCGTGTTGGATTATTCAATACTATCTTCAAAAGAATGCTTTTGAAGGGAGAGGAAAAGTTTTTGCCCTTGCTTTTTTAATCTCGCTCTGGTTTTTCCATAGAGAAAAGATGGCCGACCCTTCCCTCAGTGTACGGAAGTGTGTTAAAGGCTTTTAGTAATTATTTTATCACTTTATAAATTATTGTTGATATTTATAGATTTACCTCTATATATTTTATATCTCACCCGCCTTTATTAGGCCTCTTCGATTAGCTTTCCATTTATACTAAACACCGAGATAAATTTTATGTTTTTGTTTATAAGCGGCCTTTGCCTATTCTTTGTAGGCGGTCCTGACTTGGAAAACGAAGTTAAACAACGTTGAGCCCATTCAACTTTTATTTTTGTTTAGATTGATGAGATGAATATTTTTAGAAAATATTTTAAGAAATTTATTCTTTGAATAGTCTTCGTGCTGTTTTTCAAAGATGAACTAACGTTTGGTTTATTTATGCTACGCAGTTTGCGCTCTATCGTTACGATAGAGAAAGAGAGAATCACGGTTTCACTTTGCAGAAAGAGTAAATCGATTTTGATGTTTTGTTCATTCTTCTTTCAAACTGAAGTTTTTTGGATACTAATTTAAAGGAACATGTTAATTTTCTTAGTCCTTTTAGTTTTTTCCTTTAGTCAAATAACCTGTTATTGACAAAGAGTGAGTATGCCATTCTCTTGTGAGTGACAAGAGAGAGAGAGAGAGAAAGAGAGAACGATCCGATCTTTATTCTCGTCCCAAGTCTCTGTACAAGGAGTTTGGGAGCGAGTAACGTTGTTCTCGATTCAAGTTTTTACTCTCGTCCCAAGTCTCTGTACGGGGAGAGAGGATAAAACGTTTTAGTTTTTATTCTCATCCCAAGGCACTGTACGGTAAGAGATTGAAAACGTAGTCCTTAGTGAACTAGTTTTAGTCTCATCCCCAGTCACTGATCTTTTTAACTTTATATATTTCCGTTTTATTCGATATATATGTATATGTTTATTGATTTTTACATGTGTGTTTCATTTTGTACTAATGTGCTTACATTATACGACTTATTTCGCAATTCTAACCTTTTGATTTAAGGGAGAATTGCGTGCTTCAGGTAGAAATCAGCTTTATTCATGTCTAATGTGAAATTATTAAAAAATGCGATATCAGTGAAGAAAGTGCGTAAAACATGTTCAGTGTTGCGGAGGGTTCGTTTGTTCGTGCTTGTCGCTTGCCTAGTCCGAGACCTCTTTCAGGCTCCCCTGCACCAGGGAGAAGGAATGTCGTAGGACTTAAGGGAGTGAGAGGTGTAAACCAACGAACAGACGTTCCCTCAAAGGTATCAGACGTTGCTCGTCAAGCACGTCCTTGCCATAAGACAGGAGAGACGAAGTTTCTCCTCGTCTTCCGATGATTCGTCTCTTTAAAAGCCTGGGCGTAAGGTTTCGAGACGGTTGAAACGTTTATTAGTTCCTTCAGAACAAGTTCAACGTCCTAGCTGTAGTCATCATGAGAGTCCCGTTCATAGCGATGACGTTCATGTACAGACGTTTCTGCCACAGACTCGACGTGACGTTGAGCGGTAGACACCGTAGACACGACGTGACGTCGAGTGTCAGTCACCGTAGTCACGATATAGCATCGATCAGCAGTCACCGCTGTTACTACGTGACGTTTGAACGTCAGCCACCGCAGTCACAGGTTGATCCGAAGTTAAGTGTTTTGCAAGATATGCTGTTAAAGCTTTCTTCTTTAATAGAAGCTTTCGATCCTGTTCCTGTGCGAAGGGATCCTTTGCTTTTTGTACGTCACGGTTCTGGGATACGTGTTTCAGGTCTTCAACCTTCTAAACGAGCTTTGTTACGTCACGCTGACGTTATCCCTAGTGACAGCTTTGCTGTTAAACGAGATGCGGAGCATAAATCTCGATGTAACTTTGATCGCTTTGAACGTCAGTCAACGGCCATACCACGTTGAAAACACCGCTTCTTGTCCGATCAGCGAAGTTAAGCAACATTGGGTCTGGTCAGTACTTGGATGGGTGACCTCCTGGGAACACCAGATGCTGTTGGCATTCCACTGCAGTCACAGCGTGACGTTGAGCTGCAGACACCGCAGACACGACGTGACGTTGAGCGGTAGACACCGTAGACATGATGTGACGTCGAGGGTCAGTCACCGTAGTCACGATATAGCATCGAACAGCAGTCACCGCTGTTACTACGGGACGTTTGAACGTCAGTTACTTCTGTCACGACGTGTAGTAGAATAACATTCTCTGCAGTCACAACGTGACATCGACCCTCCAACTTTAACTTCTGTTCATATACAAGTTGCTGTAGCCTGTCAGGCTTTTCCTTCACGTCATTCTGAATATAAATCTCCTTCTTGCAAGACTTTAGATTTATCAGATGATGTGCCTTCTGAAGAAGTTGATGACCCCCTTTCAACTAATGTACCTTTGGGGAGTCATTCAGAAGAGGAGTAACCTAGGGTGGTCCAACAATCCCTTGTTTTATAATTATGAATTTCTTTAGTGAAATTTTGTCCTACTCGTTTTGTAACGGCTGCTCCGCCGTCTGAGTTTACTCTTGGCATGACTTTCTTCGACTCCTACATTTACGAAGTCAGTTCTCTCTCGTTCTTCCAAGAGAGCCATGCTCTTACTGGGAGACTGGTTGGAATCCAGGAGAAGTTTAGGAAAGTCTACTTTTGCTTTTCCTCCTTGTTAATTAGCTTCTCGCTCAAGCGTCTGGTGTGACACAGGAGAAGTTCTCGGTTGGGGAGTACCTGCCTCTGCCCAGGGAGACTTCTTAAGCCTAGTGGACTCTCCTCGTCGTCTAGCCATGAGACGCTCCAAGATTTTATGGTCTGCTTCAGAGCTAGACCATCTCCTGTTAGGAGTTTTTTCAAGCGTTTGAAGTATTTATTTGTTGGATTGGTCCCTGGGAGCTTTAAGCCTCCAGCTGTCAATGTATTGCTGTACAATTATGTCATGCATGAACAAGGCTATCAGGGATGGCTCCAATGATCTGGCAGCCACGTTCACTGCAGGAGTACTTAAGATGTAAGTGCGCTCAATGTGTTCATTCTCAAGACAAGGTTCACGATGAAGACTACCAAATCTGTCTTGGCAGCAGTAAGGGAAGGCGACTGGATGGTCTCTCTCGACCTTCAGGATGCATACTTCCACATCCCGATTCATCCAAACTTTCAACATCTGAGGTTTGTGGACGGGAGAGTAGTGTACCAATTTCGAGCACTGTGCTTCGGCCTCATTCCTGCTCCTCTTGTTTTTACAAGGCTCTTGCAAAATGTAGCAAGCTTTCTACATTTTTTTGAGGATTCAGAGCCTCCCTTTATTTTGACGACTGGCTAATCAGGGCGTCGTCATTAAATCGCTGTCTGGAGAGCCTCTAATGGACATTAGACCTAACCAAGGAGCTAGGTCTCATAGTGAACGTAGAGAAGTCGTAACTTACAGTACTCCATCCCAGACTATTCTTTATTTGGGAATGGAGATACAGTGTCGAATTTTTCGGGCCTTTTCGTCTCCCACAAGAATGGAACAAGCTCTGTTAAAAGTCCGTCACTTGCAAGAGAAAAACAGTTGCTCTGTAAGAGTTTGAACGATCCTCGTGGGAACTCTTTCATCGCTGGAGTAGTTTATCTCTCTGGGGAGACTCAACCTTTGCCCTCTCCAATTTCACCTAAACCATTGGAACAAGGAGAAGGGCTTAGAGAGTATCTCTTTCCCAATCTCCAACTCAGTCTAGACATGTCTGACTTGGTGGGACAGCAACATAAGACTTCGAGAAGGTCTTTCTCTTGCGATCAAGAACCCAAACCATGTGTTGTATTCAGATGCGTCGGATTTGGGTTAGGGAGCTCCACTGAACAGTCTGGAATGCTCAGGTCTTTGGTCCACGGATCAGAAGGAACTCCATTTAAGGCAAGTAACATCTCTCTTTTGACGAGATTTGTGCAAGGAGAAATGAATGTCTTGGCGGACTGCCTCAGCAGAAGAGGACAAGTCATCTCCATGGAGTGGACGTTGCACAAGACTGTGTGCGAGAAGCTATGGATGACATGGAGTCAACCCACCATAGATCTTTTTGCGACTTCACTGACAAAGAGGCTCTCGACTTACTGCTCTCCAGTTCCAGATCCAGAGGCAGCCCACATAGACGCTTTCCTGCTGGACTGGTCTCACCTGGACGTTTATGCCTTTCCACCTTTCAAGATCCTAAACAAGGTGCTGCAGAAGTTCGCCTCTCACAAAGGGACCAGGTTGACGTTGGTTGCTCCCCTCTGGCCCGCGAGAGAGTGGTTCACAGAGGTACTTCTATGGCTGGTAGACGTTCCAAGAAGTCTGCCGTTGCGGATGGATCTCTTGCGACAGCCTCACGTAAAGAGATTTCATCAAAGCCTCCCCGCGCTTCGTCTAACTGCCTTCAGCCTATCGAAAGACTCTCTTGAGCTCGAGGGTTTTCGAAGGAGGCAGCTAGAGCGATCGCGAGGGCTAGAAGATCCTCTACCATCAGGATCTATCAGTCAAAATGGGAGGTATTTAGAGACTGGTGCAAGTCCTCCTCTATTTCCTCTTCCAGTGCCTCTGTAGCGCAGATTGCGGATTTTCTGCTTTATCTGAGAAACGGTCGCTCCCTCTCTGCATCCACCATTAAAGGCTACAGAAGCATGTTAGCTTCTGTTTTCAGGCATAGGGGTTTGGATCTTTCTAATAACAAAGATCTCCAAGACCTGCTTAAGTCTTTCGAGACTTCCAAGGAGCGTCATA
>NC_090748.1:14716801-14746801 GCF_036898095.1 Palaemon carinicauda | reverse complement strand
ATCACTGGAGTATTATGAAGGCACATAGTTTAAAGGAACTGTGGATAAAGGCTGGCGTTGCAACCACCACAAGATATATTCCCCTCCATACGTTGGCAACTAGAATGGGCCCTGAAAAGTGCAAAGTTATCATCCTGCTTCATCAGCTGACTGGATGTGACTCAACAAGTAAATTCGGAACAAAAACAGCGGCTTTGAAGACCAAGCCTGAGAAATTTCTCCAGAACTTTGCCAGGTATCCATATGATACAGATTTCACCTTAGTGGAAAAATTTCTGGTGCAGGTGTATCCATTGAAAGCTCCAGGTGATTGTCAAACAATGGATCACCTCAGATACCATGTATTTCACCACAGTTCCAAAACAATCCTAGACCTTCCACCAACCAGCAGATTGATCAGAGTCCATATCCAAAGGGCTGTCTATGGGTCATACATGCAGACACACTGTTTGAATAATCCACATCTTGATCCCATAGACTTTGGTTTCTTTGAGCAGGATGGCCTATTGCGTCCAGTGCGGGATCAAATTTTGATGCCACCTGACTTTACTATGCCATGCACATGCACTTCATGTGCAACGAAACGTTGTTTCTGCAGGAAGCGTGGCATCAGGTGCTGCCCTTACTGTCAATGCCAAGCTTCAGGCAAGGGGTGCAAGAATGTAGGATAGATCATTATACAGAATAGATTTAATCACATTGAATGGTGGTTTGGATGTCAGCTCCACTTTCATAAAAGAATTTTCCTGGGTTGCGAAACGTCAGTGTTTGCAATGAGGATTTTTTCAATAGTTTGGTTTTACCCCTAAGGGTTCTGCATGATAACCATGTGTCACCGGCAACTAATTTACTTTGATTATTTGAACGATTCTTCATATCAAATTGTTTAGTTTAAAAATGGCATTTTTCCAATTTTCAAATATTTTCGTCTTGGGCCTGAGAGGGTTAAAAGACAGGTTTTAGACATTATGACATTATGATAGGTTTCTTACTATTTAATCATGTGCTGTTTAAAGATATGGAGCTGCTTTAATCTCTTTTGATACGCTTTCAAACAGCCAACATAACTAGCATAAAATTTTGAAAAATCGCATTTTTGCCATTTTTTTCGATATTTTGACTTGAAAATAAAAGGGTTAAGGTGTGTGTTTTTTTTCTTCAAATAATTTTTAAAAACTATCCTATGTAGTACTCTACTATAATCTACAAATAAAAGAATAAATTAGTTTACAACTGGGTTCTGGTTTAATTTTAAGTTTTTAGAGGCCCAGATTTTGAGCAACTGTCAAATTACGTCATTGCTTGAGTTCTGGTGACCTTGACCTTGACCTATTTTAATATTTCTTACTTTCATCTTATAGCATGCACTATAAGCTACACTTTGATGGGTATTTCATGCAAATAGCTTATTTCCTTACTGAGTTATTAAGATTTGAATTTCCCCTACTCCAAATTTTTGCGGAAATTTTTAGTATGGTCAATAGCTACAAAACCATCCCTAGCAAGATTGCTGCCGGGTTTCAGAATGTCTACCCTCGCTAAAATGATGCCCCAGGTGATGTTCTTTCAGAAAATAGTGAGTAACCTAGGGGCCCTTTTTAGCATGCGAACACCCCTTGGCTCCAGGAGTATAGTTGAAAACTAATTTAGAAAAATTTACCTAGGTGTTTTCAAGGCACTCATTTTCAGCAGCTATTTCTAGTGTCTCCAACGATGTTTTGAGTATTTCCATTGGGGCTTTAGTTGATTTAACCATTAATTAGGTTTTCTGGAGTAGCTATGTATGTTGGTGAGATTCATCCACTCATTTGTGATTGTTTGTCTGTTTTGAGGAAGTTTGTTACTTTTCCTCTTTTGAAGTTCATCAATTACAGCTCGTCGCTGTAAGTCGTCATACATAAGTACAGTAATTCACTTTTTTACTTACTGTATATTCCCCTGAACTAAAAGTTCAGGGGAATCCAGATTTAAGCGTCGCACGTGAGGCTCAAGCCATGTCGTCCTAATGGAAGGTTCCTTTAAGCAGCTTTCTAAGGGATATTTGGTTACAGTGATACTCCCAGAGAATTGACCACAGGTCTCCAGAATTCTAACTCCTGGCGCGAGTATCCTTAAAATTTCTCTTAAGGATATCGCATAATATCAGGGGACGTATATCTTGATACAACACATGGCAATCTTCACCCCGAATAGCATTTTCGCTTCAAGGGGGAAGAGTGGCAAAACTGAAGGGGAGCCGTTATCCAGGTTACTCTTCCTCCCGTACTATTACAAGGCTCCAAGATGGCGCTCATTCCTTTTTTGGTAGCGGTTTCGCACGGTGGTTTTCCCTGTTTATCTAGCGTTCTCGATCATTTCTTGAGAGGATTTATCATGCATTCTCCAGCATCTTCTGCCTCTGGAAAGTTGAGTATTTAATCTTTAGAGTGTATAATTTTTTAGCTCCTGCTTCACAGTGGAATTAATATAATTTAATGTGTTTTGTGAAGCATGGCCGGTCACCGGTCCGGGCGCCATGTTGGGCGCTGTCCTTCGTCATGCATGCTTTATTTAGTCAGCAGAACGACATTCCCGGTATTTAGCTTTAATGAATTATAGCTATTTAGGCAAAATTATACTAGTGAAGATATGATTATGCATATAAATTTCCTCTTCCTACATGTGTCGATCGTATACGCTAGAGTCTAGGCGATTTAAGTAGCCGAGATCTCGCCCTGCGCTAGGCTACCTAGCTTATTTGCTTTAGTATACTTTCATACATTATCCCCGTCTACCCTCGTGTATTGTTTTATCAATTCAAGAGGAGATAGATTATCTCCTAGAATTATTTATATAACTCGATACTCGTCTCCTGCGGAGATTTAAGGGTAATCCCCCCTTCCCTCTGAGTGCCGCCATAAGCGGCAACCCTATCTTGGTCTTGCCATAGAGTAGTTCACTCCGGCTTGACTAGGCTAGTGTTTCCTGTCTCCCACCCTTGACGGCGAATATCGTGGCTTGGGTTTCCGATAGTTACTGAGAGCATTCAGTCTTTATGCCGACGACTTAGCTGCCGGGTGAGTAGTCACTCCCGTGCCGGCTTACAGTTGCCGGCATAGGAGTCCTAGCTTCCCTAGACCACACCTGAAGTGGTAGTACAGTGCCGCTACGATTGATTTGCCGCTAGCCAATTTGGTGCGGTCATGAGACCTACCACTAACTAAAATAATCTGTAAAAAAAAAATGGTTATTGATAAATATATGAAATTTTAACCGAGTACTCACCAATCATCACCTAATACTTGGAAGGGCCAAACTTGTTCTTCTTACAAGCTTCGAGTCGTCTGGGCATGGAAGAAATAAAGTTTTCACAAAGCGCTGGGTCGATGCTTTCCCAGACCTCGCGTATGGCCGCCTTGAGTTTTTCAACTGTAGAGACATCCCTGTCCTGTAATTTGCGTTTGATTAACGCCCAAAGGTTCTCAATAGGTGAGAGGTCAGGGGAATTAGCTGGCCACTTATTTAAAAGCTTAATGTCACAATCAGAAAACCAATTAAGGATCAAAGGAGTTGTGTGGCAACGTGCCCCATCCTGTTGAAAAGTGTCACAGCCAGTCTTTTCAAAACTCGTCTCTAAAACATCGTTCAGTAATGTATAATAAATTTGTTGGTTGACCCTTACGTTCTTCTCAAACACAACCAACTCTCCAACACCACCAAAACCCACACAACCCCATACCATTACCCCCGCAGGGTACTTTTCACGCCTTTGGCAAAGCCTTTCGTCATTCGGATTGGCGCGTGGACTCCGCCACACTTTTGAACAATAGCCAGAACTAACTAAGAACGTGGCTTCATCACTAAACAACACTCGTTTCCACTCATCTACGCCCCAATGACCATATTCCTTGACAAACTCCTTTCTTTGAACCTTATGTTTAGCAGTAATAAGGGGCTTCCGCGCAACAACTTTCTTGAAACCTAGTTTTTTGCTAAGGTACTTGCGCACAGTGCTAACAGCCACGTTTCCCAAAATGTTTGGGTTTTCTTCCTTAAATTTACGTGCACTGTGAGTAGGATGAAGCTCTGCTTCACGTTTCAACACCTTAAGAGTTCGCTCAGACACTTTCATATGCCTCCCAGTGCTCTTTGAATGGACGGGTACGGTGGTACCCCCCGACGCCCTATACTTAGCGAGGATATTCCTAATGGTTCTCGGTTTTACACCAGTTTGTTCAC
The DNA here is from genome assembly GCF_036898095.1 of Palaemon carinicauda. NCBI lineage: Eukaryota > Metazoa > Arthropoda > Malacostraca > Decapoda > Palaemonidae > Palaemon > Palaemon carinicauda. The sequence continues at coordinate 14,742,583 of NC_090748.1, read as the reverse complement.
TTATTTGTTTTGTTTTTAAACCTATTTTGTGACACTCTATCACTCTCACAATGTTGTCGTGGGATGTATAACCCGTGGACATTATTATTATGGTCACTACAACACTCTAAACCCAGGCGCTTAGGTCTAAAATTGGGTTTAAGGCCGCACAGAAAGTTTGACAAACGTTCCTCTAAACACTTCTGTGAGAGACTAACGGGTTAGTGCAGTCCACCCACGCACTGAGGGAAGAATGAGAAAAATGCCAATTAGTGATTTTTTTGCTCAGGTATTTTTTCACTGAAGTTAGACCGTATTTACCGCTTTTCACAGCTACGCGACACTTTTCAACTGGACGGGGCACGTTGCCACACAACTCCTTTGATCCTTAATTGGTTTTCTGATTGTGACATTAAGCTTTTAATTAAGTGGCCAGCTAATTCCCCTGACCTCTCACCTATTGAGAACCTTTGGGCGTTTATTAAACGTCTCTACAGTTGAAAAACTCAAGGCCGCCATACGCGAGGTCTGGGAAAGGATCGACCCAGCGCTTTGTGAAAAATTTATTTCTTCCATGCCCAGACGACTCGAAGATTGTAAGAAGAACAAGTTTGGCCCTTCCAAGTATTAGGTGATGATTGGTGAGTACTCAGTTAAAATTTCATATATTTATCAATAACCATTTTTTTTTTACAGATTATTTTAGTTAGTGGTAGGTCTCACGACCGCACCAAATTGGCTAGCGGAAAATCAATCGTAGCGGCACTGTATAATGCCGCCACCTTCTCCCCTGCGGTCTAGAAGACAAGTCTTGTTTTGGCAGACCCCAGGCTGAAGAATAGATATTCTTCTGCCGCCTAGGATGGCGCTGATAGTGAAACAGGGTTTCACCCTTGTTTGGTAATGGCGGCAACTCTGCCGCCTTCTTCTAACACAACATACAAGACCCTTTCCCTGCCCCTCTCTGTCCTTTAGCAATAGCCTAACCATCACACCTCTGTGGCCGTCGTCCTACACTCTCCCCGCTTGGCGGGCAGATTGTAGCGCCGGCCGGGCTCCTACATAGACGGCTTGATAGTCAATCTGACTTTCCCCTACGGACGCAAGGCTCCGGGAAAGGTTGTGCCGGCTGTAACGGCTGCCGGTGGGAGACCCCTTTTGCCTTTGAGTGTTCTTCAGTCCTCCCTTGGTCTGCCATCCTCATCCCTGGAACCGGCAGTGACCGGCATCAGATCTTGTGGCTGGGTGGAAGCTTGAATGATTCATTCTCTCCTTCCATTTGAACCCTCATTCTGGAGGAAGGCAGTAGGATTAATTTACCTACACTCTTATTTATTGTACAAAGCTACATTAACCCTGGATAGGTACGGTGGGTCGTTTGCGACCCCGAGCGTCAAAAAAAAACAGGTTTTTCTCACGTGACTCACCCCTGTGACTGAATTTGTGGGTGATCGACCTGCAGGAGGTGTCTCCCCTACACGCTCTAGTAGTGTCCAGATGTGCATTGCTGTAGCTGTACTCCTTCCCCGATTTCTGAGACGAGTCGGGGTCGTTCGCGTCCGAGTTTACCCTTCTGAGGTAGTTTGCATAATTATCAAAGTTATTACGTATTATGAAATTGTCGTAGAATGGTGCAACTTGTATAGGTTATCAGTTGTGGAAAGTCTTGGTGGATTGTTTGGCTACCATGTGCATGTTTTTTTTTTTAGTTAAAATGTCGTTCATCACCACGAGGACCATTTTACCGCGAGTGCCCCTTTTTCATTTTTTTTCATTTTTTTGCCAAGTCATTTTTCCGTAAGATATTGCCAAATAGTGTCGTAAAACTTTTGCTTGTTTAGTGTTGGAAAGTGTGTCTAGATGATCTGGCTACCCATGCATGACTTTGTTTTTGTCAGATACGACGTAGTTATTGGTATATTGGGTATTTAACTGCGGTTACCAATTTCTGTTTTTTTTTTCAATATTTGTAAAAATTACTACGTAGTAAGGAATTGCCGTATATTATTCATTTTTTTTTTCATGTTTATGTGTTAGAAAGTGTGCCTTGATGGTTGGGCTAACACGTGCATGTCTTTTGTTTTATCTGAGATGTCGTATATCAGAATGTCGGGCATTTTACCGCGAGTGTCCCTTTTTAATTTTTTTTAATTTTTTTGCCAAGTCATTTTTCCGTAAGATATTGCGAAATAGTGTCGTAAAACTTTTGCTTTTTTAATGTTGGAAAGTGTGTCTAGATGATCTGGCTACCCATGCGTGATTTTGTTTTTGTCAGATACGACGTAGTTATTGGTATATTGGGTATTTAACTGCGGTTGCCAATTTCTGTTTTTTTTTCAATATTTGTAAAAATTTACTACGTAGTAAGGAATTGCCGTATATTATTGATTTTTTTTTCATGTTTATGTGTTATAAAGTGTGCCTTGATGGTTGGGCTAACACGTGCATGTCTTTTTTTTTTATCTGAGATGCCGTATATTAGAATGTTGGGCATTTTTCCGCGAGTGCCCCTTTTTATTTGTTTTGCATTTTTTTGCTTAGTCATGTTACCGTAAGGAATTGGCAAGTAGTGTCGCAAAACTTATATTTTTATAGTGTTGGAAAGTGTTTCTAGATGATCTGGCTACCCATGCCTATTTTTTTTTTAGCCAGATATGGCGTATATATAAGTATGTGTTCGATTTTCCTGTGATTGCCATTTTTTCGTTTTTTCCCATTTCTTTCAAAATTACTACGTACTAAGGAACTATCACAGAGTAATATTTCATTTATATGTTTATTTGTCAGAAAATATGCCTTGATGGTTTGCCTAGCACGTGGCTGAAATTTTTTTTTCTGAAATGCCGTATATTAGAATGGCCATTTTTCCACGAGTGCCCCTTTTTATTTGTTTTGCATTTTTTTGCTTAGTCATGTTACCGTAAGGAATTGGCAAGTAGTGTCGCAAAACTTATACAGTGATACCTCGGTAGTCGAACGACTCTATACTCGAACAATTCGGAGTTCGACCAAAATTTTCGAGAAATTTTTGCTGCGGTGCTCGACCAAAAATTCGGTACTCGACCAGCCGAACACGTGACGACCGCATGGGCTTTGTGATGATCGCGCCATCTCGGCCACTCTCGCTTGTTCGGGAAGCATCAGTTCTCTCGAGAGCGTCACTCAGACAACGCGCGATCAGCATTCGTTGTGATTTAGTGATTTTCAGTGCTTTTAATTGCTTTTTTAGCTTTCATAATGAGTCCCAAGAAAGTAATGAGTGTTAAGGGGAAGGAGAAGAGGAAAACAGTGCGAACAACGATCGAGTTGAAGAAGGAAATTATAGCGAAATATGAGAATGGTGTACGAGTGTCCGATTTAGCGGTAGAATACGGAATGGCGAAGTCGACCATTTCTACGTTTTTAAAGCATAAAGAAATGATTAAGAAGGCGAATGTTGCAACGGGAGTTACGGCGGTAACTAAGCAAAGGCCACAAGTGATTGAGGAGATGGAAAAGTTGCTTTTAATATTTATTAAAGAAAAACAGTTGGCCGGGGAAAGTGTTAGTGAAGCGTTCATTTGTGAAAAAGCGTTGCATATCTATGAAGAATTAGTGAAGAAAAGTCCGAGTACCAGTGAAAGTGATTCATTTACATTTAAAGCGAGCAGGGGTTGGTTTGAAAAGTTTCGTAATAGAACAGGTATTCATCGTGTTACTAGGCATGGGGAGGCAGCTAGTTCGGATCAAATTGCAGCCGATAAATACGTGGGGGAATTCGATCGGTACATAAATGAACAAAATTTGATCGCACAACAAGTCTTTAATTGTGATGAGACTGGGTTATTTTGGAAGAAAATGCCAGCCAATACGTACATTACCAAGGACGAGACGAAGATGCCAGGTCACAAGCCAATGAAAGATAGGCTAACATTGTTGCTGTGTGCAAATGCAAGTGGCGATTGCAAGATCAAACCCTTGTTAGTGTACCACTCGGACAACCCCCGGGTGTTCAAACGAAATAATATTTGTAAAAGTGCACTACCAGTTATGTGGCGCTCGAACACTAAATCTTGGGTCACAAGACAATTCTTTACTGAGTGGATAAACGAAGTGTTTGCCCCCCAGGTTAAGGCTTACCTCATTGAAAAGAGCTTGCCAATGAAATGTCTTCTGGTTATGGACAATGCTCCTGCACATCCTCCAGGTCTCGAGGATGACTTGAAAGAAGAATACAGCTTTATCAAAATCAAATTCTTGCCCCCCAATACTACTCCCATACTCCAGCCCATGGACCAACAGGTCATTTCAAACTTCAAAAAACTCTATACCAAGGCCCTTTTCAGAAAGTGTTTTGAAGTGACCAGTGACACGAAGTTGACCCTAAAGGAATTCTGGAAGGAACACTTCAGCATCCTCAACTCTGTTAACATGATTGACCAAGCTTGGCGAGGTGTGACCTATAGGACATTGAACTCTGCCTGGCGTAAGCTGTGGCCATCATGTGTCACAGAGAGGGAGTTTGAAGGTTTCCAACCAGAGGCGGGTCCAAGCACTGCTACCCCTGTAATTTCTGATGACACTGATGTCGTTGAGGAAATTGTTGTCATGGGCAGGAGTTTGGGGCTTGAGGTCGACAAGGATGATATTGATGAGCTTGTAGAAAGCCATTCTACCGAGTTGACTGTGGAGGAATTGTTGCACCTGCAACAACAACAGCAGCAGGATCTGATTGTGGAGCAGGAATCTTCAGAAGAGGATGAGGTAAGGGAGGATGTTCCAAGTTCTCTCATCAATGAAATTTGTTCCAAGTGGGCAGATGTGCAGGCTTTTGCTGAAAAATACCACCCAGAAATTGCAGTAGCAAACCGGGCAGTGCATATGTTTAATGATAGTGTCATGTATCATTTTCGAAGAATACTGCAGAGGAGGAAGAAACAATTAACAATAGACCAGTTTTTCACAAAAGAAAAGAAAGCTGCTACATCAAAGCCTGTTTCTCCTCCAAAGAAGAGACAAAGAAGAGAAGAAACCCCTGAAATAGATCTGCCCACCCTTTCATTGGAGAGAGAAACAACTCCTGAAGGAGAACTACCCCGCCACATCATGGAAGGGGACTCTCCTTCCAAGCAGTAACCTCCCCCTTCCATCCTCTCCACATCCATCCCTGTATGCCATCGAACCGCTGCTCAAAGGTATGTTCACTACAGTACAGAAAATGGTTTAAAATTGTTTTATTTTAGTACAGTAAATGGTTTAAAATTGTTTTATAGGATTTTCTGACCAATTTCATACACATTTAGATAATTATTGTTGTTTAGGTACACGTTTTATTAATATTTTGGGCCTGTTCGAGTGCTTGGGAACGGAATAGAATATATACCATTATTTCTTATGGGGAAAAAAAATTCGGTACTCGAACAAATCGGAGGTCGAACACGGATCTCGAACGGATTATGGTCGAGTACCGAGGTATCACTGTATTTTTATAGTGTTGGAAAGTGTTTCTAGATGATCTGGCTACCCATGCCTATCTTTTTTTTAGCCAGATATGGCGTATATATAGGTATGTGTTCGATTTTCCGGTGATTGCCATTTTTTCGTTTTTTCCCAATTCTTTCAAAATTACTACGTACTAAGGAACTATCACAGAGTAATGATTCCTCTAGATGTTTATTTGTCGGAAAATTTTGTTTACTTTTTTTTTGATTGAATATCATCAAATTTTTTTAGCTAAAATATTGTTTTACATTTTTTTTTTCGATTTTATTTCCCTTCAAAAAAAATTTTTTGGGTCAGAATTTTAATTTTATAGTCGTAAAATAATCGACAATTATCCAGCAACCCACCATACAATTTTTATGCATATCCAATAATAATTAGATTAGTAAATAACACCTTGAAATTGACATACCCTTCCTACATTTCAAGTGGCAGATTAGGGAGTCTGAGTCAGTGTGGTTGGCGGCCATTTTGTGGACATATCCGAAGCGTAAGCTGCCCTATCTATATATATTCTTGTTCCCTATAGAATTTGTGATATTTTGGTATATTTTTACCTGCATAAATATCATATTATATATTAAATATATGTATTTTTTTACGAAATTTCCAAGTACTCAAAAAATTACCTTTAGATATGGCCCCTGATATAAATGTAATTTACAAAATAATGAAGATTTTTTTACATATTTCTATTTTAGGATAACATATGTTTATTCCCTAAAAAAATTAGCCACTTCCTATTTCATTTGGGTACCCAAAAAAATTCATGAAATTTGGACAATTTTTTTTGGCCAAAAAAAGTTACCCTTTTTTTCTCATTTCAGATCTTCACCTCCATGGGTCTGACTTCATCCAAAATACATCAAGATGTGTCCTAAACATTCAAGAATCAATTCCTAAAAGGATTTGTGAATATATGTATAAACTTTTTTTTTATGAATTTTTATGTCAGGTCTTTTTTTTTTTCTACTTAATTTTTTAAAATATTTATAATAAATAGTTTTTCTGCAGATGAGTAGTATTTATCTTTACAGTTGTTTTAAGCATTCATTGAAGTTTTTTTTGGCAAAAGAAAAAAGGAGGTTACTGCAAAAACTGATTTTTCAAGAATTTTTTTTGGCGTCGGGGTCGTTCGCGTCCGAGTATACCCTTAAAGGGGTGTCCGAGGACCGTACCTATCCAGGGTTAATAAGGCAGCCCTTCACTCCATGCTTTCTCTCTATCTGTCAGCTAGTGCCACCAGGTACTAACTGCCGGCTGGACCTGTGCCACCAGGTACTAACCCAGCCGGCAGCGTGCCGGCTGGACTGGTGCCATCAGGTGCTAGCCTAGCCGGCAACATGCTGGCTGAACTACAGTATATGATTATACAGTAGCCAGTATATTTGCAGTATAGATATACTGCAGACAAAAAACTATAGTATATATTATACAGTAGTTTATATTTCCAACATACCCTGTGTGTCCTTTCACAGTCTATTGTTGTGACCAATTTTATATTGAAGTGAAGTATTCCTTCAATACAGTGATAAAGTCATCAGTTTATAACTCACCCCACAATATTAATACCTTTTATGGAAGTGTTAGTATACACTAATTCTGTCCCTAGAGGTTAGATCCCTTCTCTTTGAGTTTCCCTTAATAAGGTAAACCTAACATTAATATTGGGGGAGGTCACAGAAATTGGCTGGATAGGAGACACAGGTATGTGTCTTTCCTATTTCCTTTCTTACTTGCTATCCTAAGCTATAATGGTTAAGTTACCATATATTGCATAACCTGTTTATTAAGTGTAATAAACAACTGCATACTCATTTATATTTCCTTTCTTTACAGGAGGAGCCCAAAATGAAGTGCGAGGTGATCTACTGTAACCACAAGAGTAGGAACTTTTGTGGTCACATTATGTGCAAGACTCATGCCGCCTGCGCCATTATCACTGACACCTTTCGGTACTGGGACCCCCAGAACTGCAACGTCTGCTCGGCCATGGTGGTCGAAGGCTTCGACGACCCCAAGTCAACGGAGTCGAGGGATGCAGCACGAGAAAAGCTGCGCAAGTGGGTACGAGGGTTCCAAAAGAACTCTCCGGGACCGTACCTACCCAACGACAGGATGCGTTGCTTGCTGTTCCCTAAGGCCGGTAATGAAGCGGTCGTGCCCCAAACACGACCCGGACCTCCGTGTCCAGATTAAAATTGACGCTGACGTCAGTGATGCAATGCAAGGCATGGACATCCACCAGGAAGAAAGGATGTCTGAAGTGTCTACGGACACTGAGAAGGATCTCCTTAGTGATGATCCCGAGGAGGAGTCTACTCCACCTCCCGAAGGAGAAGAAGAGGTCGAGTCGTCGGAAGTGGGGGAGTCCCTTCCACCTGTGCCGGCACTAGAGCCGACACCATCTACGTCTTCAGCTCCTGACCTTCCATTGGACGCCATGAGCCAAGTAGTTTTGGCTCATATCACTACGCTCATGGAGAATATTCGCAAACAAAGCGAAGCAAGGGAAGTGAAGCCCGAGAAAGAGCTCCATGAAGCACGGACCACCGCCTCCCGAGGGTCATTTAAGCGACCCAGAGTTCAAGACCTGCCATCATGCTCCAAGACTAATCCCTGGAGGTACGCGGAATATATGCCGATTACCAACGGCAAACTCTACATCTCAGAGAAGATGGGAGCCATCCCCCTGAACGATATTCAATTCTGGCCGAGCTTCAATGCTTACCCTGACTGCTTCATTCGACTGAAGCATGAACCAGCATGAAAGGAGGAGACGGAACCAAAGGAGGTCATATTTTTTTACCATGATAAGGCACAGGCTCTCTTGGCGAGTAGCCTGAAAAGCGCGGGTTATACGAACTCGAAAGTATCTGCATTGCGCAAGAAACATTCTACCTTTCTTGCTCCTGCTTCAAGAGCCTTCCCCTTTACGTAGAAGGCATTCCAGGCTGTTTCCAAGGTAGTGGAGGCAGGCAAACCATACCCTGCACTAGAGGAGTGTAGGCCTCTGTCGTTAGCCCTGCCCATGGACGAGAAGGAATGGAAGGAAGTCCACCTAACCTTCTCAGTAGGGAAGCTAGATGCAGATATCGTGGGACGGCAGTTCAGCAAGAATCTCCCTAAACTGTCAGACTTTCTCTTGCACAGGGAGCAAGAGGCGAAGGAGAGGCTTGCCGGCTCCCTGTCCCTACAGAACTGCATCGAGATGTGTGCAGGCCACAAAAGCACCCCAGACATGCTTACGGTCCTGGCCAAAATGCATATGGCCACCTTAGTGTAGGACCTGTACGGCTTCATGAAGGCTAGGAGAGCCTGTAGAGAGTTTGTGTTTGCTGCGGCGTCAGTAAAACACGAACCCAGGAAGCTGATTTCTTCCAACATCTGGGGTAAAGACCTCTTCCCAAGTGAAGTGGTCAAAGAGGTAGTTGAGAAAGCCTCCACGGAGAATAGAAACCTTCTCCAGAAGTGGGGCATCTCTTCAAAGAGGAAGTCTTCTTCGGATGCGGGTCCCCAACCTAAACGGAAGTCGAAGAAGCCAAGATTACCATCTCGGCCTGCCCAGCAACATCCTACAGTCATCATGACTGCAGTACCCCAAGTGGTTGCTCAACCACAAACCACATTCCAAGTGGTACCTCAACAGCTGGTTGCCCAGTCACCAGCGTTCAACCCAGGGTTTGAGAGGCAAACCACTACCTTTCGTCCGAAAGGAAGAGGCTCCCGACGGGGCTCCTCAAGACATCCCTCCTGAGGAAGGGGAGGACGCGGTCAGGGTGGCAAACCCTCAGACCACCTAAGCAATGAGATGCTTCAGGTAGGAGGGAGACTCCAACACTTTCAGGATCGTTGGACCTTCGATCCTTGGGCCCACAGCCTAATCAAGAATGGACTAGGATGGAAATGGAACAAGTTTCCACCATCATTTCCTCAATTCTTCCAACACTCCACCCCCTTATTGGAAGAATATACCTAAGAACTCTAGAACAAAAAGGTTATAAGGAAAGCAAAGTCCATCAAATTCCAGGGAAGGCTGTTTTGTGTTCCCAAGAAGGACTCGGACAAACTCAGTGTCATTCTGGACTTGTCACCACTCAACAAGTTCATCGAGAACAGCAAGTTCAAGATGTTAACCCTTCAACACCTAAGGACCCTGTTACCCAAAGGGGCGTACACAGTCTCAATAGCCCTGGCAGATGCTTACTGGCACCTCCCAGTCAGCCGCCCCCTCTCTTCCTACCTAGTATTCAAGTTACAGAAGAAAAAGTATGTCTTCAGAGCCATGCCCTTCGGACTAAACATAGCCCCAAGGATCTTCACGAAACTTGCAAACACATTCGTTCAACATCTACGCCTAGAAGGTGTTCAGGTAGCAGCGTACAGTGAACCCTCATTTATCGCGGTAGATAGGTTCCAAACCCGGCCGCGATAGCTGAAAATCCGCGAAGTAGGGACACCATATTTACATATTTATTTAATATGTATATTCAGACTTTTAAAACCTTCCCTTTACGTAGTACTGTTAACAAACTACCCTTTAATGTACAGAACACTTAATGCATGTACTACAGTACCCTAAACTAAATCAGGCACAAATATTAAAGGCGATTTTATATCATGCGTTTCCTAAAAACGCCAAAATGCACGATAAAAAATGACAACCAATGTTTTTTTTACGTTTATCTCTGATCATAACGAAGAAACAGACGCATTTACACATCTGTGTATAGGTTAGTTTTTGCATCGACAGCAATCTTACCAAGTATTGATTATATGTTGACTTTGTTATTACCAATGTTCTACTTAATTTTTCTTAGAACTTCCAAATAAATGAAATGAATGCCATTTATATAATGTTTTTCTTTATGACGCCGCCTGAAACGGAAACCTTCCATTTGTTTACGCTCCATCTTCGATCATAATAAACAAACGAACGCATTAAACACACATGCTCAAAGTGATAACTAATGATATAACAAACATTTAGTAAACATTATGTTATTACAAATATTTTACTTATCGTATCCATATAAATTCCTAAATTCGTAGCAAAGCTTGAAACATTTTTTTCCTTATGCGTTTAATCCACAATAGCAAACTGACGCTAATGACAGAATGATAATTTACGATAATTTTAAACTGTTACAAAAGATAATTGTTCTTTCCATATCAAAAATACTTTTCCAAACTTCAGTTATAAGTCAACTTGTACCCACCTCACCATATGCAAAAAAGGTAAAAGAAGAAGAAAGTACGAGGCCATTTTTAAAGTCATCGAAAAATTAAGTTACCGCTATTACGTTCGATGTGACAGAGAGAGAGAGAGAGAGAGAGAGAGAGAGAGAGAGAGAGAGAGAGAGAGAGAAAGATAGAGAGAGAGAGAATGGTTTTAAATGTACTAAATAATAAATATGATAGGTTATAACACATTGGTGCTTATGTAATATTAACTGTATAGATGGTTTGAATAAGTTAAGAAATGGTGTAAACAATTCTTTGTTAATGTATTCGTACCGCGCATATTCTTAAGAACGGAAGCTAGACATCAGCTGATGTGATCACAGCCAAAAGTAAAACAAAAAGAAGTAAAAAATACTCAATTTTTAAAACACACCCGAAATTTAAAAACATAAGTACATGTTTTATTATAGCGCAATTGACTATTTAAAGAGTAAAAGTTTTCTGGAATAGAATGGTGTTTCCTAAAAAATAGTAGTTTGCTGACAAAATCGGATACCGTATTTTAAGCTATGATTGAAATGGATGTATACACGGTATAATTTTTTCTTTTTGTATTTAATTGACACTTTAAGAAAACCGATTTTGGTTTCTTCATCTATTTGTAATTATTGTATAACACGAGAGAGAGAGAGAGAGAGAGAGAGAGAGAGAGAATCAGCTGTTGTAATCGAATGCCGTGTTTTTGTTTCCTGTACCTCGTGAAGCGAGGAATTGATCGCCACAACTAACAATATTCATGTTAATTTCATTCTTAAACTCAAGTTGCCATATGTGAACTAAGGTTTTATTTTTTACGGGGAGAGAGAGAGAGAGAGAGAGAGAGAGAGAGAGAGAGAGAGAGAGAGAGAGAGAGAGAGAGAGAGAGAGAGAGAGTTGTTTTAAATGTAATAAACAAAAAAATATGATAGGTTATAACACATTGGTGCTTATGTAATATCAACTGTATGGATGGTTTGAATAAGTTAAGAAATGGTATAAACAATACTTCGTACACGCATATTCTTGAGACCGGCAGCTAGACGTCAGCTGATCTGATCACAGCCAAAAGTAAAACAAAAAGAAGTCAACAATACTCGATTTTTAAAACACACCCGAAATTTAAAAACAAAAGTACACGCTTTCCTAATGTGCAATTAACTATTTAAAGAGTAGCAATTTTCTAGAATAAAATTATGTTTCCCCCAAAAATAGTAGTTTGCTGATGAAATCGGATGCTGTATTTAATGAAAAAAGTCCGCGAAGTCGTGAATCCGTGATGGTCGAACCGCGAAGTAGCGAGGGCTCACTGTACCTGGACGACTAGCTGGTGTGGGCAGCATCCAAAACCGCTTGTCGGCAAGCATCCAAGAAAGTGATCCAGTTCCTGGAACATCTGGGAGTTTCAATTTCTGGGAATCTTTTGGAACCACACCGCCTGTCCATTCCTCCCAAGAAGAGGAGAGAGATTGCGGGGTCTGTCAAGAGACTACTGAAATCCGACAGGATCTCAAGACGCCAACAGGAAAGAGTACTGGGCTCTCTCCAGTTTGCAGCAGTAACAGACCCAGTGCTAAGAGCACAGCTGAAAGATGCGTCAGGAGTCTGGAAAAGATACGCATCAAACCCTCGAAGAGATCTACAAAGACCGATACTGACCTTACTACGATCACCTCTCAAGCCGTGGTCGAAGGTCAAGAGCCTAATGAGGACCGTGCCCTTGTAACCACCTCCCCCATCGGTGACCATCCACACGGATGCTTCGACGGAAGGATGGGGAGGTCACTCCCATCAAAAGAACACCCAAGGGACTTGGTCATCCCTGCTCAAGACCTTTCACATCAATATTCTGGAGGCCATGGCAGTCCTCTTGACGCTAAAGAAACTATCCCTTTACAGATCAGCCCACATCAGGCTGGTCTTGGACAGCGAAGTGATGGTGAGATGTCTGAATCGACAAGGCTTGAGATCGCCCCACATCAACCATGTGATGTTAGCCATCTTTCGTTTAGCGAAAAAGAAGAGATGGCACTTTTCAGCAGTTCACCTACAAGGGTTCCGCAATGTGACAGCGGACGCTCTATCCAGGCTAAAGCTGATAGAATCAGAATGGTCCCTAGGCGCTGACTCATTCTCCTTCATTTTGGAGCAAGTCCTGGAACTGCAGATCGACCTCTTCGCGACGAGCGACAACAAGGAACTACCTCGATATGTAGCCCCATACGAGGACCCTCTAGCAGAGGCGACTGACTCCATGTCCCTCGTTTGGAACGAATGGACCCGGATCTACCTGTTCCCTCCAACCAATCTCCTGCTGAAGGTCCTCAACAAGCTGAGACCCTTCAAGGGAACGGCAGCTCTAGTCGCCCCCAAGTGGCCCAAGAGCAACTGGTTCCCTCTGGTAACGGAATTGAAGCTGAGGCTGGTCCCTCTACCGAGCCCAGCTCTATCTCAACAGGTTCAGAAGTCAACTGTCTTCGCTTCATCACAGAAAACCCAAAACCTTCATCTCATGATTTTCTCGCCCTAGTGGTAAAGAAAGGATTTGGGATCTCAAAAGGCAGTATAGACTTCTTAGAAGAATACAAGTCAAAGTCAACCAGAAGACAATACGAATCGTCTTGGAGATTCATGAACAAGGCCTGGCTGCCAATACGATAACTACGTGCAAGTCAGCCTTGACTAGACCTCTTCTATACGCCTTCCAGGTGGACCTGGCGAACGAAATCTTTAACAAGATCCCGAAAGCATGCGCTAGACTTAGATCTGGAGCCCCTCCGAAGCCCATTTCATGGTCCCTGGACAAGGTTCTACACTATGCTTCAACCTTGAACAATGAAGATTGTTCTCTTAAGGATCTAACTCAAAAAGTTATTTTCCTGTTCGCTATAGCCTCAGGGGCTAGAGTTAGTGAAATAGTAGCCCTATCAAGAGACGAGGGCCATATTCAGTTCACAGAAGTGGGAGAACTGAATCTCTTTCCTGATACTACCTTTCTCGCCAAGAAAGAGCTACCCATCAAGAGATGGGGTCCCTGGAGAATTTGCCCTCTAAAGGAAGATGTCTCTCTATGTGCAGTAGAATGTCTAAAGGTCTATCTTCGAAGAACTTCAGACTTCAGGGGAGGACAGCTCTTCAAAGGAGAAACCTCAGGGTCAAACTTATCCCAAAAGCAACTGAGGGCGAAGCTCACCTACTTCATTCGCAGAGCGGATCCTGACAGTACATCCGCACTTCATGATCCAAGAAAAATTGCTTCCTCACTGAACTTTTTTCAGTATATGGACTTTGAGCGTCTGAGCTCATACACTGGATGGAAGTCATCCAGAGTGTTTTACAAACATTATGCGAAGCAAGTGCACGAACTTAAACGTTATGTGATGGCGGCAGGTAGTGTAGTAAAACCTGTCGTCTAGTGCTGCGATGAACAGTGAATTGATTGGGCCTTTCAATTCGGGTGAAAAGGTGTTGACACCTTCTTGGGCAATACCCTTTTATGTGAGTGTCACCCTGGTGACACTAGAACTGTTCAATTTCAGGTGCTGAATTATACGAATGACACTTGTGCCCTGTGTACGTTGTACACAGTGTTGATATCCAACATTTACAGAAAAATTATACTGATAAAATTTTTCAATTTATGAGTGGCATTAATTTTCTTCCTTTTCAGGTAGAAAAACTTTGACTGTACATGTTGAATGTATAATTTTCCTTCATGTTCTTTCCACTTGTTATCCCATTTTCTCATTTAGCCTAAATAAATGAATAAAAAGAGTGCAACTGTATCTTATTTCGCCCCTCAAGTAGCAAAATAAAATGTAGCCAGAGTTCTTTTACTTATTTTCCTAAGTAAAACTTATTCTGATTGTACCAATACATGGAAACAAATAGATCTAGTTGATACTTATATTTGTTCCTACATGTATACAAACCTTGAGACTTTTTTACTGTGTAGCAAGACACTTTCCTGCAGGGGGCAGGAAGCCTTAACATTGTTCCATGATAAGTGGTAATGACGTATAACGGTAACGTCATATTTCTCCATGGTCTAGATGACCATATAAAATTGTCCCAAGGTTAAGGCACTTATACAAATCCACAGATACAGTACCTTCAAGTAATTCTCTGGTAAACTTCCATCAGGACGACATAGCTTGAGCCCAAAAAATGGATTTTGAAGCGAAGCGAAAAATCTATTTTTGGGTGAGATGACCATGTCGTCCTGATGGACCCACCCTCCTTTTCTAAGAAAAGGCTTAGGTAAAGATCCCTCCTGAAACTACTATATCTGTAGCACCATGCTCAATGCTACAAGGAATGAGCGCCATCTTGGAGCCTTGTAATAGTACGGGAGGAAGGGTAACCTAGATAACGGCTCCCTTCAGTTACGCCACTCTTCCCCCTCGAAGCGAAAACGCTATTCGGGGTGAAGATTGCCATGTGTCGTATCAAGATATACGTCCCCTGATATTATGGGATATCCTTAAGAGAAATTTTAAGGATACTCGTGCCAGGAGTTAGAATTCTGGAGACCTATGGTCAATTCTCTGGGAATATCACTGTAGCCAAATATCCCTTAGAAAGCTGCCTTTAGGAACCTTCCATCAGGACAACATGGCCATCTCACCCAAAAATAGATTTTTTGCTTCACTTCAAAATCCATTATTCTAAAACTTCCGGTAACCAGATTAAACCAAATTTTTGAATGCCAGTAAGGGAAATTTACAGACAAATCCTGTGTCCATGTGAATATGATGTTTTTTTTTCAATTAGCAATGTCTGAAAGCCATTGACCTTCCTGACTTCAATATAATTTTCACTGCTTTCTGTATTGTGACAGAATAGTTTTTCTCAGCATTTATATCAATAGCTATTAGTAGTCATTGGTCAACCAAACATTTATGAGTGAATTTTTATAAGTGTATGCACTGCACAAGAAACTATCATGTTGAAATGTTTAGACCCTATTTGGAAAAGCAGGATGCTATAAGCCTAAAGGCTCCAACAGAGAAAATAGCCTAGTTAGGAAAGGAAAATAGGAAATATAGATTAGTGTCCATGAGTGTACCCTCTAGCAAGAGAACTCTAACCCAAGACAGTGGAAGAGCATGGTACAGAAGCTATGACACTACCCAAGACTAGAGAACAATAGTTAGATTTTGGAGTGTCCTCCTAGAAGAGCTGCTTACCATAGCTAAAGAGTCTTCTACCCTTACCAAGAGAAAAGTAGCCACTGAACAATAACAGTACTGTATAGAAGTTAACCTCTTGAGTAAAGAAGAAATTTTCTCTTATCTTAGTGTTGTCAGGTGTATGAAAAAAGAGGAGAATGTGTGTATATGTAAGCAAAGGAAATGAGCCGTAACCAGAGAGGAATCCAATCTAGTACTATCTGGCTCGTCAAAGGACCCAATAACTCACTAGCGGCAGTATCTCAATGGATGGTCTGTGCTTTGGGCAACCTACTGAGTAATTTCTGTGAAAATGCAGGAGTTCTGTACATCGTTAACTGTCTGTTAACTATAAATTCTTTATGAAAACATCAAAAGCTGTAAATTTCATAATTTTCATAGACATACAGCATGACTTTCGAAGTTATTTTAATCCTTCTTTGCCAACTGAATGTTTATCTCAATTTTTATCTATCACTAATGAGGTGATTTGGAATTTAGGATTTTGTCTAATCTATATTGCTCATGAGGAAAAACCAAATATTCCTAATGGTTTCTACTGTATTATGAAAAAATGAGACAATGTTGAATATTATTTTGTATCTTTTCAGAAACAGATATTATTGTATCATTTCACTGCATGGTGTATTGCACTGTAATATAATGCTTTGATAATTTTTATTTGTATGCATATGTATGCAATTATTGTATGAGACAAAGTATCACTGAAACTCAGTTGTATATTAATGTATACTATTCCTTTTGTTTGCAGTACTTAGGCTTCACTTGTGGTTTAGTTAGAGGTTGTCTAGCCAATCTTGGAGTCACCTGCGTAGTCACAGCCGAAGTGACTCAACTTCCAGCTTGCAAATTTCAGATTCAGGTTCACCGTGGATGATCCATAAAGAACAAATAAAGCCAGTTCACAGCTCACGATGATTTTTGGATATTAATCAACAAACCATTCCTTACAGTGTGTTGTGAGGTTGTATTCTATTTGAAATTTGGAGAATTTGTCATATCTTGTATAATGGGTTAGTTATGTTTGGTAAATATAGTACAGATTTACTTTATATTTGTTGATTTAATTTCATATTTTGTTAAAAGCATCAAGAAAAGTACAGGTTGCTTTTATGACAGTAAGAAGCTTCATTTTGGAATGAATGAGAGTACAGGCACTGTATAGTATACATTAGTACAGTATTTGACATTTTTTATATATACAGTGATTAGTAACT
Source organism: Palaemon carinicauda (assembly GCF_036898095.1). Taxonomy (NCBI): domain Eukaryota; kingdom Metazoa; phylum Arthropoda; class Malacostraca; order Decapoda; family Palaemonidae; genus Palaemon; species Palaemon carinicauda. The sequence goes on along the minus strand of NC_090748.1, from coordinate 14,725,494 downwards.
TATCGTTCTAAATGACTTTTGATGTTCTTCGGCCTTAACGTTATACGTTATTATAAAAAGCCTTGCTTTTCATGTCGGTCTATCCGAGTGGTTTGCTTTTGATGAAATTAGGTACTATTCCATATTTTGTGCCCTCCTTATCTCTTGTTATTTCACTGTGAGAACATTGTAGAAATTGCATGTATCTGTTCCAGATATACAGTACAGTACTACACTTGAATGTTTTTGTTGTGTATATTTAGTATGATAACAAGTTTATGTATAACATCTGAAGTATTTTTATTTTCCTGCTGTTAGTGAATAGATGGTCTTATATGTTCTTCAAGAAAAATAATGATCATATTAAAAAGTAAGAATTATATTTATCCAGTAGTAAGCAACACATTTATTATACATTAGGTATCATGTCGACAGTTGATAAAAAGAGATGCTGAAGGTTCTAAATTGTAAACAATGTAACATTTATTATACAATAAATTCTTTATTGTATGTGATCAGTGTTGATTTACATTTTGAAACCAGAGGGAAACCTAGAAGTGTGTGCATTGCCTTACGCAATAAGAAGATAAGTATACTTTGTATTGTAAATTAGAAATATAAAATACAGTATATTAAATGTATGAAATATTGTTTGAAAATGGAAAACATACAAAGCTGATTGTATTTTTCTGTTCACTTTACATGATTATAAGATGCACAAAAGTTTTGAAGGTCAGTTTAGTTTGACATTTCAGTTGGTGGTAATTGATAATAAAAGATATATGGTTTTATATTTTTTTTTAGTTTGCATGCACCTATTTGTGGTGACACTCATAGTAGGAGCTATATGGAGAGTTCTTGGTAAATAGAATTAAGTTAATAGTCTCAATGAAGATTTCTCTGACCAAATATTTTAAAGAGACTATTGCTGTAAATGCCTTATTTTCAGTGTATATTCTGTGACATTCTGATGAATCATAAAGCGTGTACATTCTTAAGGAGTAAACCAAACGACTATGGAATAAAAGAAGCATCATCATCATGAACATTATTACTTTTAAATTTCCTTTTGGTTTTAGATGTGAAATAGGTTTTCTCTACAGTCTATTCTGGGCACTTTCTGGCTGAATTCCCATCTGGTTAAGGTTTTCATTATGTTTGAATAAAACAAGTTAATGTGGTTTCTGTTGTGACTTAGGAGCTCCTTTGTGTCACTGAATAAGCAATACTGGAGTGTTTCCTGTAACAAAGGAAATGGATACAATAAAACATCACTAAAATTATTACATGAATAATGGAAAGGATTCAAGCCGATGCACAGTTGGAACATGTTTTGAAAAGATTTTTGGGCTCAGCCATGTTGTCCTGATGGAAGGTTCCTTTAGGCAGCTTTTTAGGGATATTTAGCTACAGTGATACTCCCAGAGAATTAACCATAGGTCTCCAGAATTCTAACTCCCGGCGCGAGTATCCCTAATATAACTTTAAGGATATCACATAATATCAGGGGATGTATTTTTTGATACGACACATGGAAATCTTCATCCCGACCCGAATAGATTTTACTATTTGAGGGGGAAGAGTGGCGAAATGAAGGGGAGCCGTTATCAAGGTACCCGGTGGATCCCCTCCCTGTACTACTACAGCGCCTTATTCCTTTGAACGTGGCATTTAAGCACGATGCTCTCCCACGTTTCTCTCGGTGTTGTTACTATTTTCAAGGAACATTATCATGCAATCTCCAGCATCTTCATTCTCTGGAAAGTTGAGTATTTAATCTTTCCTGTGTATGATTTTTAGCTCCCTTCTCACAGTTAAATTAACATAATTTAGGTGTGTTAAGTCGAGCACTGCCATCCCCGGGAGGCAGCCATTTTAAGACCGCTGTCGCACGCCATAAATGCTTTATTTAGTTAGTAGTGCGACGTTCCCGGTATTTAGCTATAAAGAATTTTCTAGCTAACTAGGCAAAATTATACTAGTGAAGATAGCATTACACATATTATATTTCCTCTTCCGAATAAACGTTTCTCTCATATACATTAGGGCCTCGGTGGTATCACTCGTAGCCGAGATTCCCACTTGAGTTAGGCTAGCCTAACCCGTTTTAGTATACTTAAGTAACGTTAATCCCCCGTTTAACCTCTAGTATCGTTTCTATTAATTCGGTCGGGGATATATATATCCCCTAGAATTATTGGTATAATTCGATACGCTTCTCTTTTAGAGAAAAGAGGATAAACCCTTCTTCCCCCCTGAGTGCCGCCATCCCAGACGACAACCCTATCTTCCGTCATCGCCAACGAGTAGTTAACTCCGGCTTGACTTGGACAGAGTTTTAATGTCGATCTTCTTTGCCGGCGAGTATCCCTGCCTTGAAATATAACAGTAACTCAGGGTGTATTGTCTTGTAGCCGACAACGTTAGCGACAGAGGAATAGTAATTCCTCTGCCGGCTAGAGCGTTGTCGGCAAAGGAAGCTAGGCTTCCCTAGTCTACAACCGAAAGTGGGCAGTATAATTGCCGCCACCTTTCTCCCTTGTGGATTAGAAGACATGTCTTATATCCGGCAAGGTCACAGGCTAGGGAATCGTTATTCCCCTGCCGCCCATGATGGCGCCGGTATAGGAAGCTAGGCTTCCTTGATTTACAGCCAAAAGTAGGAGGCATACTTGCCGCCACCTTTCTCTTCTGTAAAATATAAAACCCTTTCCCTTCCCCTTCTGTCCTTTAGTGCCGGCCTAGCCATCAAAAATGTCCTTTAGCCGATATTCTACAATCATCCCCGCTCACCGGGCTGACCGGGTTCCTACAAACGGCGGTTAGGTTACCGTCTCGACCAACTCCCTAACGGAAGCAAAGCTCCGGGAAAGGTTGAGCCGGCCCTGACAGCTGCCAATGGGAAACCCATTATACTGTTGAGAATTCTTCAGTCCTCTCTTTGACTGCCATCCACAAACCTTGTAACCGGCAGTACAGCCGGCAACAGAATTTGTGGCAGGATGGAAGCTAGAATCAAGGTATTTTTTCCCTTCCATTTGAATTCTCATTCTGGGAAGAAGGCTGTAGAGGCAATAGTCCCTACACTCCCAATTATTGTACTACAGCCCTGTACAGTAAACTATAATAATACGGGAGTCCTTCTTCCCATTCTTTCTCTCCCCCTGTCAGCTAGTGCCGCTAGGTACTAGCCTAACCGGTAGTATACCGGTAAATACTACAGTATAAGACGATACAGTAGCCAGTATTCCTGCAGTATAACAATACAGCAGTTAGAAAACTACAGTATATAATGATACAGTTGTATAAAATTTCCAACATACTCTGTGTATCCTTTCACAGTCCATTGTTGAGACCGATTAAGATGTTGAGGTGAAGTATTCCTTCAACATCTTGATGAATCCTAGATCATCGGGACACCAATTATTACCAATCAGTATTAATATTCTACACGTGGAGGAGTTAGTGTTAATATTCACTAACTCCGACTCTACATACGAGAGTTATTCCACTGTATTTTCCCTAATAAGGAAATTAAAAATATTAATATTGTAGGAGGTCACAGCAATTGCCTGGAGAGGAAACACAGATATGTGTCTTTACTACTTCTTTTCTAGCTTAGTATGCTAAGCTATTATAAATAATAGTAAGTAATACTATTGTTAAGAATGTGTATTTATATCAGTGATATTAATAACCCTATACTCATTTCACTCTTTCTCTCCTAACAGGAGGAGCCTAAGGTGAAGTGTGCAGTCATGTTCTGCAACCACAAGAGTAAGGACTTTTGTGGGCACACGATGTACAGGTCTCATGCCCCCTGCTCCATCGCAACTGAAACCCTGAGGTATTGGGACTCGAAGGGTTGCATCGTCTGCTCGGCTCTGATGACCGAGGATTTGGTGAAGATATCCCTGAGACTACGGAGTCAAGGGATACTGCAAGAGAAACTTCGGAGGTGGGTAAGAGGGTTCCAAAAGAATTCTCCGGGACCTTACCTGCCTAATGAAGCTATGAGATGCCTTCAGTTCCCTAAGGCCCAATCCGACGCAGTTGTGCCCCAGGTACAGGTCAAGCCTCCCTTCATCCAGCTGACGATAGAGGCGGACATTAATAAGTCACTCGAAGGCATGTACATCTACCAGGAACGGATGTCGGAGGTGTCTACCGACACCGGAAAAGACCTTCTGCAAGAATATCCTGAAGAAGAGGTGGCTCAACCACCCACGGAGGAAGAAGGATCCGTATCTACGATAACTGAAGACCCTCAGTTTTCTGTGACGGTATATCAACGCGTGCCGTCAACTTCTTCAGACCCAACTCCCCATCTTGAGCCGCTGATAGCCAAGAGCGAGGCACTTCTAGGACAACTTCAGCAGATGATGGAAACGTTTCGCAAGGAACAACAGGAGATCATGAAGGAAGTAAGAGAAGTGAAATGCCCGGGCGCTTTCAAAGGCTCTCATAAGCCTATTAAGCTCTCTGACTTACTTCAATGCTCCGAAACCAACCCCTGGAGGTATGCGGAGCATATGCCCATGATGAATGGGAAGCTGTACATCTCCGAGAAGTTGGGAGCCAAACCCCTCGAAGATCTCCAATTCTGGCCTAACCTATCGGTATACCCAGATTGTTACGTGAGACTGCGGGATGAACCAGCATCTCGTGAGGAGACGGAACCAAAAGAGGTCATGGTCTTTGAGCATGATAAGGCACAGGCTCTCTTGTCCAAGACCCTAAAGAAAGCCGGTTACACCAACTCCAAGGTTTCAGCTTTGAGCAAGAAGCATCCTACCTTCATTGCTCCTTCCTCCAGAGCTTTCCCCTTTTCGGTCAAAGCTCTCGACTCTGTGTTGAAAGCAGTTGACGCGGGCAAACCATGCCCAGTGCTAGAGGAATGCAGACCATTATCTCTAGCCATGCCTACCTGCGAGAAGGAATGGAACGAGGTTCATCTAACCTTCTCAGTCTCTAAACTGGATCCGGAGATAGCAGGTCAACAGTTCAATGAGAACCTTCCAAAACTGCCAGAGCATCTTTTGAGAAGGAAACAGGAGACAAAAGAGAGACTAGCTGCTTCTTTGTCTCTTCAGAACTGTATGGAAATGTGTGCAGGCCTTTCCAATACCCCAGATATGTACATGGTCCTAGCCAAGACTCGCATGGGTACCCTTGTCAAGGACACGTACGCTTTCGCTAGGTCCAGGAGGGCCTGTAGAGAGCATGTGTTTGCCGCAGCAATGGTCAAACATGAGCCCAGGAAGCTGATCACTTCATGTATCTGGGGCAAGGACTTCTTCCCAAAAGATGTGGTTCAGGAGGTCATCGCAAAAGCCGCCACGGAGAAGGAACCTTCTCCAGAAGTGGGGCATGTCTTCCAAGAGGAAATCATCCTCAGATGCTGGTCCCCAACCGAAAAACAGGAAGACAAAGAAGCCACGCAGGCCTGCACAGCATCCAACCATGACCATGATCACAGTGCCCCAAATGGTAGCTCAGCCACAAACCACCTTCCAGATGGTGCTCCAGTAGCTGGTAGCTCAATCGCCGGTGTTCAATCCAGGCTTTGAGAGGCACACAACTACCTTTTGCCCCAGAAGTAGAGGCTCAAGAAGAGGCTCCTCAAGGAACCCCACAAGGGGTAGAGGAGGACGTGGTCAAGGAGGTAAATCCTCAGGAACATCTTAGCAATGAGATGCTCCAGGTAGTAGGAAGATTCTTCCACTTTCGGGATCGTGGGACCTTAGATCCCTGGGCCCACAGCCTAATCAAGAATGGACTCGTTTGGAAATGGAACAAAATTCCACCCCCTTTTCCTCAATTCTTCCAACACTCCACCCCCTTATTGGAAGAATATACAGTGAACCCTCGCTACTTCGCGGTTCGACCATCGCGGATTCACCACTTCGCGGATTTTTTCCATAACCCATATATATACAGTAATATATATATATATATATATATATATATATATATATATATATATATATATATATATATATATATATATATGCATGTATTTATGTATGTATGTATATATGTAGGTATGTATATGTGTATACATATAAATATATATATATATATATATATATATATATATATATATATATATATATATATATATATATATATATATATATATATATATATACACACACATATATATATATATATATATATATATATATATATATATATATATATATATATATATATATATATATATATATATATATATATATCTCTAAAGTAGGAAGATGTGATGTAGTTCTAAGGGAAAAGTATGGGAAATATGTCTGGGTAATAAGCAAAGCTCTACCTCCAGACATTGGTTGCCATTTTTTATCGTGCTTTTTAGCGTGTTTAGGAAACGCATGATATAAAATCGCCTTTAATATTTGTGCCTGTTTTAGTTTAGGGCACTGTAGTACATGCATTAAGTGTTCTGTACATTAAAGGGTAGTTTGTTAACAGTACTACGTACAAGGGAAGGTTTTAAAAGTCTGAATATACATGTTGAATAAATAGGTAAATATGGTGTCACTACTTCGCGGATTTTCACCTATCGCGGCCGGGTCTGGAACCTATCTACCGCGATAAACGAGGGTTCACTGTACAAATGAAGTCCATCAAACTCCAGGGAAGACTGTTTTGTGTTCCCAATAAGGACTCTGACAAACTCAGAGTCATTCTAGACTTGTCTCCACTCAGCAAGTTCATCAAGAACAACAAGTTCCGGATGCTTACCCTGCAACACATAAGGACCCTGTTACCGAAAGGGGCGTACACAGTCTCAATAGACCTGGTGGATGCTTATTGGCACCTACCAGTCAGCCGCCCCCTCTCCTTCTACTTAGGATTCAGGCTACAGAAGACAAAATATGCCTTCACAGCCATGCCCTTCGGGCTAAACATAGCCCCAAGGATATTCACAAAACTTGCGGATACAGTCGTCCAACAGCTGCGCTTAGAAGGCATTCAGGTAGCGGCATACCTGGATGACTGGCTGGTGTGGGCAGCATCCAAGACAGCTTGTCTGCAGGCAGCCATAAAGGTGATTCAGTTCCTAGAACACCCAGGCTTCAAGATCAACCACAAGAAGTCTCGCCTTTCTCCAGCTCAGGAGTTTCAATGGTTAGGAATCCATTGGAACTTGCAGTCAAATTGTCTCTCTATTTCACCGAAGAAAAGGAGAGAGATAGCGGGATTTGTCAAGAGACTACTGAAACTCAAGAAGATTTCAAGATGGCAACAGGAAAGAGTACTGGGCTCTCCCCAATTTGCAGCAGTGACAGACCCAGTGCTAAAAGCACAACTAAAAGATGCGTCAGGAGTCTGGAGAAGGTACGCATCAAACGCTCGAAGAGATCAACAAAGATTGACACTGACCCTACTGCGAATGCTCCTAAGGGCGTGGTCAATAGTCAAGGGCCTGACAAGAACAATTCCCTTACAACAACCTCAACCTTCAGTGGTAATTCACACAGATGCCTCACCGGAAGGATAGGGAGGCCATTCCCATCAAAGGAAAGTGCAGGGGAATTGGTCGCACCAGTTCAAAACCTTTCACATCAACATCCTGGAAGCTATGGCAGTCTTCCTAACATTGAAGAAACTATCCCCTCACAGATCAGCCCACATCAGACTGGTCTTGGACAGCGAGGTAATAGTGAAATGTCTGAACTGACAAAGCTCGAGATCACCTCACATCAATCACGTGATGTTAGCCATCTTCCGCCTGGCAAGGAAGAAGAGATGACACTTATCAGCAGTTCACCTGCAAGGGTTCCGCAATGTGACGGCAGATGCTCTATCCAGGCGAAAGCCGATATAGACAGAATTGTCCCTAGACGCAGACTCATTCTCCTTCATCTTGGAAAAAGTCCCGGAACTGCAGATCGACCTCTTTGCAACGAGCGACAACAAGAAACTACCTCGATATGTAGCCCCTTACGAGGATCCTCGGGCAGAAGCGATAGACGCCATGTCTCTCGATTGGAACAGATGGAATCACATCTATCTGTTCCCACCAACCAACCTCCTGCTGAAGGTCCTCAACAAGCTAAGATCCTTCAGAGTAACGGTAGCAGTAGTGGCCCCCAAATGGCCCAGAAGCAATTGTTCCCTCTACAGTAGTTCTAGAACTGAAACTGAAGCTGTTCCCTCTACCGAACCCAGTTCTATCCCAACTGGTTCAGAAGTTGACTATCTACACTTCATTCTTGAGAGCCAAAAACCTACATCTCATGATTTTCTCACCTTAGCGGCTAAGAAAAGGTTCGGGATCACAAAAGACAACATCGACTTTATAGAAGAATACAAGTCAAAATCAACTAGAAGACAATATGAATCGTCTTTAAAGAAATGGGTTTCCTTTGTGAAATCAATGAAACCGACAGAAATTTCAATAGATCTCTGGTTCAGAGATTGGAGGTGACATTGAATTGAAACCTTGTTAATTATACTAATTCAAAATAAAATGAATAGTTATGAAACTATCTTTATTACTCTATTTATGAGTTGCAAGTGATGACCGCATAGATTTCCAGGTTAACTGAGTTTACGGTACTGTTAAAAAATTGCATAAGAAAATGGTAAACATTCTGGAATAAATGTTGCCAGGCATTTACCGTATTAAAAACGGATGTATCGACGTAAAAGATTTATGTTACGATCACCAACCCATGAAATATAATAAAAAGTATGGTAAAATT
>NC_090748.1:14704301-14711801 GCF_036898095.1 Palaemon carinicauda | reverse complement strand
CCCTCTTCTACTAATACTATAGCTACCCCTTAAACGTTCTCTCCTACACTCAGTTTTCTTTAACGAAACATTGGGAGGACTAATCTAAACTAAAACTTGTTGACAGTGGCGCTCGCCATGGGCCATGCTCGTGACGTCACAGCGTAGATACGCACAGCGCAAAGGCGTTATCCCGGCGTGTGTTGGTTCTTTCCTTAAACTACGTGGGTCGAGATTAAATTCCTTAACTGAATTTCGATATAAATTCCAATACTGCTGAATTAATGCATCTTATATTTCTCAATACCAATTAAGGTTTGTTAATTTTAAGATGTATGCCCATCACACCAGCCCATTGCTAATTAATCATTTTAAATATTAATTTTTAGCAAGCCAGAATAGGTAGGATTGTTGTATATATAAACTCCCTTTGAGCAGCAAGATTTCTCTAAAGTATTTAGTACAAAATCCTGCCTCCTCTGCACTCCTTGCAACAATATATTGCCCTGTCCTGAAGTCCCGATATGGTCTCCTCGACCTTAGTGTCAGCCCATTCAACGAGAAGCCGCCCTGGCCTACTGACCTGCCTGGTCAGTGAACCTGTGCACCTCTGGCTCACCCCCTCTCCCAAAATGTGACTCACCAAGGAGTCCTGTGGCTGCCGACTGGAGACAGTGAAGGAGTGGAACCTGGGAACCATATTACCACAAAAAAGGATTCTTGGGGTGGGCCAGAAAAGAGTGCAAAGTGCCAATTACTATGACGACCAGGTCAACAGCTATCACGGGCATAGGACTAATCTCAAAGGAGTGCAGGTACTACAACAATGGCCATTTAGTTTTCCCCCATTTTTTCTTAGCTTAGAGTAACTAATTTTAACTTTATAGGGAACCTGGCTTTTACACTATTCGGACTGTGTGTGGTGAGATTGTGTGTAAATATTTTTCCGTTATTATTGCTTGCTTGGAGACTAGCACAGTCTCTGGGTCACATGGGCCACGTGTCCGATCTCATTTGATTGTTGATTATTGCAGACCACGTGTCTAACCAATCATTTTTATTATTTTGAATTGCTTTCAATTTTCATATCTTTTGATATTTTGTCTTTGTTGAGATGTCCGTTTCTTTTGGTGTAAATTTGTAAAATAAATCAATTTTAGGTTAATTAAACCTCTTTAGTATTTTTGCTCCCTCATTTATTTAATGTTTAAACTGGGAATATTTGAAGAGTAAACCTAAGTAAGTCTATAGGTGGTAACAGCGAGGAACTTTGCATTAATATATTTGCTTCGAAGGTAAAGATCCTCATCTTTAAACTTTTAAACTACTTTACATCACTGCTCCCATTTTGGATTTTGTCTAATTACATTAACGTAAGATACCTGTCCAGCATCTCATTGTGGTAGCTGGGACGGAGTCGGAACAGAGCCTGAGAATGAGATGACTATAGACCTGACAAAGCTAGAGTAGGCCGTAAATTATTTCTTATTCTACGTGTGGAGTTCTCCGGCCTCTGGACAGTAAATTTCCCCCTTTTGTATTTAAGAGTGATGGTTAGTGAATTGTGACAGTAAAGTATTAGCAGGGCGTTTGTGCCCCGAGAGTAAGTGCTCATTATCCTCCCCTGTTGAACTTTATGTAACCGTCATAAGGAGACTTTCCCGGACTAAGTTCCCACTCAGAACACATAAAAAAATTCTCCACACGGGGGGAGAGAGAGAGAGAGAGAGAGAGAGAGAGAGAGAGAGAGAGAGAGAGAGAGAGAGAGAGAGAGAGAGAGAGAGAGAGAGAGAGGCCGAAATGTGTGGAAGAAATAAAAATGGGAGACAGTGCTGGTAGGACATACATACATAGATTGACAGTAATATGAAATACCAATGTCCACGGAAGCGCATTGTAACATTTCATGAATATAACGATAATTGATATTAAAGTATCAAAGTCTAGAGAACCGTAAAATTATGGCGATTTCTCTTCTTTAACCTACATAACAAAAACTGTTGTACTTTACAGTGCAATTTAGATAGTGCCATTAATGATTGCTAACCTGTCAAGTGTGTATATTGTCAACAATTTGGCACTTTTAGGCGGAAGTCAAACAACACTCCAGCTGAACGGTACTAAATTATATAGTCTCTAATTCAGTCTCTCAAAATGTAATCGTAGAATAACTGAATTTTATTGCAGATAGATTGCCGTTTTCTGTTTTCTCATGGAAATTACTTTAAGAATGGGGACAGAACACCCCTGATAATTGTTTAGACTTCACTTGAAAGATAAAGCTTCCTTCTGAATAATTGGTGAAAGGAAGAAAATATCAATAAAAAGGACATTGAAAGAGGTATAATTTTTTACTTTTTCTACTTATTTGCAACGAAAGTAGTTTGTATTATCAGATAACTAAAAAGGTATCATAATAAACTCTCTCGTTCGTTTAAATAGTATCTGCTAGAGAAGTCACATTTTTTCATTTATAAAGAGATATAAATGGTGCTATCTAAGTTTTTATTTTTTCCGATTGCTTTTGAGATTTTAATATTCAATCCTCGTTACTATTTTAAGGTCAACGCCTCTGGACTGATAAGAACGTATGACAAAATCAATAATTTAGTAATAAACATTACATTGTATCCTACATCTAATCTGATTGCAATCAAAGATAACACTTATCGGTGATGGAAAAAACAAGCATACACCATTAAAATTTTTTCGTGAAAACGGTATAAATCCTGGAATAAATGTTACCAGGCATTTACCGTTTTAAAAAACGGATATATAGAGGTAAAGGAGTGATATTACGGTCAACAACCTATAAAAGATAATTACAAAGTAGGGCGAAATTACGGCCGCCTATATTTTACTAAAATACGGCTGAGAACAGTATATTGCTACGGAGATTTTCCGATTAAAATTACATTTTTTTTCTTTTTTAACAGAGGTATACGTACTAGGGTAAAAACACATTGGTACAAACATCTTCGTAAACATTGTGTTCAATAGTGTATACCAGTGTCTAAATATATTTGGGCTTTGGTGTACACATCTAAGGTAGCATAAATGATCGAGAATTGGCTTGTTTGAAACGGAGATGAAAAAAGGCCAGCAAATCCGAACATGAACAAATACATTCCCGTCTCAACCAATTAGCTGCGTCCGCTGTTTTTGACTTCTTGATTCACACCTATTTTCAGAGGAAGAAGAAAAGGAAAATTTTGATTCAATCTTGGAGTTGTAATTTGCGAGATACACGTCGTAGACTTTGTCTTTTCTCGGCTCTCTTTTTCTTTCTTTAAGTCTCTTTATCTTCTGTAATCTGCCGAGATCCCTTATCTCTGTATTTCTTTCATCATTCACCAGATATTCTCTCTCTCTCTCTCTCTCTCTCTCTCTCTCTCTCTCTCTCTCTCTCTCTCTCTCTCTCTCTCTCTCTCTCTCTCTCTCTCTCTCTCTCCACAAGCCTTCGTAGCCTTTGTTCTGATATTTTCAGTGTCCTCTTTTTCTTTCTTTCCATTTCTCTATCTTCTGTAATCTGCCGATATCCCTTATCTCTGTATATCTTCTATTATTCGTTTGATATTCACTTGCAAGCTCCCTTGCATGTCCCTTTTTAGATATCCTCTCTCTCTCTCTCTCTCTCTCTCTCTCTCTCTCTCTCTCTCTCTCTCTCTCTCTCTCTCTCTCTCTCTCTCTCTCTCTCTCGTTCAATGGCAATAAGAGACCAATCTTGCTGGAATAAACTACCTCTTTATTATCCAAAAGGAAATTTGAGCAATATCTTCTAAATTTTAGTTGAATGCATATATATCTTAGATTTTTACAATCCAATTTTTTTTTAATTTTCTGTAAATAATTTGTATTTTTCTGTAGCAAAATAACCATTTTTAATGGAATAAAGTTTTGACTTTTGCCTTTGACTTTGACTTTGACTCTCTTTGTCGGGAATTTTCGAACTGGCCATTCGAAAGTCCCGCCATTTGACATCAGAACGTTTCGTCAAATGAGGGAAGGCTGGGGGATCTCGCGGGCGAATGACTGAGGTTTAATACACGACTGTATTGAAACTTAAATCATAACCACCTGGTGGGGAAGGAGCGAGTGTTATGGAAATTGACTGTTTATAATATATCAATGATGAATCTAACGTAAAATTGAGGCAACATGACTAAAATGTCTTATGTATGTGTTTAGTGTCAATGACTTTCCAAGTCATTGGATATGGACAAATTCTGGCCCTCAGCCGAAGCCTTAAGCTTTCCCTTGTGTTTAAAGAAAAACCTTAACAGTTTTGCGATCTTGTAGTAAATAAAAAGGCATTGTCAAACCCCCTTGCAAATAAATAAACTAAGATTTCCCTCCACTTTGCTAAGGAAACTTTAGTTAACGCGGGAAAACGAAGTTTTCTTCGAAGCTGCCGACCCTCACTTGGCCTCTTTGCTTCATCGTCCCCCCTAAAGATAAGTCATTTATCAAGTTGTTCTCTTTTCTCTACCTCGTGTACCAGGTTGGTTGTAGTATAAGTTTGTGTGCAAGACATGTAGTTTTTATATCGCAGTTTAATGTAGAGATCCTTGTGATTGGGGATCTGAATCCTGAGTTAAATAAGAATAGGGATATTTGGTGTGTGGTTCGTTGTGTATTGAATTCGAATTGTCACTATTTTCAGTTTGTTAATGAGTCCGGTGTGGACTTTGTGCTTGAAGAGCACGTGTTACATTACCAAGAGTCAGCCTTGTTTTTCATTAAGTCTTGTGAATGCTTAAGGATGTTGTTTGTCTTGAATCAGAGTTTATTTTTATAATAAAATTGTAAATTTTATCGCCGTATTTTAGTTAACTCCTGGAAGGTTTTGGGAATCTCGCCTCTTCAAGGCCTTGCGATCCGCCCAGTACATCGGGCAGATTTAATAAACTGGTGAAAATCACAACACTCTCGTTTATGATTATCGACTCCTAATGGGCAATCTATCTGAAGACAGAGGCTCCTACCGCTTGTCTACCTTTTAATGACCCAAATGAATGTGATTGTAAATATAGCACCTTAGTGACGTATCGCAACAGAAAAAGAAGAAGAAGAAAGGAAAGAAAAACAATGTCAGTCTTAGTCTGGGTTTTAATTTTAGCGATAGAATGACCCAGAGGTTTCCTTCAGCCAATAAGATGAGCGAGATAAGACCTGACCGAGTTCCTTTTGCTTCGTGTTTTTTGTAAAAAAATCGCTTGATAACTTAGGATAAAATGCGAGGCATCTGAGTGGGCTTTCAATGTCACCCTTGCAAAATATCGTCCATGATGTAATTCTATTTAAAGAACGGCATTGTTTCTAAGAGCCTATAGTCATTGCCCTTCTGGATTTCATGTGTTTATATTTAAAAAAAAACATAAACCAGGCGATTCTTTCTCTTGAATGTTTCCCCTAAGCATTCTCCTATTTGTCTCACTTACCTTTACGATGATTAACCATCTAAATTGATTATCTTTAGTAAATGAAAAAAGTCTTTACTCTCCGCTCCAATCTTCAAATGATCTCAAACAATCATCTTCGGCTATTTCGTTTCACATAAGACTTTCCTCTACAGACGCCGTCTCTCTTCTTTGATCCAAGAACGACGTGAACAGTCACCAAGTCGAAAAGGGCTCTCTACGTTAAGCCCACTTACCTTTGTTTTAATTACAGGTAGAGTCGTTTAGAGCTCTAGTGAAGTGTCCCGGTTGTGTGACAGGCCGAGAGAGGCTGTAACTAAAAAGGCAGGATGAAAGCGACTGAGTAACTTTATTACAGAACATCAGTTTATATATACATCAATTCCGGGCAAGAAGGTCATAACATATAACAGGCTGTTTCGTGTTCAACCAACAACCGTTTCTGTTAACATTTAACGGTGAGATAAACAGACAAGTTGATTCAGGTTGTTATCAGTGCGAGGGGAGAGCGAAGATTCAAAGGAGACTATATACAAAAAAGAGAAATGTTGTTACTATGTACGATCGTGTGACACACGGTTGGTACATTGCTCCCCCCCCCCCCTAAAAATGACATACTCTACATGTTTAATGGGGCGCCCTGATCTAGAGAGGAGAACCGTAGGTAGGTCATCTGGCAGGAGATAAGCAGGTTTTAGACGATCAATGGAGACCCAATCTTCTTTGTCTCGAATGTTTAGTAGGAATACTTTTGAACTACGTCAGATCACAAGGAAAGGGCCCATGTAAGGAGGCGTTAGCGGTGGCTTGTTAGTGTCGTTGCGTAGGAAAACGTGCGTTGCAGAGTGCAAGTCTGTCGGTATGTGATGCTTGGCTGGGGGCTTGTAAGTCTGGCGGCATGGAGTAAATTTTCCCACGATGTGACGTATGCGCTGGAGATCATCGGAGGAGGTTGCAGAAGGAAAAAATTCGCCATACTCCATTTCAGCAGTTGTCTGATGTAGGGTGATGCCCAGGAGATTAGCTAATGATGTCCACAATTGAGAGATGAAAGTGGTACCCTTATCAAAAGTAATATGATCGGGGATACCAAATCTTGCAATCCATCCTGAGAGTAAGGCAGATGTACATGAGGCAGACGTTGCAGTTTCCATGGGAATGGTTTCAGGCCAACGAGTGGAGCGGTCGATGACGATAAACAGGTAAAGATGTCCTTGTGATGTGGGTAGGGGGCCTACAACGTAGACGTGAATGTAGGTGAAATGACGCTGAGGTTGAGGAAAGGTGCCCACTCCTGAATCCGTGTGTCGATGTACTTTGGAAGTTTGGCAAGAAGTACAGGTGCTGACCCAATCCTTAGCATCCTTTGAAATACCGTGCCAAATTTACTTCGTCTTCAGCAGCTATGCAGTAGAACGGCACGAGGGATGTGAAAGGCCGTGAATGAAATAAAAAAACCTGTCGGCGCATGGGAGCAGGAATCCAAGGTCGCGGTCTACCAGTACTGACGTCACAGAGGAGGGTGGTGTTGAGTCGTCGAGGGGGACGTCTTCCCAACGGAGGGATGTGCAGGATGTCCTACATGCTTGATACTCTGAATCCTGTAGTTGGGCTTCAGCCAAGGCGTTGTAATCCAATCCCAGTTGAACGGCGCCCAACTTGTTTCTTGACAGGGCATCGGCAACGGGATTCATTTTCCCTGGGACGTGTTGAAGGGTGCTATTGTATTCAGCCACGGCGGAGAGACATCGGCGTTGACGGGCGGACTAGGCGTCAGACTGTCGAGTGAAGCCGTGCACCAGAGGCATGTGGTCTGTGCGAATGATGAAGGGCATACCTTCTAAGAAATAGTGAAAGTGACGGACAGCCAAGTGCACCGCAAGCAATTCGCAATCAAAGGTAGAATTGCCCGATTCTGCCTTGGACAGTTTTCTGCTGAAGAAGGCCAATGGGCGGGGTGAGTTGTTGACCACCTGTTCGAGTACTGCACCAATAGCGACGTCACTGGCATCGGTGGAGAGAAGGAGAGGGGCATGTGGGATGGGTAAAGTGAGAGCAGCAGCTGTTAATAGGGCCTTCTTTGCATTGAAGAAGGCTGCTT
>NC_090748.1:14681801-14699301 GCF_036898095.1 Palaemon carinicauda | reverse complement strand
CGTTTTTAAAATGGTAAAAATCCTGGAATAAATTTCACCAGTTATATACAGCTTATTTAATGTAAATTTTCAACAGTGTAGACTTCGCGACCAAAAATCTTTGTTGATCATGATGTGAACCCAGAAGAATTTGGTCATATTTCGAGCTATTTTTGGAACTTCTCACGAGGTTACCTCACAGCAACATGAGCAACGATCGAGGCTCAAGAGTGGTGAGGTTGGAATCTACAGTAAACTCTGAAAAACCTGTGCTGTTATTACGATTGAGATCCGGTCCAGGGTCGAAAAATAATGAGTCAGACCAGTCAGAATATATTTCGAGCAAGATTCACACTAACAATGTATACCACATAAAACTACATCCGAACACAACTTTACATATGAGACATACTATATACATAAAAGTAATAATCATACATGCATCAAATGAATAAAATGACTCTAATTATAGATTCTTTTTCGATCGTATCACCTCCGAGTTACATCTGATGTGCAGTCGCAGGAGTAGCCCCTGCTTCGTGAGCTATCAAAATTAGGGCAAATACATAAAAAAAGTGCTACATCATCGAGGTTACACAACATGCATATCATTAAAAAAAGTTGGCATCATAGTCACCCAACTCGTTATCATGACATGCAATATCAGTGATAAGCAGACACGTTGAACAAAATTCAATTGCAAGATTCGAGTCATTTGATAGTCCTGCACTGTTAGAAATTTGCCGTAAAAAACGGTAAAAATTCTGGAATAAATGTTGCCAGGTATTTACCGTTTTAAAAACGGATATATTAACGTAAAGGGGTGATATTACGGTCACCAACCCATAAAAGATAATAACAAAGTAAGGTAAAATTACGGTCGCCTGTATTTTACTGAAATATGGCTGAGAACAGTATATCTTTACGGAGAATTTCGAATTAAGATTACGTTTTTTAACAGTGCGTAGCGCTTGATACAATGCACGGATTGTGATAAAAACTATCACATGATGTTGTCCTTGGATTAGACCTTCTGAAATACTACCACTTGAAAGACATCCGTATTCTCTCCAATCCTACTAGAATTACTCTTTCCGCTCATCAGACACATTCCTGCCAAGTAGTTATTTCTCGAGTCTATACTTGAATTGGACAGGGTTTAGGTGATCATGACTCCCTACCATTCGTCAAAAAAAAAAAAAAAAAAAAATAGATGAAAAATTTTCAATACAATCTTGATTGCGCCGTCTTGTTATTATGTATTCTAGGCAGTGTAAAATCCGGACGTCGGACGTCGGACGTCGGATGCCGTCCGGGAGAATAGAAAACCGCTTGTATCACCGGTAAAGGCGCCATATTACACCACTTTTTTGACACTGGTAATTTTCACTGGTACTTTCTGTTATTTCCTGAATAAATGTTCGAAAAATATTGATTTACTTGATTCATTGATTTATTTGATTCATTGTTGTAAATTTCTTGAAATTTTTTGTGTTTGTGATAAAACTTTTTACATTTACCTTTACATTAATTTTAATATTCACCTTTTCTTAATTGTTTTATTATTTCTTTCAATTGAGTATATTTGCTTATATTTATGGTTATGGGAAATAATATGGTGTAGGGTGGTGGATTAGTTGGTTAGACTGTCAACTGCCTCCCCGTGGCTCTGACTGGGCAACAGGCACAGGCTATTATAAAACAAATAAAAACGAATTGATTGATAAGATTTCAGTACATTTCAAGTGAAATAGGCTTCATTTCTTACATGTAGTATCCTGTGTCTGGCTAAAGTTGGCAACATTTTAATTGGTTAGTGGATCATACTAAACCTATTGGCAACTAAATGCAGGGTAAAGGGAGTGGTAGGCCCTTTCTCCTTATGTTACTTTAAAGCCGGGTAAATTCTTATCTGTGACTGCTGATTGGCGACGTCTGGCTTTTATCCTAACAGGGTAAAATAGCGGGCAGTTAAATAGTGTAATGTTGACGTCCGATTGAGATTATTCTCAATAACATGAAAATAAACCAATATTTTTCGAACAATTATTCAGAAAATAACAGAAAGTATCAGTGAACATTACCAGTCACAAAAAGAGGTGTATTTTCGAGTCTTTCCCGGTGATACAAGCGATTTTCTATTCCCCCGGACGGCATCCGACGTCCGGATTTTACACTGTGCCCATCTGGCGGCAGGGACAACAAACACTCTTGCATGACGTATCATACGTGTAGGCCTACCTACACTTGGGTGAGCATATATATATATATATATATATATATATATATATATATATATATATATATATATATATATATATATATATATTTGATACATTAATGTCTGGATTCTCTTAACGACCTCGGGATCAGAGCCCCAGGTGAAATCACACAAAGACAAGAGCTTGTGACCGACCGGGAATCGAACCCTGGTCGGCTAGCTTGTATAGACAGTGACTAAACCACTTGGCCACGAAGAAAGGTAAAAGTCAATGACAATTCTTCTGTACTCAATCGTATATTTCGTATTTTCATTTTCCCTGTGGTTCTGCATCTGAGCATCACGTTTTCCTGTGATATATATATATATATATATATATATATATATATATATATATATATATATATATATATATATATATATATATATATTCACACAGATATATATATGTATATATATATATATATATATATATATATATATATATATCATCAATCATTACTAGTCCAATGCAGAACAAAGTCCTCAGACATGTCCTTCCACTCCCGTCTGTTTATGGTCTTTTTATGCCAATTTATAAAAGGAAATTTACTTAGTTCGTTAGTTCATCATCTTCTCTTCCTTTCCTAGAGACCCATTCTGTTATTCTTCATGTCCATTTATTATCTAGCATTCTCATTACATGTCCTACCAATGTCCATTTCTCAATCTTACAAGTTGTTAGAATATCCTATACTTTAGTTTCCCGATTAGGAAGATCATTCCACAACTTGGTAACAGCTGGAATGAAACTTCTAGAATACTGTGTAGTTTTGAGCCTCATGATGAAGAAGGCCTGGCTATTAGAATTAACTGCCTGCCTAGTATTACGAACAGGATAGAATTGTCCAGGGAGATCTGAATGTAAAGGATGGTCAGAGTTATGAAAAATCTTATGCAACATGCATAATGAACTAATTGAACGACGGTGTCAGAGATTAATATCTAGATCAGGAATAAGAAATTTAATAAACTGTAAGTTTTGTCCAAAAAATTAAGATGAGAATCAGCAGCTGAACACCAGACAGGAGAACAATACTCAAAACAAGGTAGAATGAAAGAATTAAAACACTTCTTCAGAATAGATTTATCACCGAAAATCTTCTAAGACTTTCTCAATAAGCCAATTTTTTGTGCAATTGAAGAAGACACAGACCTAATGTGTTTCTCAAAAGTAAATTTTGCTGTCGAGAATCACACCTAAAATTTTAAGAGTCATACAAATTTAAAGAAACATTATCAATACTGATATCCGGATGTTGAGGAGCCACCGTCCTTGACCTACTTACAATCATACTTTGAATTTTGTTAGGATTCAACTTCATACCCCATAATTTGCACCATGCACTAATTTTACCTAAATCTCTATTAAGGGATTCACCAACCCCAGATCTACATTCAGGGGATGGAATTGATGCAAAGAGAGTAGCATCATCCGCATATGCAACAAGCTTGTTTTCTAGGCCAAACCACATGTCATGTGTATACAGTATGAAAAGTAATGGGCCAAGAACACTACCCTGTGGAACACCAGATATCACATTCCTATACTCACTATGGTGCCCATCAACAACAACTCCTTGAGATCTATTACTTAAAACTTCAATAATAATACTGAGAAACGACCCACCATTTCAAACTGTTTGAGTTTGAAAACAAGGGCCTCATGACTAACACGGTCAAAGGCAGCACTAAAATCAAGGCCAATCATACGAACTTCCCGACCACAATCAAGGGATTTCTGTACAGCATTGGAGATTGTAAGAAGGGCATCACATGCTCCAAGGCCTTTACGAAAACCAAATTGCAAACTAGGGAGTAGATGATTACCTTCAGCAAACCTATTAAGACGTTTTGCCAGAAGACATTCAAAAACTTTAGATAATATGGGAGTTATGGAAATTGGGCGGTAATCAGTGGGACTTGAGCTACCACAAACACATTTACATAGAGGAGTAACATTACCAATTCTCCAACAAGTGCTAAAAGCTCCTCTTCTTGCTAACTTGCGCAAAATAACAGATAACTTTGGAGCTAAGAAATCTGCTGTCTATAAAAAACAAAGGAAAAATACCATTTGGGTCTATACCTCCATAAGCATCAAGGTCCATCAACAGAGCTTTAATCTCACGAGATGGAAAAGCTAAACTAGTTAGTTTAGCCTCAGGAAAACAGGAATGAGGAAGTTCAAGTTTTTCATTACTCTGTTTACTGTCAAAAACATCAGCCAAAAGGGTTGCCTTTTCCTTTGGACAGTGAGTGACTGAGCCATCTGGTTTAAGTAAAGGAGGAACTGTTGCATCTGCACCAAAGAGTGCAGATTTAAGGGTAGACCACCATTTATGTTCCTGAGTTGTACCAGAAAAGGTTTCTTTTATGGTTAAATTGTACTCCTTTTCAGTTGAGGCATAAACTCTCTGAGCAAAAGCTCGAAGCTGAGTATAGTTGTTCCAGGTCAAATCTGATCTGTTACCCTTCCAAAGATGATAGGCCTCCTGTTTCTCCAAATAAACACATCTACAATCATCATTGAACCACGGTTTGTCCTTCACTCGGTACCGTAGCACACGAGAAGGGATACGCCTATCCATTATGTTGACTAGATTCTCATTCAAAGGGACAACAGTATCTATACTACTATATAATTGTGACCAATTCAAGCACAAAAGATCACGCAAAATCCCATTCCAGTCTGATTGGGATTTCACATAAATTTTACAAGAGTATGATATATCAGGGACAGGCTGCTCAGTCTTCACTAATAATGAAATCAAGGCATGATCAGATGTCCCGACTGGAGAACCAACCTTACTAGTTATAACGCCAGGGGAGTCAGTGTATACGAGGTCCAAGCAATTACCAGACCTGTGAGTAGCTTCATTTATGATTTGCTCACAGCCTGATTCAGAGGCAAATTCTAAAGCTCTTAATCCATGGCGATCGGTAGTATATATATATATATATATATATATATATATATATATATATATATATATATATATATATATACTATCAGCCGTTGATAGTTCACTACAGGACAAAGTCCTTCTACTCTCGTCTGTTTATCGGCTTTCCATGCCACTCTTTACCAGCAAATTTTCTTAGTTCGTTAATTCATCATCTCTTCTTCCTTCCTCTGCTTCGTTTTGTAATCTCAAGGGACCCATTTTCATATTCTGAAAGTCCATCTATTATCTATTATTCTCATTATAAAATAAAAAGTAGTGATTTATTATTTTATTCATCGAAATGTTCTTGTCCTGGTAAATATGCATAGGCGCTGGTTAAAAATAATTCCCTAAAATGCATTGAAGTAAACAATTTCATATCATGTGGCAATCAAAAAATACTTCTAAATTAAAATACCGAATAGCTAGGAATACATTATTCATCATACATTTCCTATCTCGGGTTTTAGCTTAGATAATAATAACAACAACAATAATAATAATAATAATAATAATTAACAATAATAATAATAATAATAATAATAATAATAATAATAATAATAATAACAATAATAATAATAATAATAATAATAATTAATAAAAGGATTTGACCCTAGATGCATTAGGGATTATGGTGTTGGCTAACTTTTGAGATGAAAGTGCTGGGATGTATAACCCAAATCTAAATATTTTATCCTGTTTTGATGTTGTTACTGTTTTTAAAATATTTTATCTTAATTATTCATTATTTCTCAGCTCGTTGATTTATTTCCTTGTTTCCTTTCCTCACTGGGATATTTTTCCCTGTTGTAGCCCTTGGACTTATAGCTTCTTGCTTTTCCAACTAGGGTTGTAGCTTTGCTAGTAACAACAACAACAGCAACAACAACAGCTCAAAGAGGTACGAAAGGTTATTAGTAAAGTGTAGATTGTGGTTCTAGATGAGGGTTGAAGATTATAGGGGTCTGGTTTCAGTTCCAATTTCTCCTGAAGAAATGCTCACCAGAACGTCAGCTGGGCAATCCAAATCCCCCACCGTTGTGGCCAACCACATTGGTAACTTCCCCGGTACACAGATCAAATACCCGTGCCTTAGCGGGACCGATCTGCCACCTTGTGACTGCAAGGCGAACAAGCCGTCACCATAGTATCCGGTTGTACAGCTTTGAGTAACAGACAGAAGGAATTCACCTTGGTTGTCTGGAGCTCCTCTTCCCTCGAAATTGATTGTGTTATAGATGGGTTAAGCCAACAGAAGGCGAGGCTGTGTCTGTCCAGACAGAAGGGACAATGTTCCCACTTTCATCTGAAGACGGTTTCAACCAACGAGCCACTGGGTAGTCCAACACACCAGCTAGTCTTGATCCTGCTGAGAAGACCAAGGTACTCGCATGCCGTAAGCAGTAGCTCTCCATGGAGCCGTATACTGTTGAAAAATCTATTTTTGGGTGAGATGGCCATGTCGTCCTGATGGAAGGTTCCTTCAGTAGCTTCCTTTGGATATATATAACTAGTGGTTATATATATCCAAAGGAAGCTACTGAAGGAACCTTCCATCAGGACGACATGGCTTGAGCCCAAAAAACTTGATTGGTGTTGATACTTTGTGGATCCGTTGATATCATTAATAAGATAAAAGTCCTAACTCCCATCTAGTCTAATATTTTCATCTTTCCTTTCGTGGCTGTAATGCACACACACTCACACACAACTCAAGAATAAAATGACCAGGCTCATGACCAGGGCCAACGATTAACGGAACGCCATGAAATTTCTCTAGTGACGCATTATTTGACCGAATGCCCCACATATAGTAGTGAAAGAAATAGATATCTGTTTGAGGCTCAAGTTGAAGATGGCAGATTTATCCTTGCCAAGATTCTTGGACATGATGTGTCCTACCATGCTAGCAGTATTTTTAACTTTACCTCAGAGGCAGTCTTCTGAAAGCAATTTAACTTTTAAAATGACATCTTTGCTTTTATGGTTTTAATTGAAGAAACTTTTATTGTTTATTTATAATAAAGGATATCGGCGTCAATGACCCTAGATGTCATGATGCCAGAAAACCTCAAATCAATCAGTCAATCAACCATGAAATTTCTCCAAATTATCGGTGACTCCGGCCCAGGGTACTGCTATGGTACGGCGAAAACTCCCAAGAGGGCGTCAGTATGTCTCCTACAGGAATCCTCTTAGGATTTTTTTACCGCCTTAGGTTTTCAGGTGGAAGCCTTTGGCTGAAGAAACGATGATATTTATAACGACCATAAAGTGATTATTAATTATTATAATTTTAAGATTCCTTTTATATATAAGGGATTAAAAAATATTATGATTAATTTTTTAAAATGAATTCTATAAAAAAACTAAAAGTAAAACGATAAAATTATTTCAAATTTCAAAGACCCATCGATCATGAAGAAAATAATGATTGATTATATACTTTATATAAATATATATATATATATATATATATATATATATATAGATATATATATTATGTGTCTACAATACTCTGGCACACACTCGACCCAACACCACCACAGAGATTATCTATACGGCTTTCTGCTAGAAGGGAGCATATAATCAAAATCCCATTGAATGTTGAGTGTTGGCCTTTGGAAGGAGATGCTTACAGCTTCAGGTATTATGAGCCGGCTGTAGTTGCTTTTGTTTTGAACAATGTGAGTTCCATCAAATTCGGCTGGCTTAGAATACTTGAGGCTGTAGGCACTGCCCTTCAAAGGCCTACAGTCAAAAGTCAACGGGATTCTATTGAGACACTCCCTTCAGATGAAAGCTATACGGATAATCTCTATGGTGGTGTGGGCCTTCATGTGTGTCTGAGTTAATGTGCAAATATCCATGCATATATATATATATATATATATATATATATATATATATATATATATCCATATATATATATATATATATATATATATATATATATATATACATATATATATATATATATATATATACATATATATATATATATATATATATATATATATATACATATATATATATATATATATATATATATATATATATATATATATACATATATATATACATATATATATATATATATATGTATATATATATATATATATATATATATATATATATATATATATATATATATATATATATACATATAAATTAATTACTACATACTATTACCAAAGTGACATATATAAGGGTTTCGCCCTTACCAAGGAGCTCATCAGGTGGGTTTTGCCTACATCCATTATTGTAGGCTTGGTTCCCACGACCCTTCTTCCTTCCCTCCCTATTTCTATTTATTTTTCATATCAATTCAAAATTCATCAGTACTTCATGAATGTCTTATGATAACTCACGACTTGTATATAATTTGGATTACTTAGAGAAGCAATTTGAAACCTACTTCAGCATTCTGGGCATTGAACTTACGGGTTTTTCCGCCGCGCCAGAGGTTGCCCTTCCTTCTGAAATAGCTTTCGGCCAACTTCCCTCATTCCAGCTAGCTTATTATTGGTGTCATGACTTGTATATGAATTGGATTACTTTGAGAAGCAATTTGAAACCTACTTCAGCATTCTGGGCATTGAACTTACGGGTTTTTCCGCCGCGCCAGAGGTTGCCCTTCCTTCTGAAATAGCTTTCGGCCAACTCCCCTCATTGCAGCTAGCTTATTAGTGGTGTCATGACTTGTATATGAGTTGGATTACTTAGAGAAGCAATTTGAAGCCTACTTCAGCATTCAGGGCATTGAACTTACGGGTTTTTCCGCCGCGCCAGAGGTTGCCCTTCCTTCTGAAATAGCTTTTGGCCAACTTCCCTCATTCCAGCTAGCTTATTATTGGTGTCATGACTTGTATATGAATTGGATTACTTTGAGAAGCAATTTGAAACCTACTTCAGCATTCTGGGCATTGAACTTACGGGTTTTTCCGCCGCGCCAGAGGTTGCCCTTCCTTCTGAAATAGCTTTCGGCCAACTTCCCTCATTCCAGCTAGCTTATTATTGGTGTCATGACTTGTATATGAATTGGATTACTTTGAGAAGCAATTTGAAACCTACCTCAGCATTCTGGGCATTGAACTTACGTGTTTTTCCGCCGCGCCAGAGGTTGCCCTTCCTTCTGAAATAGCTTTCGGCCAACTTCCCTCATTCCAGCTAGCTTATTATTGGTGTCATGACTTGTATATGAATTGGATTACTTTGAGAAGCAATTTGAAACCTACTTCAGCATTCTGGGCATTGAACTTACGGGTTTTTCCGCCGCGCCAGAGGTTGCCCTTCCTTCTGAAATAGCTTTCGGCTAACTTCCCTCATTCCAGCTAGCTTATTATTGGTGTCATGACTTGTATATGAATTGGATTACTTTGAGAAGCAATTTGAAACCTACTTCAGCATTCTGGGCATTGAACTTACGGGTTTTTCCGCCGCGCCAGAGGTTGCCCTTCCTTCTGAAATAGCTTTCGGCCAACTCCCCTCATTCCAGCTAGCTTATTATTGGTGTCATGACTTGTATATGAATTGGATTACTTTGAGAAGCAATTTGAAACCTACTTCAGCATTCTGGGCATTGAACTTACGGGTTTTTCCGCCGCGCCAGAGGTTGCCCTTCCTTCTGAAATAGCTTTCGGCCAACTTCCCTCATTCCAGCTAGCTTATTATTGGTGTCATGACTTGTATATGAATTGGATTACTTTGAGAAGCAATTTGAAACCTACTTCAGCATTCTGGGCATTGAACTTACGGGTTTTTCCGCCGCGCCAGAGGTTGCCCTTCCTTCTGAAATAGCTTTCGGCCAACTTCCCTCATTCCAGCTAGCTTATTATTGGTGTCATGACTTGTATATGAATTGGATTACTTTGAGAAGCAATTTGAAACCTACCTCAGCATTCTGGGCATTGAACTTACGTGTTTTTCCGCCGCGCCAGAGGTTGCCCTTCCTTCTGAAATAGCTTTCGGCCAACTTCCCTCATTCCAGCTAGCTTATTATTGGTGTCATGACTTGTTTATGAATTGGATTACTTTGAGAAGCAATTTGAAACCTACTTCAGCATTCTGGGCATTGAACTTACGGGTTTTTCCGCCGCGCCAGAGGTTGCCCTTCCTTCTGAAATAGCTTTCGGCTAACTTCCCTCATTCCAGCTAGCTTATTATTGGTGTCATGACTTGTATATGAATTGGATTACTTTGAGAAGCAATTTGAAACCTACTTCAGCATTCTGGGCATTGAACTTACGGGTTTTTCCGCCGCGCCAGAGGTTGCCCTTCCTTCTGAAATAGCTTTCGGCCAACTTCCCTCATTCCAGCTAGCTTATTATTGGTGTCATGACTTGTATATGAATTGGATTACTTTGAGAAGCAATTTGAAACCTACTTCAGCATTCTGGGCATTGAACTTACGGGTTTTTCCGCCGCGCCAGAGGTTGCCCTTCCTTCTGAAATAGCTTTCGGCTAACTTCCCTCATTCCAGCTAGCTTATTATTGGTGTCATGACTTGTATATGAATTGGATTACTTTGAGAAGCAATTTGAAACCTACTTCAGCATTCTGGGCATTGAACTTACGGGTTTTTCCGCCGCGCCAGAGGTTGCCCTTCCTTCTGAAATAGCTTTCGGCTAACTTCCCTCATTCCAGCTAGCTTATTATTGGTGTCATGACTTGTATATGAATTGGATTACTTTGAGAAGCAATTTGAAACCTACTTCAGCATTCTGGGCATTGAACTTACGGGTTTTTCCGCCGCGCCAGAGGTTGCCCTTCCTTCTGAAATAGCTTTCGGCCAACTTCCCTCATTCCAGCTAGCTTATTATTGGTGTCATGACTTGTATATGAATTGGATTACTTTGAGAAGCAATTTGAAACCTACTTCAGCATTCTGGGCATTGAACTTACGGGTTTTTCCGCCGCGCCAGAGGTTGCCCTTCCTTCTGAAATAGCTTTCGGCCAACTTCCCTCATTCCAGCTAGCTTATTATTGGTGTCATGACTTGTATATGAATTGGATTACTTTGAGAAGCAATTTGAAACCTACTTCAGCATTCTGGGCATTGAACTTACGGGTTTTTCCGCCGCGCCAGAGGTTGCCCTTCCTTCTGAAATAGCTTTCGGCTAACTTCCCTCATTCCAGCTAGCTTATTATTGGTGTCATGACTTGTATATGAATTGGATTACTTTGAGAAGCAATTTGAAACCTACTTCAGCATTCTGGGCATTGAACTTACGGGTTTTTCCGCCGTGCCAGAGGTTGCCCTTCCTTCTGAAATAGCTTTCGGCCAACTTCCCTCATTCCAGCTAGCTTATTATTGGTGTCATGACTTGTATATGAATTGGATTACTTTGAGAAGCAATTTGAAACCTACTTCAGCATTCTGGGCATTGAACTTACGGGTTTTTCCGCCGCGCCAGAGGTTGCCCTTCCTTCTGAAATAGCTTTCGGCCAACTCCCCTCATTCCAGCTAGCTTATTATTGGTGTCATGACTTGTATATGAGTTGGATTACTTAGAGAAGCAATTTGAAACCTACTTCAGCATTCTGGGCATTGAACTTACGGGTTTTTCCGCCGCGCCAGAGGTTGCCCTTCCTTCTGAAATAGCTTTCAGCCAACCCCCCTCATTCCAGCTAGCTTATTAGTGGTCAGTCGTGATTGATGACATTTGAAATTTTGTGGTGAAGCCAAGGGTCATTGTTGGGCCAGGTGGTGAAGCCTAGCGTCATGTTTAGACCGGGCGGTTAAGCCAAGTTGGCCAGGCGGTGAAGCCGAGCGCAATTGTAGGCCAGGCGGTGAAGCCAAGCGCCATTTTTTGGCCGGGCAATGAAGCCAAGCGCCATTTTTTGGCCGGGCGGTGAAGCCAAGCAAGCCAGGCGGTGAAGCCAAGCGCCATTTTTTGGCCGGGCGGTGAAGCCAAGCAGGCCAGGCGGTGAAGCCAAGCGCCATTGTTGTGCCGGGCGATGAAGCCAAGCGGGCCAGGTGGTGAAGCCAAGCGCCATTTCTTGGCCGGGCGGTGAAGCCAAGCAGGCCAGGCGGTGAAGCCAAGCGCCATTGTTGTGCCGGGCGATGAAGCCAAGCGGGCCAGGTGGTGAAGCCAAGCGCCATTTTTTGGCCGGGCGGTGAAGCCAAGCAGGCCAGGCGGTGAAGCCAAGCGCCATTGTTGTGCCGGGCGATGAAGCCAAGCGGGCCAGGTGGTGAAGCCAAGCGCCATTTTTTGGCCGGGCGGTGAAGCCAAGCAGGCCAGGCGGTGAAGCCAAGCGCCATTGTTGTGCCGGGCGATGAAGCCAAGCGGGCCAGGTGGTGAAGCCAAGCGCCATTTTTTGGCCGGGCGGTGAAGCCAAGCAGGCCAGGCGGTGAAGCCAAGCCCCATTGTTGTGCCGGGCGATGAAGCCAAGCGGGCCAGGTGGTGAAGCCAAGCGCCATTTTTTGGCCGGGCGGTGAAGCCAAGCAGGCCAGGCGGTGAAGCCAAGCAGGCCAGGCGGTGAAGCCAAGCGCCATTGTTGTGCCGGGCGATGAAGCCAAGCGGGCCAGGTGGTGAAGCCAAGCGCCATTTTTTGGCCGGGCGGTGAAGCCAAGTTGGCCAGGCGGTGAAGCCAAGCGCCATTGTTGTGCCGGGCGATGAAGCCAAGCGGGCCAGGTGGCGAAGCCAAGCGCCATTTTATGGCCGGGCGGTGAAGCCAAGCAGGCCAGGCGGTGAAGCCAAGCGCCATTGTTGTGCCGGGCGATGAAGCCAAGCGGGCCAGGTGGTGAAGCCAAGAGCCATTTTTTGGCCGGGCGGTGAAGCCAAGCAGGCCAGGCGGTGAAGCCAAGCGCCATTGTTGTGCCGGGCGATGAAGCCAAGCGGGCCAGGTGGTGAAGCCAAGCGCCATTTTTTGGCCGGGCGGTGAAGCCAAGCGCCATTGTTGTGCCGGGCGATGAAGCCAAGCGGGCCAGGTGGTGAAGCCAAGCGCCATTTTTTGGCCGGGCGGTGAAGCCAAGCAGGCCAGGCGGTGAAGCCAAGCGCCATTGTTGTGCCGGGCGATGAAGCCAAGCGGGCCAGGTGGTGAAGCCAAAAGTCATTTTCCTCACTCATTCATCAGTATTAGAGGTTCTTCACCTGCATAGCCAGTCCTTAAACCTAAAAAAAAAAACCTTAAGCCTAAAAAAAAAAAATAATTTAACAATCCTAAGCGCTACTGTTGTGCCGGGCGATGAAGCCAAGCGGGCCAGGTGGTGAAGCCAAGCGCCATTGTAGGCCGGGCGGTGAAGCCAAGCGCCATTTTATGGCCGGGCGGTGAAGCCAAGCAGGCCAGGCAGTGAAGCCAAGCGCCATTATTGTGCCGGGCGATGAAGCCAAGCGGGCCAGGTGGCGAAGCCAAGCGCCATTTTTTGGCCGGGCGATGAAGCCAAGCAGGCCAGGTGGTGAAGCCAAGCGCCATTATTTGGCCGGGCGGTGAAGCCAAGCAGGCCAGGCGGTGAAGCCAAGCGCCATTGTTGTGCCGGGCGATGAAGCCAAGCGGGCCAGGTGGTGAAGCCAAGCGCCATTTTTTGGCCGGGCGGTGAAGCCAAGCGCCATTGTTGTGCCGGGCGATGAAGCCAAGCGGGCCAGGTGGTGAAGCCAAGCAGGCCAGGCGGTGAAGCCAAGCGCCATTGTTGTGCCGGGCGATGAAGCCAAGCGGGCCAGGTGGTGAAGCCAAGCGCCATTTTTTGGCCGGGCGGTGAAGCCAAGCAGGCCAGGCGGTGAAGCCAAGCTCCATTGTTGTGCCGGGCGATGAAGCCAAGCGGGCCAGGTGGTGAAGCCAAGCGCCTTTTTTTGGCCGGGCGGTGAAGCCAAGCAGGCCAGGCGGTGAAGCCAAGCGCCATTGTTGTGCCGGGCGATGAAGCCAAGCGGGCCAGGTGGTGAAGCCAAGCGCCATTTTTTGGCCGGGCGGTGAAGCCAAGCAGGCCAGGCGGTGAAGCCAAGCGCCATTGTTGTGCCGGGCGATGAAGCCAAGCGGGCTAGGTTTGTGAAGCCAAGCGCCATTTTTTGGCCAGGCGGTGAAGCCAAGCGCCATTGTAGGCCAGGTGGTGAAGTCCAGCGTCATTGTTGCGCCGGTCGATGAAGCAAAGTGGGCAGTACGGTGAAGCCAAGCGTTAAATTTTAGCCGGTTGGTGAAGCCAAGCGTCATTTTCCCCACCCAAACAACACCCGCTCCTTCATCAGTACCAGAGTTTCTTCACCTGCATAGCCAGTCCTTAAGCCTAAAAAAAAAAAACCTTAATCCTAAAAAAAAAACCTTAAGCCTAAAAAAAAAAAAGAAGAAGAAAAAGAAGATACTATTCCTTTCACAAAATTGTGAGGGCATCAACTTAGCATTTAATCCAAGCATTCTTTTGATACTCCAATGAAGTCTCCTTAGTAACTGACTTCATCTTCATCGGACTCATCATCCATCATATGGAGGACTGACCACAGAGTCTCGTCATCATCATCTAACATATCTTCTGGTGAAGAGATTTCAGACTCTGTGTGGTCCAGATCGCCTTGGTTGAGTTGCACTCGGTTAACTGTGTCTTCATCAGTTTCATGACACTCTAACTCATTACACTTTTCATCCTCAACATCATCTTCCTTCTCATTATGGCCATCATCTCTATGGACCTCCATCTCCTCCTCTTTTGTTCCATCTACTTCCATAGATTTGTAAGTCAGCATTGCCACTGATGGAACGAGTTCAAATTCCATAAGGTTACCGTCTCCTACAGTAAGTTCGAAAAGGACAGTTGAGTCCTCCTTCACTGTCTCTTCTTCTGCTTCATCTCCTTCCTTATGAAATTTGTCATCATACCCTTCAAGTTGCGGCCATTCGGGGAGGTTGGGATTGCTAAATATGATATTGGTAAAGTCTTGGACAACTTTCCAAGTCTCTTCATATCTTACTCTCTTGTCAGCATCACGCAAGATATCCATTGTGCTATTGAGCTGGTGCATCTTATTGCAGCACCTTTGAATTTCTTCGTCCGAACCTCGGCACTTGTCAGGGTGGTATTTTAAGGCCATTTTTCTGAAAGCTTTTTCGATTTGGTGTTGAGTAGCGTCTGGCTTAAGGCCTAGGATTCCATATGGGCATCCATAGCAATTCATGTCAACCAAGGAATCAATATAGAACATGAAGTCGGAGTCCAGAACCCCTTCCATTCGCAGTCTCTCAAATTCACGAAGAGCTTCTTGGTGACGTCCAAGTGCCAACCAGCATAGGGCCAGTCTCAACCTGGCATCGGAATATTCCTCGTTGGTAGCAAGAACAAAGTTGAAGCATTCGCTGGCTTCTTCCAATTTTCCCATATTGCAAAGGATATTTCCTTTGATGCGAGCCAGGTCGATAAGTACCCAATGGAACAGATTGTCTTTGGACATTGTTTCTTGAATCTTCTCCAAGGCACAGTCGAGTTCAGAGGCAGCCACCAACGTCTGGAGCTCTGCGAACAGAGCCTCGTTCTCCGTCGTCTCTGAATCCTGGAGATCCTCTGGAGAAGTGATTTCAAACTCATCAATGTCAACACCTCCCAAAACAAGATCCAGTAGGTCACTGGACTCTTCTTCTTCTTCTTCTTCTTCTTCTTCTTCTTCTTCTTCCTCCTCCTCCTCCTCCTCCTCTTTCTCCTCCTCCTCCTTCTCCTCCTCATCAATTTCAGGTCCATCTAAGTCAATATCAATTTCGTAGTCCAATTCTTCTTCAAACTCATCTAAGTTCTCATCACTCGAGAATTTCTCCTCCTCCTTCTCCTCCTCTTTCTCCTCCTCCTCCTTCTCCTCCTCTTTCTCCTCCTCCTCCTTCTCCTCCTCTTTCTCCTCCTCCTCCTTCTCCTCCTCTTTCTCCTCCTCCTTCTCCTCCTCATCAATTTCAGGCTCATCTAAGTCAATATCAATTTCGTAGTCCAATTCTTCTTCAAACTCATCTAAGTTCTCATCACTCGAGAATTTCTCCTCCTCCTTCTCCTCCTCTTTCTCCTCCTCCTCCTTCTCCTCCTCTTTCTCCTCCTCCTTCTCCTCCTCATCAATTTCAGGCTCATCTAAGTCAATATCAATTTCGTAGTCCAATTCTTCTTCAAACTCATCTAAGTTCTCATCACTCGAGAATTTCTCCTCCTCCTTCTCCTCCTCTTTCTCCTCCTCCTCCTTCTCCTCCTCTTTCTCCTCCTCCTCCTCTTTCTCCTCCTCCTCCTTCTCCTCCTCTTTCTCCTCCTCCTTCTCCTCCTCATCAATTTCAGGTTCATCTAAGTCAATATCAATTTCGTAGTCCAATTCTTCTTCAAACTCGTCTAAGTTCTCCTCCTCCTCCTCCTCCATTTCATGTCCATCTAAGTCAGTATCAATTTCGTGATTAATTATCTCCTCCTCAAGGCTCCCTTCTAGAATGAGTTCCTGGTCTAACAAATCTTCAAAATGAAGACTCGTTTTCTGAGTTTCTTCTTCGCGAATGGCTCTCAATGCCATTTCTTCTTTCACCCTCTCTTCGACCAGTAGTGTCAGATCCTGGATTTTTTTCTCCAGGTCTTCCACCAGAGCCAAAACGTTGTCCTTTACCAGTCCAGTTCGAGTCTGCTTCTTAGAAGCCACGACTCCCAATGCCATTTCTCCTCTCATCCTTTCTTCGACCTGTAGTGTCAGGTCCTGGACCTTTTTCTCCAGGCCTTCCACTAGAGCCAAAACGTTGTCCTTTTCCAGTCCAAGTCGAGCCTGCTTCTTAGAAGCCACGACTCTCTTCCAAGTCAGATATCCAAGAGAGGCCGCTGCAACGCCACCCAAGGTGGCATTACCAGCAACCAGAGTGGAGAAATCTCCTGTTGCCATCCCCCCAACGGGGAGGTTCCGGCGCAGATGTTCCTCCGGTAGAAGCGATTTGATTAAATCCTTGAACATTGGGGTTATTCCTGTCTTAGCTGCAGTCACTGCTAAAGCACTTACGAATTCTCGTACGTGAAACATATTCTATGTTAATCTTTCCACACGCCCAAGATGAGGCATAGTTCTAAAAAAGTTAGTTTTAGCTATCAGAGATTCGAAAGTTGTCTCCGGAAGCCAAAGACAATTCTTCACAACGCGCCAAAGTCTTCAGGGCTTTCGAAGATTCGAAGAATTCGATTGAAGAAAGTCGTTAATGCATTATTATTATCATTATCATTATTATTATTATTATTATTATTATTATTATTATTATTATTATTATTATTATTATTATTATTATTATTATTATTATTATTATAGTACTTAATTTCATTAATTAAAAGACAATTCAGTTTTTTTATACATAAAGAATAAATTAAATATGTTAAGAAGGAAATTATTGAGGA
>NC_090748.1:14639301-14679301 GCF_036898095.1 Palaemon carinicauda | reverse complement strand
GCAGCTTTGCACCGACTCGCAGCGGTGCCCTTTTAGTTCGGAAAAGTTTCCTGATCACTCATTGGTTGGACAAGAAGATTCTAACCAATCAGCGATCAGGAAACTTTTCCGAGCTAAAAGGGCACCGCTGCGAGTCGGTGCAAATCTGCCTCGCTAAAAGAAATGGACTATAGGTATGTTACCTACTCCGTCATTCTATTATCTGTTATTCTCATTATATGTCCTCCCTAAGTATTTCTTTATCTCACCTGTTGTTAGAATATCCTCTACTTCAGTTTGCTCTCATATCCATGTTGCTCCTTTTCGATCTCTTAGTATTACTCCCATCATCATTCTTTCCATGGCTCCTTGAGTTGAAACTACCTTATATGTTAAGGCTTTAGTAAGGCTCCAAGTTTTTGATGCGTAAGTTAATACTGGTAGGACCTCCTAATTAAATACTTTTCTTCTTAGAGAAAGTGGCATTTCACATTTCATAGTCTCATTTTGTTTACCAAAAGTTCCATCCCATGCCTATCCTTTTCATTTCAGCCTCATGCCCTTGGGAAACTCTTACTGTCTGCCTTAAGTATGTACATTCATTAAGGGTCTCTAGAGGTTTTTCCATAAACCATATTTATTGTCACTGCATTTTCATTTAACATTATCTTAGTTTTACTCATATTAATATTCAGTCCTACATTTCTGCTTTTTTTCTATTAAAATCTTCTATCCTCTTCTGTAATTCCTATCATGATTTACTAAACATAACTGTCACTCAGAAATCTTAAGTTGTTAAGGTATTCCCCTTTAATATTAATTCTTGCATTTTCCCAATGCAAATTCTAGGCATGCTGTGAATAATCTAAGAGTCATCTTTTTGTATTCTTATAATTGCTGTATTTCCTTTATAGTATCTAACATTAGTTTCATTTATTCCTTGCTTTTTTTAAAGGGCTTTCATTACTGCTGAAGTTTAGACAGAATCAAAAGCTTTCTCATAGTCTCTAAATGCCATAAATTAATCACAGGGATATGGTCAGCTATCGACTAACAGCTTCTAAAACCTGCCTCTTCTCTTGGCTAGATTAAAGTCTATCTGTCTTTCAATGAGGCCAAATATGATCTTTGTAAATATTTGGTATATTACAAAAAGTAATTATATATGGCAGAAATTTGTTCAGGTCGTTTATGTCTTTTTGTGTATTGTTATAATGATAAAGTGTTTTCCAAACTGTAGGTATAGAGCATTCTTACAAACATTTTTTGTAAAATTCAGCAATTTATACTATCATGAAATCTCTTCCATGTATTATTATATATTTCTCCACTTGGGAAATAAAAAAAAAAAAAACCTTCTCATTTCCTAATTCTTTATATCATTGTGTTCAGCTTCAATTCACAAATGATTAACAGAAGAATTTGTGAATTAGAATTTGTTAATTGAAGCTCAATACAATGATATAAAGATATAGTAAATGAGAAGGCTTTTTTTTTATTTCCCAACAAGTGGAGAAAATGACTTAGGCAGTTAGTTTATGAGGGTGACGATATATGAAGGATGTGTATGTCGAAAACAGTGTAGAAACAGGTAATGCAGCATTTTATAATTAAGATGCGAGGCTATCCAGAACATGCTAGATCAGATTAGCATTTTCTCATGTTGCTGGTGTATAGCCATTCCCAGTTCCAGGACATATTCAATAAACAAGTAGGCCTACAGCTTCTATCAAAGAGTCCATTCCTCATCAGTCTCAGACTATCTGCTGGTACCTGCTCATGTTGGCTGATTATTATTATTATTATTATTATTATTTTTTTTTTTTTTTTTTTTTTTTTTTTTTTTTTTTTTTTTTTTTATTAGGCAAGCTACAACCCTAGTTGGAAAAGCAAGATGCTATAAGCCCTAGGGCTCCAACAGGAAAAAATAGCCTAGTGGGGAAAGGAAATAAGGAAATGAATAAACGATGAGAAGAAATTAACAATAAATTATTCCTAAAAACAGTAACAACATCAAAACAAATATGTCATATATAAACTATAAAAAGACTCATGTCAGCCTGGTCAACATGAAAACATTTGCTGCAACTTTGAACTTTTGAAGTTCTACTGATTCAACTACCAGATTAGGAAGATCGTTCCACAACTTGGTCACAGGTGGAATGAAACTTCTAGAATACTGTGTGGTATTGAGCCTCATGATGGAGAAGGCCTGGCTATTAGAATTAACTGACTGCCTAGTATTACGAACAGGATGGAATTGTCCAGGAAGATCTGAATGTAAAGGATGATCAGAATTATGTAAAATCTTGTGATTAAGCACTCTATCTACCTACGGACGAACAACCTCCTTGACCAAACCACAATGTCGGAGTTAACTCGAGTCTCTAACCACGTTTCGAACGATAAACGCTGATGATAGTAGGAGGTATACAGATAGATAAATAAATAAACAGTTATTGTTCAGCAATTTGTATCAATAATTTTAGCATTGCATTATAATAATTGATCTCACCGATATAGCATACTTAGCGTTTAAACAAACTTTCAATAAAAAAGTGACTATTGACAAAACAGGCGGCGATAGTCCAACTGATATACATTTGTATGTACACAAACTAATGTTTTGGTACTACACTTTGATGTGTAAACGCTACTCATGTAATATATAAGTGATATTCTTCACCTCGAGTCATAGATTGAAATTACATGACGAATCCACACACACACACACACACACACACAAAGAATAAAATAAAAGACTGTCGTTTACTTGGTACATACATGTCGGGAATTTCGACCTGATCAATCGAAGTTCCCGCCATTTGACTCCGCCTAAGACTACGTCAAATTGGAGGGAGAGGAGAGAACTCGCGGGCAAATGAATGTAGTTCAAGACGGGAATGTTTAGAACCAAAAAGAGAAACCGCCTGATAGGGGAGGCGCTGAGACTAAAGAAATCAACCACATGTAATTTAAGAGAAAGAAAAATAACGTCATTCCATTGTAACATGATAAAAAAAATCCAATCTAGAAATTTAGGTTCAGGAAAAATTGCGCCAAAAAGGTGACGTCGGAGGTTGCAAGGCTTGCTCTGTCTCTTTGATCCGACGTCCCTAATCACAGTAAGTCCTATCTAATTGTTCTCTCTCCCCACCCCTAGAGTACCCAGGTCGGTTTCCATGTAGGTCTTGATAGAGTTGTTGTAAAGTTTGTATCTATTAATATTTTGTCGATCCTTGTGCCAGGGGATCAGTGTTATTGTGTAAAGTACCTCTAAAGGTCTCGGTAAGAGGTTTATCGAGATAACTTTATAAATTTTCAATTAATTTTGCTAAAATCTTGAGTCCGATGCGGACAGTTTTTTTTGGTCGCACATGTTCTTGTATGTCAAGTAAGGGTTAATTTTTCATGTTTCTCGTATTAGATTATTATTTTTATAATAAAACTTGTTAAAATATAGCCATATTCTATTTACTCCCCCGATGGTTTTGTGAAGTGAGTCCTTCAGACATTGTGATCTGCCCAGTACATCGGGCTATTTTGTATAAACCGGTGAAATTTCGCCACATTTGGTCCTTCGAACCGGATCACAAGTGCTTCCCAGAGCCGGACGGGACTAATTAGAATATGAGCTTTTAAGGGTGGGAGAGAAGTAACAATTAAAGGTTCGTCTACGTCCCGATGTGCGATCGCCCACGTGGGTCAATTTCTTTGAGTCCCTTCCTAACGTAAAGTTACCTTTCTTTCCTTGCCTTGCCCAACCCCCCCCAAACGTAAAGTAAAGTTAATTAAGATGGCTGTGTCCACGATCGTTCATATCGAGGCGTCGATGGGCCTACTGGAGGATTTACTAAGCGAAACGCAAAGGGCGCTGATAGAGACCTACTCCGAGTCCGTTTACCAGAATTTGGTAACGGAGTTGCAGGCAGAGGTCCGACAGCTTAAAGAGCTATACAAAAGCCAGCGCGTTAAATTAGAATCTAATATCGAAGCCCGAATTAGGCATATGTTAGGTGAAGCGACACGCGCTTCCACCCTATTGTATAATAGAATAGATAAAGTGAAAGGCCCTTCAACGGGGAATGTTGCCCTCCCCAGGTTGAAGCCGCTGCCTCTCCCCACGTTTGAAGGGGAAGTGCAAGAGTACGCATCGTACCGTGAACTATTCACGATCCACGTGGATCGAAGAGCTGATTTAGACGAAGTGTCTAAATTCACGTATTTATTGGGGACGTTGGGCAAAGAGCCGCTTAGGATCATCAAATCTCTAAGTGTAACCGCCGCGAACTATAGTGTAGCATTAGACCTATTAGATAAGCAGTATGGCAACATGCACCAGACACTCGTGATTCTGCACCGTAAATTAGCCAACATCTTTGTGCCGTCACTAAACCCAGTAGAACTCAAAAGGTTCCGTTTTGAGTTGACCATCATTATTGAACAAATTAAAAGACTGAGTACCAATGACTTAGGCCAGGGCATGGTCATGAGCCTCATTAATCAAAAACTGTCAGAGGGAAAGCTCTACCGCAAAGTGGTAGAGCATTTGAGAAAATGCGACTACACGTTGGATGAGTTTTTTGAGGCAATAGATTTTATTGTGAGAATGCTAGAAGACGATGCGTTGCAGAGAGGCGACAGTCTTGAGAGTGACAAAAGACCAGACAGTAGTGTAAGACCGAAAACCCATCCCATCCACCATAATTCCTGCCCATTTTGTAGCGAATGGCATCCACCTCACGGATGTCGCCAAGTGACTGACGTAGGTGCTAGACGTCGCATTTTGCTAAAAAGGGGTCTTTGTTTTAATTGCACGAAATCAGGCCATCGTAGCAATAAATGTCCCGTTTCAAATTCCTGTAGAAACTGTAATGCTAAGCACCACACTGCAATTTGCGATGCGGATAGACCGCAATCAATCCCTAGTCACAGTAGTAATAGTCAATCAACAACGTCTCGCCCCGTAGTAAATGTGACGCCTGCGCAGAACCAAACTGCCCCCCGTCCATCCAAAGTTAAAGTAGAATCTAAACCATGCACAAGCGCAAAGATCGCGCAGAGGTCTGATGTGGACCTCCCATGCACTATCTTGCCAACAGCCATGGCAGGTATTCAACAAAAGCAAGGTAGTAAACGAGTCCGCCTATTTCTCGATTCGGGAAGCCAGAGGAGCTTCATCTCGGCAAAAATTGCCCGTCAATTAGGTCTACCGGTGGTAGGAAGAGTATCCTTGAATATAGCTCCGTTTGGTTCCGAGGAAATAAGCGGACAATACGATGTAGTAAGTTCCAGGGTTGAAATGGGGAAAAGAATCGTGCGTATGAAGTTGGTGGCACACGAAAACGTGGACGTCCCGATACATAACGTGGGTTATGTAAAGGTCAGACAGCATCTGTTGACCAAGGGAGTCACGTTAGCCGATCCAGCAAACCAATCAGATACCATGAAGAACGTTCACATTTTAGTTGGGGCTGATTATTTTAGCTATTTTATCATAGGTGTAGAAAAAGTAGATGGGATAAATCTCTTCTTGACGCATAATGGTATGTCCCCGTACGGGAAGGTGCCACAGTGGCTGTTCCAAGGGGAAAAGGTCGAACAAGTAAGAACGTTGAGAGTGTGCAGAATCACGGACGAGCCATATCTGTATGATGTAGACGAGTGGTGGCGATTAGACCATGTTGGCATCGCCCCATCTGAGCAATACACTGTTCGCGAGGCCGAGGCCGTGCGAAAGGTATCGCAAAGCGTTGTAAGAAAACCTGAGGGATATCAGGTTAGCCTACCATTCGGGTCGGATGCTAGGCCAGAGACAAATTATCGTAACGCTGTGGCGCAGTTAGAGTCGTTGCAGACCAAATTCAGAAAGGATAGGAAATATTTTGAACAATATCAGGGAGTGATAGATAAATATATCGAAGCAGGTTTTATATCAGAGGTGAAAATTCCCATAGTGGAAGGTTATTACATGCCACACTTTGGTGTTAAGAAAGACAGCCGTACCACCCCCCTTAGAATCGTGTTCAATGCCTCGGCAAAGTCAAAGGGTTGCAAGTCATTGAATGAATGTCTCTTACCTGGGCCCAATTTGGTAGAGGTAGCATATAGTTTAATTATAAGGTTTAGGTTAAACCGATATGCCATGTTAGCCGACATAAGTAAAGCATTCCATCGCGTTTTGTTAGATCCTCGTGATGCCAAATACACACAATTTCTGTGGCGCGAGGCAGCTGGTCGAGCGCTTACCTTCGCCTTTAGAGTTGTGGTGTTCGGCATCACAGCTAGTCCATTTTTGCTACAACAG
This sequence comes from Palaemon carinicauda, assembly GCF_036898095.1. Lineage (NCBI taxonomy): Eukaryota > Metazoa > Arthropoda > Malacostraca > Decapoda > Palaemonidae > Palaemon > Palaemon carinicauda. The sequence goes on along the minus strand of NC_090748.1, from coordinate 14,673,015 downwards.
ATATTAAATTGTCATTTTAAAGAGGAAGGGCGCCCAGATTTAGTAAAATCCTTTTATTTCGATAACTATCTAGCCACGTTTGAGGATTTAGACCATATGAGGCAAGAGCATGACTCTGTTCACAACATCTTAAAAGGGGCGGGTATGCCTTAGAAGGGTGGGCAAGCAATCACTTGGCCTTCGATAGCGAGAAACAGTGGAGTGAGCCTGTGAGTGTGAACGTGCTCGGGCTGCGATGGGCCCGGGACGTGGACAGATTGTGTGTGAAAGTAAGTAAAGGGATCTGTGAGTTGGGGGAGGGATGGGTGCCTACGAAGCGTAGGGTACTTTCCCTATTAGTCTCCATTTATGATCCGATAGGTTTGATAAGCCTATTATTTGTAAGGGGAAAACTTTTCCTTCAACAACTATGGGAGGATAATGTAGGTTGGGATGATGTGTTAGGAGAAGAAAGGGCTAAAGAGGCAAGTGAATTGTTGAATGATATGAAAGCAGTGAGCGACATCACCTTTCAAAGATCGATAGGAAGAAGGGGTTTAGAACTTCATGTGTTCACCGATGCCAGCAGTAAGGCATATGGAGCAGTGGCATATACTAGGGACGAATGCAATCGGGTAAGTTTGGTTACCAGTAAAACCAGGATCACTCCGAAAGGGATGAGCAAACTGACGATCCCTAAGTTAGAGCTACTGGCCTTGTTGTTAGGCAGCAGACTAGCAAGAACGCTCAAGGAACTGATCGAGCCACGGGAAATAGTAATGTGGACCGACAGTAAGGTAACGTTGGCATGGGTAGCATCTCCCGATGCCAGGTCTAATAAAAATGTGTTTGTGTCTAACAGAGTGGCGGAGATTATTTTTATTCAGCAGGTTTGTAGTTTCAGTCTGAACCATGTCCCTAGTCATCAGAACCCTGCCGATATCCTATCCCGAGGTGCAATGGCTCGACAATTGCAAGCTAACTCCCTGTGGAGGAACGGTCCAGAATTCCTCAGGACCACGGGAAAGCCTGTTCCTTACAAGGAGGAAGATCCACTACATCAAACTCACGTAGTAGCGGCGGTGCAGGAGTTGAGGGAGGAGATGTGTCCTACCCCCCCAGGCGAGATTTGGGACATCCTGAAAAGGGAAGTAGGGTTCCAATTCTTGTTGAGAGTAACCAGACTAGTTTTAAAGTTTGCCAAGATAGAACGGCATCCGTTCAGTATTGTTGTCCAATTAGAGCAAAAACATTATTTACCTACTGTTTATGCCTACTTAGAGGGCGGAGTCAGACCCCCTCGTGAAGTTGCTAATTTTGTCAGACAATTGAATTTAGTTTTAGTAGATAATCTCATCTGCACCAGGGGACGAGTGTCCCATGTAGGAGAAACTGATCAGTTAATTCTCTTGCCAGCCAAAGGGCATTTAGTTAGGATGTATTTAAATTATTTACATCAGTTACATTTGCATTGTGGGGTGAATACTCTAATAGGTTTCTTTCGACAGAAATGTTGGGTGGCGGGTCTACGTTCCATTGCGAAGCGAACCGTGCGGCAATGCCCCGAATGCAAGCTAGCCTTCCAGCCTCTAACGAGACAGCCACCACCACCCCCCCTGCCAAAGGAAAGGATCACCCTCACAAAACCCTTCACAGCGGTCGGAGTGGACCACACAGCAGCCATCCCAACAGAAACGCGGCCAGGATATATACTTATCATAACCTGCATGGCTAGCAGAGCCGTGTACCTTGACTTCTGCCCCTCTTTGGAAGCAGAAGAATTCGTGTTGGCACTAAGACGGTTTAGTGCCACCCATGGTGCCCCACAGCTCATCATGTCCGATAACCATCAAACCTTCAAGGCTGCCAGCCACCTCCTGCAGGGACTTTACGAAGAAGATGAAGTCCAGCAGTTCCTGAGGAAAACTGGCATAAAGTGGCGGTTTCAGACGCCCCGTGCACCTTGGAAAGGTGGGTTCTTCGAGCGTTTGATAGGAGTAACGAAACGGACCCTCCAGATAGCCCTCGGAAAGAAGTACCTGCCGGACGCCCACGTGCTAACCCTCGTGAAAGAAGCAGAAGCAGTGGTGAATAATCGGCCGCTTATGTACAGCGGTGATGAGCGCGAGGATGAAGTCCTCACCCCCTCCCATTTGATAAGAGGACACCAAGTCCACCTCATGGCACCAATCTTACCGGACGACCATCTCAACGCAACCTTCACCTCTCGGAATCTACGTGATCGTTACATAAGATTGACAGATTCACTCAAAGCGTTCAGAGAACGCTGGAGAAGGGAATACTTGAGTGCCTTGAGAGCCCGGCACGACTGTCGGCCCGGGGAACCCTCCAAGCTGCACCCCGGAGACATCGTGCTAGTTAAACAAGAAAATAAGAAAAGAGCTACATGGCCTCTGGGACGTGTCGTGGAGACGTATCCTGACGACGACGGAGTCGTACGTTCGGCTAAAGTGTTGTTTGAGGGTGTCGAGTCGCTGGGAGCTGTCAGCCACCTGGTTCCCCTAGAAATAGCCCCCTCTGAGGATGACGATGGAGGAGAAGACGACGGCGATGACAGAGAAGAGGGCGCGTACAGTTCGACAGCCGGAGTGCCAGGGATAGCGGAGACGTCTGGGGACGACCAGGGTATGGCAACAGCTACGACAACTCAACAACCAGCCACAGGAACGGACGACAGCGACAAGAAAGGTGAGAACTATGCAGTTAGTGAAAGAAGTGAAAATGAAAATGAAACTGAATCAGATCAGACGAACGCACAAGGACGTTCTGCACGCCCATTGAGAAGGGCTGCCGCGAAACAGCGAGAACTAATGGACTGTCTGCTGAAAGGTGACGACATATAAAACGTAGCTGTAAACAATGAGTGAAAAAGGGGCTTGTCCTATCTGGAAGGTAGGGAGGGTGGAGTTTGTGAGGTGTGCATGAATCTGCGGAAGTTGGAAGTGCGTAGGGGGTGGAGAACGGGGACGGGATGGTCTCTCGTGCGTACAGACCGAGCATTGCACAGAACTAGCCCCTCCCTCTTGTACTCCATTAAGTAACAGCCTGCATGTAGCAGCGCTATAGAAGTCTCGATTATTGTGAGTTGAGACAGACTGAACTTGAATTGTTATGTATGCATTTCTGCCATTTTCTGAATTGTCTTAGGCCCATTGCCTAATTGCCTTTGCTCTTGAATTGTTATGTATGCATTTCTGCCATTTTCTGAATTGTCTGAGGCCCATTGCCTAATTGCCTTTGCACTTGAATTGTTATGTATGCATTTCTGCCATTTTCTGATTATTTTAGGCCCATTGCCTAATTGCCTTTGCATTTGAATTGTGTGCATTTCCAATGCCATTTTCTGTTTGTTTTAGGCCCATTGCCTAATTGCCTTTGCATTTGAATTGTAATGTATGCATTTCCATTGCCATTTTCTGTTTGTTTTAGGCCCATTGCCTAATTGCCTTTGCACTTGAATTGTTATGTATGCATTTCTGCCATTTTCTGATTATTTTAGGCCCATTGCCTAATTGCCTTTGCATTTGAATTGTGTGCATTTCCATTGCCATTTTCTGTTTGTTTTAGGCCCATTGCCTAATTGCCTTTGCATTTGAATTGTAATGTATGCATTTCCATTGCCATTTTCTGTTTGTTTTAGGCCCATTGCCTAATTGCCTTTGCATTTGAATTGTAATGTATGCATTTCCATTGCCATTTTCTATTTGTTTTAGACCCATTGCCTACTTGCTTTGCCATTTGAATTTTGTATAATATGTGTGTACATTATCGCTGATTTCTGCTGTTCCTTATGTGTATTATACACGAGTGCATTAGAATTGCTAGGCCCATTGCCTAATTTGAACTGTTGTTTATTATTGATTGTGTTTATTACCCCGGGGTAACATTGCTGTGTTGTATATTGTGCGTACTCTGTTCGAGTCGTTGCGGAGCGCTACGCAGCGAGGCTAACAGAGTCGGAGTAAGTCACTCCCCACCCCGAGTCCAGCTCTATCCAATTGACCGACGTTTCGTCGCTCCTTATTTTGGGGCGTGGAGGATGTCGGGAATTTCGACCTGATCAATCGAAGTTCCCGCCATTTGACTCCGCCTAAGACTACGTCAAATTGGAGGGAGAGGAGAGAACTCGCGGGCGAATGAATGTAGTTCAAGACGGGAATGTTTAGAACCAAAAAGAGAAACCGCCTGATACGGGAGGCGCTGAGACTAAAGAAATCAACCACTTGTAATTTAAGAGAAAGAAAAATAACGTCATTCCATTGTAACATGATAAAAAAAAATCCAATCTAGAAATTTAGGTTCAGGAAAAATTGCGCCTAAAAGGTGACGTCGGAGGTTGCAAGGCTTGCTCTGTCTCTTTGATCCGACGTCCCCAATCACAGTAAGTCTTATCTAATTGTTCTCTCTCCCCACCCCTAGTGTACCCAGGTCGGTTTCCATGTAGGTCTTGATAGAGTTGTTGTAAAGTTTGTATCTATTAATATTTTGTCGATCCTTGTGCCAGGGGATCAGTGTTATTGTGTAAAGTACCTCTAAAGGTCTCGGTAAGAGGTTTATCGAGATAACTTATAAATTTTCAATTAATTTTGCTAAAATCTTGAGTCCGATGCGGACAGTTTTTTTTTGGTCGCACATGTTCTTGTATGTCAAGTAAGGGTTAATTTTTCATGTTTCTCGTATTAGATTATTATTTTTATAATAAAACTTGTTAAAATATAGCCATATTCTATTTACTCCCCCGATGGTTTTGTGAAGTGAGTCCTTCAGACATTGTGATCTGCCCAGTACATCGGGCTATTTTGTATAAACCGGTGAAATTTCGCCACATACAGGTTAAATAAACTGTAAAGTCAATCGATACGAAGATTTAGAAATACGTTTCCTCGAACGTTTTTTTCCATTCATTGATTTCTGTATATCCTGCGTAAGGACATCTGGCGGGCACAGTGTAAAATCCGGACGTCGGACGTCGGATGCCGTCCGGGAGAATAGAAAACCGCTTGTATCACCGGTAAAGGCGCCATATTACACCACTTTTTTGACACTGGTAATTTTCACTGGTACTTTCTGTTATTTCCTGAATAAATGTTCGAAAAATATTGATTTACTTGATTCATTGATTTATTTGATTCATTGTTGTAAATTTCTTGAAATTTTTTGTGTTTGTGATAAGGGATTTTGACGTAGGAAAAATCTATTTCTGGGCGAAGGACCTGTGCCGCCCAGTGAATAAGCTCCATTTAGCACTTATTCTTAGGTAATTTACTGCTAAATATACCAGAGAAAAAATGTAAAGGAGTGCTAGGTTAACTAGCTCGCTCACCTATTGGTGTCGGTATAAAATTGGGCGTATAATCCAGAGGTCCCGCACTATTTAGATTCATCCACGACAGAAACCCCAATAGAGGAGAGCCGTTCAACCTCACTCGGTACTACTAACAATGCATCCGCTCAGAACCCAACTCCTTAGCACCCAAAGTTTGGGGACTCCAAGGGAGAGGAGCTGGGAGGGTTCACTGGGCGGCACAGGTCCTTCGCCCAGAAATAGATTTTTCCTACGTCAAAATCCCTTTTCTGGGCTCGAACCTGTGCCGCCCAGTGAATCTATACAAGAGAAAATGTCACCAAACTTGCAAAATAAAGGAAAAAACATAAGCGTAAGGGAAATACAGGATGCTTTTAATCAGAGATGAGTACCAAAAAACAATTATAAGGGTATCTTAAATATGAACATAAATCCAATAAGGTAGGTATAATAATGCCGTGAGTGATAATATATACAGATACTCAGGAGTATAAAAATTTACAAATATAATAACAGTATTCAGGTGCGAGACCAACGAATACAATAGGGTATAAATGAGGCAGGTAAGAGGGAGAGATAAAGAGACAAGGCATTAACCTGTGAGTTACCTGGGAGTAACTACGCTCCCTGCGGCTACTGTAGAAAATTTTAGGGCTTCCAAATGTTTAAGGTAGTGTTTCTTGAACACTGACGGTGATTTCCACCCTGTATACCTGGAAAGGTCTGTAAAATTCATGTGGTGAAAGAAGTTCACCGAGGTAGCAACCGCCCTGATATCATGTGCAAGAGGAAAAGAGTCAGGGTTAGCTTGTTTAATAAAATACAAAATTTGTTGCCTGATCCCTTTAATAGTAATGGTACCGCCTTGTTCTCTAACGAATAGAGGCCCCGAGGAGTAAGAGGAGGTCCGGGATAAATAAGACCTAAGAGTAGTAACAGGGCACAGAGACGGATCTTGCGTGAGGGGAACAATTTTCCAGGAGGACCATCTGTTTTGAGGGTCTTCGTTCTTAGCCAAAAAGAATTTGTTAGGAGAAAGAAGGACCTCTCCCGAAGGCAGGAAGTCAATATGACCCGGGTCTCTCGACAAGGCTGCCAATTCAGAAATTCTTGCCCCGGAAGCCAAGCTCACCAGGAAAAGTGTTTTCCTGAGAAGGGGAATGTAATCACAAGAACTGTTAATGGTATCAGAAGCCAATTTGAGTACGTCATTAAGGAACCAGGTCACCGGGGTAGGACGAGTAACCGGTTTCAGTCAGGCACAAGCTTTCGGAATTGAAGCTAACAAAGAGTCGGTTAAGTCTATGTTAAAACCCACTAGGAAGATCTTTTTCAGAGCCGATTTAATAGTGGTGATAGTATTGGCTGCCAGACCTGATTCTAATAAAGATCTAAAGAAAGTGACTGTAAGGTTCAAGTTCATACAGTTCACGTCTGAGTCTATTAAAAATTTTGCCAACTTTTTAACTGCAGAGTCATACTGGCGGATGGTGGAATCCCGTTTATCCGATTCTAGGAACAAGGTGTTTTGAGGATCAATATTGGCACCATGCATAGCCGCAAACTTCATAAAGTCCATAAAGTTAGGGCGCTCTGAATGTTTGAGAAAGCGTACACAACGCGTGTTTGTACTATCTGAGACAGAACCGGATTGGGTATCGGGTGAGGGTATAGTCTCAACTCTCGCAGGAGAGGATACCAGTTGCTCTTGGGCCAGTTGGGTGCAACCAAGGCTACTTGTCCCTTGAAGGATCTCAGTTTGTCTAGAACTTTCAGCAAAAGATTCACCGGGGGAAAGAGATAAATCTTTTCCCAGGTGTCCCAATTCTGTGACATGGCGTCTGTGGCATAAGCCTGAGGGTCTAGATTGGGAGCCACATATACTCTCAATTTGTGGTTGGATTCCGTGGCGAAGAGGTCCACTTGGAGACCGGGAACCTGAGAGAGAATCCACCGAAATGACTTTAGATCGAGTGACCATTCCGATTCTAGAGGGGAGGTCCGGGACAGGGCGTCTGCCACTACATTCCGGACTCCCGCCAGGTGGACAGCTGAAAGATGCCAACGGTTCAAGGCTGCTAGGGAGAATATGGCTACTAGAACATGGTTCAGAGGCCCTGACTTTGACCCGCCTCTGTTGAGGCAGCGGACCACCACTTCGCTGTCGAGGACCAGACGAAGGTGTTGTTTCTTGGGAAGAGCGAGACGTTTCAGGGTTAGAAGAACTGCCATGGCCTCTAGCACATTGATGTGAAATTGGCGGAACAAGGGAGTCCAAAGACCTTGAACTTTCTTGAGCTGAGAATAGCCGCCCCAACCTGATAAGGATGCGTCCGTGTGAATGATTAATTTCGGAGGCGGAAATCGAAGGGGAACTGACTTTGACAGACTGTTTGCTCTTGTCCAAGGAAGAAGTCTTTCCCGTAGAATGGGAGGAAGGCGGACTTTCCTGTCCCGGAGCTTCCGGTTCGCCCTCGAACGCCAGACACGATTGATATCTTTCAATTTTGCCTTCAGAAGAAGATCCGTCACTGAGGCAAACTGAAGGGACCCCAGAATCCTCTCTTGGAGTCGTCTGGAACTTACTTTGTCTTTGAGAAAGTGTTTGGTGTTCCTTGCAATCTCTAACCTCTTGGGTCTGGGAAGACACAGAGTATGAGATATAAGATCCCATTGCAGGCCGAGCCATTGGAACTTCGATTTTGGAAGAAGACGGGACTTCTTGAAGTTGATCTGGAAGCCTAGAGATTGAAGATAATGGATGACTTTGTGAGTGGCTTTTAGGCAATTTTGGGAGGTGTCTGACCAAATGAGCCAGTCGTCCAGATAGGCTACTACTTGAATCCCTTGATTCCTGAGTTCCTGAACAGCGACTTCTGCTAACTTTGTGAAGATCCTTGGGGCGATGTTGAGCCCGAAAGGCATCACCTTGAAGGAGTAACTTTTGTCCCCTAAGCGAAAGCCTAGGTACGGACGGAAATGTCTCGCTATCGGGACGTGATAATAGGCGTCTGTAAGATCGATAGAGGTGGTGACGGCCCCACGGGGAAGTAAGGTCCGCACCTGCGAGACGGTAAGCATTCGAAACTTGTCGCATTGAATGGACAAGTTGAGAAGGGATAGGTCTAGAATCACTCTTCTCTTGTCCGAATCCTTCTTCGGGACACTGAACAGCCGACCTTGAAACTTCAGGTGTTTCGTTTCTTGTATGGCGTTCTTTTGTAAAAGATCCTGGACAAATTCGACCAGGTCCGGAGTGGAATGTTGACGAAATTTGTTCGGAGGAGGAGGTCCTTGAATCCAACTCCACCCCAGTCCCTTGGAGATGATACTGAACGCCCAGGGACTGAACCTCCATTTGTTGCGGAAGGCATAGAGCCTCCCCCCTACCTGCGGCACCTCAGTATTGGTTTGAGGAGTTGCATCCACGTCCGCCTCGGAAATTCTTTCCTCTGCGAAAGGCTCTTCCCCTGCCTTTGTTCTGGTTAGAACCACGGTGGTAGCCTCTACCTCTACCATAACTCTGAGAAGAGCTGTGAGCCTCATACGACTGGTTAAAGGCAGGAGAAGTGGCGGAGGCACCAGAAAGTTGGCTCTTAGGAAGCAGAACGGTGACATAGTCGTCCGAAGGAGCCTGAGAGGTGGAAGGCTGTGCCGGGGCAACAGGAGATGGGGGAAGAGGCAGCCGGAAAATGGACGAACCACTCTGCTGTTGCCTGAACTGGGTGGAGGTATATGGACGGAGCTTCTTCCTACCCCGGGCTTGGTAATTTGCAGGGTCAGATTTACGTTTAGGAGTCAAACCCCAACGGGCTTTAAGGCTCTGGTTGACTCTAGTGGCCTCCGCCAAGACTTCCTCTACAAGGTCCTCAGGGAAGAGGTTTGAACCCCAACAGGAGGACCGGATAAGCTTATTAGGTTCATGCCTAATAGTCGCCTCTGCCAGGACATGTTTGCGACACCTACGTTTAGCAGTAGCGAAGTCATACAGGTCATAGTATAATGACTGCAACGTAGCCTTGTTGAGAGATTTAAAAATACTCTCAGTATCGTAAGTCAAGGCTATCGACTCCGTGGAAGTGGCCAGGTTCAGAGTACGGCCAACGCGTAGGCGGGAATCATACTCCTGTTTAATGAGGGATTCCGGGAGATGGGGAAGCCGCTCACTAAACATTACCGAAGCACAGTCTGCTGCTAGCTTTCCAGAAGTAAATGTGGTATGGACGTTGTCCCAACACTCAATGCCTGAAGGAAGAAGGAGGGAGATTGGATCCACCTCTCGGATGGGAGGCAAGGGCTTCTCCTCCAGAGCATATTGGAAGGCAAGCTCTGCTACCTTATTGACACATGGAGTCACGGTGTTTTTGTCCATTAGGAACATTGTGAAGGAGCTCTTATAAGGCGTCAACATAGTGTTGGTGCAGCCGATGTCATTCAGGAATCTGGCCCACACAGATTGGGCTTGCTCTTTTGGGAAGATGACTGTCTCCTTGGGGACCTTGTCTAACCGAACCAAAGCTTCCTCGGTAAGCCTGGCATAACCATGAAATGGAAATGCCAGACCAGGAGGAAAGAATTCAAAGTCCTCTAGGGGACGAGTGCCAAGACCCTCCAAAGTTAACATTCCGTCTGAGAACGGGGAATGAAGAGCCATACGCCAAGGGTTGTTTTTGGCAAACGGCGGGAGCTTAGAGGCATCCGGGATGAGAGAGCTTTGGACTCGCTCCGGAGCACCTTGCTCTAATGCCCCAAGTCTCTGACCGATGTTAGAGAACATCGTGTCCATCTTAGACTGCATCTCTGATACCAACTTAGCCTGCATCTCCGACACGATGCGAAGCATGGCTGATTCGGAAAGGCCCGGGCTAGCAGCAGGTGTGGCGGAATGAACTCCCGGGTCGCGAGACTTAGAGGAGGAGCCAGAAGCCTTAGATGACAGGTTTGTATTCTGTTTAGAACCATGAGAAGCCTTATGAGGCTTACGAACTTTAGGTAAGGTTCTAGACTTATTCTTGGGGGGAACCGGGTGTGATCGTTGGGACGAATCACGGTCCCCAGAAAGACCATGAAAGGAAGAGCGATCAGATGAAGAAGAAAGAGAGGGGCTGAGGATAGGAATCTCAGCGCCGGAAACACCTGCCTCACTTACCACCCTACCTGTGTCTGGATCATCCAATAACATGGGTTCCACGTCAAGGTTCATGGAGGCAACATTGTCTTCTAGATCTCCGGGGGCGTCCGACGGATCCTGCTCTGGATCAATAAACCCCGCTATGGTGGCATCAATGTGGGCAATGATGGGAGCTGCAACATGCCTAGCCACAGCGGCTGAATACTTGGCGTTGGGGTAAATCAAGGAACAGTAGTCCTCGGAGAGGACGTACGGCCGCTTAGACTTCACGTTCCGGGCAAAACCACCAACCCACACTTTCAGTGTGGCCCGAGCCGCAGACTTTTGCTCCGGGGATGCCTGAAATAATAGTGGGAATTAAAAAGGGGAGGCTCCCAGTGGTCCTTTAAGACCATAGATATCTTACTAAATAGTGTATGTATGCCAAAAAAGGTAAGATAAATAAGAAGGCAACATAGCCAACGGGACTCACCGAGTCAGATCCAAGGGTGGTAACGAGGTCAAAACAGACCACACAGTTATCCGGGTGCCATACCACGACATCCTCCAGCTGCACTCCGCAGAGGGCGTGAGACCGACAGACGGTATGGCCGCAGGGCTGATGTAGAACAGCTGCACAGGCCGTCGTCTGACAATGCACCATCTATAAAAAGAATAGTATATGAGAAACTGTAATTCTCTTAAGTAGGGGTGGGTCCGGAGGACCCGGGCCTAACATAAGCCTAACACAAGATTAGGGCTTAACTGTAATATTCTTAATTAGGGGCGGGTCCGGAGGACCCGGCCTAAACATAAGTCTAGCTTAAGACTAAAGTATAGTCATCCATTCCGGTCGAGCCGGGAGTATAAAAAAGGATGCAACAACAAGAAATTAAGACACATGGTGTCTGATTTCCCGGGGCGAGGCTAAGCCCCGGGCCGGGAAATAAAAGTATCCAAAACCAATTCGTATAGGAACTCCGGGGTAGTGATCTGTCATATAATCATCATAGGAACTGTTATAAATTAATAGGGGGGCGGAACTGTAGATAAGAACCGCCAACCGAACCCAGAGGGTTTCATATAACATAAACCAGTGTGATAAGTGAATATAAAATAGGGTGCACCGGGATCCAACTCTGTTGACCGGTGGCCAACCAGACTAGACAGAGCCGAACCCGCCGGGACACCCGGAGGACAAAGTCCATAAACACTGAACTACCCCCTCTACAAGGAGGGAAGGCAACGGTCCCCTAGGGGAGGGGGGGAGAGAAGCCTAGCCGCCCACCTAGCGAGAGGGGGAGCATGGGGGAGGATCACGTGATACGGAGCGGCAGGGCTACCAACTGACGATCCCCAACCAGACAGATCAAACGGAGTAATAGCACAATATTCATTATAATAGTAATAGCGCTGATAATATAAAATAAACACATAAAAAATTTTTGGGCAAGGCATGCAACATAATAATTAAATCACAAAAGACACACCTGATGGCTTAAAAAATAACATTGCCGCCTAGCACGAAGGTCGGCAGCCATAACGATACGTAAATGATATCGGCCCAAAAATTGAACCACGAGGGTTCTAAACGCTAAATAATGAATATCCATAATAACAAATAAAATTTAATAATAAAAATAATACATATAGTAACACCGCAAGTGAAACTAAAAGCTCTCAAAACAGGAGTACCAACTGTAAATGGAATCAAGCAAGATCGGTATGATCTTACTAAACCTATTGGCAACTAAATGCAGGGTAAAGGGAGTGGTAGGCCCTTTCTCCTTATGTTACTTTACAGCCGGGTAAATTCTTATCTGTGACTGCTGATTGGCGACGTCCGGCTTTTATCCTAACAGGGTAAAATAGCGGGCAGTTAAATAGTGTAATGTTGACGTCCGATTGAGATTATTCTCAATAACATGAAAATAAACCAATATTTTTCGAACAATTATTCAGAAAATAACAGAAAGTATCAGTGAACATTACCAGTCACAAAAAGAGGTGTATTTTCGCGTCTTTCCCGGTGATACAAGCGATTTTCTATCCTCCCGGACGGCATCCGACGTCCGACGTCCGACGTCCGGATTTTACACTGTGCCGACTCTAATGATAAGGTGAAAAACCGCCAGTAGTTAGCAGTAGTGTAGACAGGAATGATAATCCCTCCGCTAGCAATAAGAATTCCTGACTTAATTTTGATAAATATGTCTGGCCGGGTAAAATAATCCTTAAATCGGGCACCATCAATGTAAAGTTTTTGAGAGACGCTGGCTCCACTCGGTCTCTGGTTCTAGGTAAATCTTTGAATGGTTTAAGAGAGTTTTCAGGTAGTTATGTTGTTCTGGGAGGGTTCTCGAACACGGTTGTATCTGCTTCATTGGTGGATGTTAGGTTGTCTTTTCCCGGATATGATAGCGTTACAGAGTTGGCCGTTGTCGATAATCTCCCCATCCCTGGTATTGACGGCATTTTGGGAAATGATATGCTCAATAATGAAGGTCGTGAATTATTTCCCATTTTGTCTATTCATGCTCATCCAGTTTCTGTAACGACCCGTGCCACTGCCAGAGCTGCTGAAATAGATAATGATGATGAATTGTTACTTAGTAGTTTAGAAGTAGATGTAGAAAGACCCGGGTCGTCAATGTGACGTGCCGAGAGAGGCTGTGACTAAAAAGACAGGATGAAAGCGACTGAGTAACTGTATTACAGAACATCAGTTTATATATACATCAATTCCGTGCAAGAAGGTCACATCATATAACAGGCTGTTTTGTGTTCAACCAACAACCGTTTCTGTTAACATTTAACGGTGAGAAAAACAGACAAGTTGATTCAGGTCATTATCAGTGCGAGGGGAGAGCGAAGATACAAAGGAGACTATATACAAAAAACAGAAATGTCGTTATTATGTACGATCGTGTGACACACGGTTGGTACAGTTGGCTAACTGGCTGATCATCAGACAAGATTTCAATCGTTAAGGGATGCGTTTTAATATCCCGGTTCCTTTGAGGATGTGGATTCAAGAAGATTCAACTCGATATCTCCGTTCTATGACTCTTCTATCAGGGATACTTTCAGGAGACTTACAGTTATTATTATTATTATTATTATTATTATTATTATTATTATTATATTTGTTAAGCTACAACACTAGTTGGAAAAACAGGATGCTATAATCCCAGGGGCTCTATCAGGAAAAATAGTTCAGTGAGGAAAGGAAACAAGGAAAAACAATATTTTAAGAACTAGCATTAAAATAAATATCTCCTATTTAAACTTTAAAAAAACAAGAATAAGAGAAATGAGATAGAATAGTGTGCCCAAGTGTATCCCCAAGCGAGAGAGAAACCACTTTCCCTCTTTTCTTCATCATTATAACCTGATTAAACTAATGGTAATGAACAAGTCTGAAGGTTTTGTACTTCAGTCACGTTAGGTGTTTATTTTTTCTCTTGCAGGATTGTGACAGATGTTGTCAATGGTCTTCAGGGAGTGTTGATTTTCCTTATTTACGTTTGCAAGAAAAAGGATCTGAAGAAGCTACGAATGGTTCTCCCTCTTTTTACACACATACACACTTACATATATATGTATATATATATATATATATATATATATATATATATATATATATATATATATATATGTGTGTGTGTGTGTGTATGTATATATATATATATATATATATATATATATATATATATATATATATGTTATTTACACATACTTTATGTATATATATATATATATATATATATATATATATATATATATATATATATTTATTTATTATATATATATATATATATATTATATATATATATATATATATATATATATATATATATATGTGTGTTATTTACATAGACTTTATGTATATATATATATATATATATATATATATATATATATATATATATATATATATATATATATATATATATATATATATATACATGAATACATGAATGGATATATATGTATACTTTTGCATATACATACCTATATACATAGAGATACATATTAAATATATATATATATATATATATATATATATATATATATATATATATGATGAATAACTATATATATAAAAATAATAATCACACATACATCAAATGACCATTATTTTTCGGGATGAAATGCTGAAACTTATTTGCATTTTTGGGAAATCCTAAGAAAAAACTAAGAAATACTTATGTATTGTAGGTAAAAAAATTATCTAATAAATAACAAACAGCTCAAGATAGACTTTACTTGAACAAATATTTTATGCCTATAAGACAAATTTAGAATTTAAAAAATTATGCAAGTGATTTTTTTTAAATACGTTTGACCTGTTTTTATAGTGGAATTATTTTATTAGAAAATTAAAGAAAAATTATGTAACTAATTTTATATAAATAATAGTGATTATATATCTCTCTATCTATCTATCTATCTATCTATCTATCTATCTATATATATATATATATATATATATATATATATATATATATATATATATATATATATATATATGACTTTCAAAAATATTGTCTTTCTTATCTTCTGTCAAATGACAGCAAAAATTAATTTTTTTTCCCTTAAATATTGATATTCAATTTATACTACCCTTTACCAAATCAATATAAATTAAGCTGAATTGTAGACAACCAACGCTATAGTTATAATTACGATTAATATAAGCATATTTTATCAAAACATTTATTTAAATTCATTTCGACCTTTAAATTGTTAATATTTTTTGTAGCTAATCTTGAAACGAATATACTAAAATCGCATTTCAATATCCTTCCACTATCGAGCTTAGTAAACAGTTTCTTAAATAAGACAATTTGAGTTTTGTGTTTTCCCATCTCTCCATTAATATTTCTATTTCTCGAAGAATGTTTTGCTCTTTTCTCACTAACACCACTTCCTCCATCCTCTGAATAAACTCTCTACTTTGTAGGAAGCTTTTCTGGATTTCCAAATGCAAGTATTCCATCTCCATCCACAGACTCTTTTCGATAAGTTCAACCTCTTCTTCGTAGAGTCTTTGCCCTTCTCGTTGGAGTTCTCTCGCCATCAAAGTCATTTCTCGATGCATCTTCTCCACCGAACCCATAATTTCAGCCATTCTCTGACCTACAGTTTTACCATGGAATTCACTTTGGTCGTCGACATCCATATCTTGTGGATAAATCACCTCTTCTACCTCCATTTCAGTAACAGGGGAAAGGCTTTCTATTCTTTGTATATCCATGTTCAGCTAGCTGTTTTTCACTCTATTATAGTTTATATTTTCTTAAATCAATACTCTATACTCTTTAGATATTCTAAGCTTAATATTCTAAACAGTTAGGAGATTTTATAACGCTTATCTATTGCTATTATTCTCTCCCCGTGGACTTAGTCAGTAGTATTCCGATGAACGAAGTCTAATCTTCGCTCACTACGATTGCTTATCTTTGAAATGTTCTGGGACCTATATAGCTTACACTCTGCGCAAGACCAATACTTTATACTCATTAGACTAGTTCATGTGACAAAAGTGCTGTCTGCGCTAGCCATCTCAGTGTTGACGAAATTCTTCTCAATTAAAGTTTCTCACCGCTAGGTATTTTATCCATTTTTTCTATCACCATTCTTACATGATGGACATAGTAATACAGTATAACACCGTTAAAATAAACCGTAATTTTAAACGGAAATTCTCCGTAAACATATACTGTTTTTAGACGTATTTCAGTAAAAGACATGCGACCGTATTTTTACCTTACTTTGTTATTACGTTTTGCGGGTTGATGTCCGTAATATCACTCATTTACGTCAATATATCCGTTTTTAAAATGGTAAAAATCCTGGAATAAATTTCACCAGTTATTTACAGCTTATTTAATGCAAATTTTCAACAGTGTAGACTTCGCGACCAAAAATCTTTGTTGATCATGATGTGAACCCAGAAGAATTTGGTCATATTTCGAGTTATTTTTGGAACTTCTCATGAGGTTACCTTCCAGCAACATGAGCAACGATCGAGGCTCAAGAGTGGTGAGGTTGGAATCTACAGTAAACTCTGAAAAACCTGTGCTGTTATTACGATTGAGATCCGGTCCTGGGTCGAAAAATAATGAGTCAGACCAGTCAGAATATATTTCGAGCAAGATTCACATTAACAATGTATACCACATAAAACTACATCCGAACACAACTTTACATATGAGACATACTATATACATAAAAGTAATAATCATACATGCATCAAATGAATAAAATGACTCTAATTATAGATTCTTTTTCGATCGTATCACCTCCGAGTTACATCTGATGTGCAGTCGCAGGAGTAGCCCCTGCTTCGTGAGCTATCAAAATTAGGGCAAATACATAAAAAAAGGTGCTACATCATCGAGGTTACACAACATGCATATCATTAAAAAAAGTTGGCATCATAGTCACCCAACTCGTTATCATGACATGCAATATCAGTGATAAGCAGACACGTTGAACATAATTCAATTGCAAGATTCGAGTCATTTGATAGTCCTGCACTGTTAGAAATTTGCCGTAAAAAAACGGTAAAAATTCTGGAATAAATGTTGCCAGGTATTTACGTTTTAAAAACGGATATATTAACGTAAAGGGGTGATATTACGGTCACCAAGCCGTAAAAGATAATAACAAAGTAAGGTAAAATTACGGTCGCCTGTATTTTACTGAAATATGGCTGAGAACAGTATATCTTTACGGAGAATTTCGAATTAAGATTACGTTTTTCAACAGTGCGTAGCACTTGATACAATGCACGAATTGTGATAGAAACTATCACATGATGTCCTTGGATTAGACCTTCTGAAATACTACCACTTGAAAGACATCCGTATTCTTTCCAATCCTACTAGAATTACTCTTTCCGCTCATCAGGCACATTCCTGCCAAGTAGATATTTCTCGAGTCTATACTTGAATTGGACAGGGTTTAGGTGATCATGACTCCCTACCATTCGTCAAAAAAAAAAAAAAGAAAAAAAAAGATAGATAAAAAATGTTCAATACAATCTTGATTGCGCCGTTTTGTTATTATGTATTCTATCTTGAAGACTCTTTGCAACCTCTTTGTGATGGCCCATTGGAAGCGTCCCTGACTGGTGCTCGCAAGACTGGGGTTCGAGCCACGCTCAAACTCGATAGCTTTTTTAATGTCTGCAACATCACCATCCTTGTGAGCTAAGGATGTGGGGGAGGTTGTTTTGGGGAGCCTATAGGTCCATTTGCTTAGTCATCAGCAGCCATTGCTGGTCCTAGCTTGGGTGGAGAGGGGGCTTAGTAGTTGATCATATGTATATATGGTGTCTATGCCTATTTCCAGTAACAATAACCATAATAGGTATAATAACCAAGGATCTGGACGTCAAAGAACCTGTTTCTGGTGCAACAAACCAGGTCACTTCCAGAACCAATGCCATGCCCGTAGGAGGTATTTAGAGAGAAATGGACAGAATCCTATTTCATTAATTTCAAACAGGTCTGACTCTAATGATAAGGTGAAAAACCGCCAGTAGTTAGCAGTAGTGTCGACAGGAATGATAATCCCTCCGCTAGCAATAAGAATTCCTGACTTAATTTTGATAAATATATCTGGCCGGGTAAAATAATCCTTAAATCGGGCACCATCAATGTAAAGTTTTTGAGAGACGCTGGCTCCGCTCGGTCTCTGGTTTTAGGTAAATCTTTGAATGGTTTAAGAGAGTTTTCAGGTAGTTATGTTGTTCTGGGAGGGTTCTCGAACACGGTTGTATCTGCTCCATTGGTGGATGTTAGGTTGTCTTTTCCCGGATATGATAGCGTTACAGAGTTGGCCGTTGTCGATAATCTCCCCATCCCTGGTATCGACGGCATTTTGGGAAATGATATGCTCAATAATGAAGGTCGTGAATTATTTCCCATTTTGTCTATACATGCTCATCCAGTTTCTGTAACGACCCGTGCCACTGCCAGAGCTGCTGAAATAGATAATGATGATGAATTGTTACTTTTTAGTTTAGAAGTAGATGTAGAAAGACCCGGGTCTGTAGATAGTACGAATAATACTGTTATTATTAATGCTTTGGAACCTGATTGGGACCGTTCGGGTTTCATTAAGGCCCAGAAAGCTGAATTTAATTTTGCGTTAGGGGATATTAGTGATCTGACTAGGCCTTGGTTTGGTTTAATTCATTATATATTGTACCGATTTTGTAGACCGGCGACTGATGATCTGAGTAAGACTTCTCGGATCGAGTAAATGGTGGTCCCTTCTCAGTTCCCTGAATCAATAATAAGTCTCGCTCACGATAATTTCCTTTCAGGTCATTTTGGGGTATGGAAAACTTTCCTTAAATTGGCTAAATATTGTTGGTGGCCTGGGATGAAATCGTCTGTAAAACGTTTTGTGAAAGAGTGCGAGGTTTGTCAGGTAATGGGAAAACCCAATTAAATTATTCCAAAGGCTCATTTAAATCCTATTCCTGCTATCGGAGAGCCATTCTCGGAATTAGTAATAGATGTGGTTGGTCCTTTACCGAAAACCAAATCTGGTTATGTATATATATTGACGATTATGGATAGAGCCTCTAGATTTCCCAAGGCTTGCCCTTTGAGAAAAATAACCTCTAAGGTAGTTTTTGAAAAACTAATTGAAATTTTTTCCAGGTACGGGCTACCTCGGGTTATTCAGACCGATTGTGGCACTAATTTCACGAGTAAAATGTTTAGGGGTAAATGTGCCGAACTGGCCATTCGGCATATTACAAGCGTTCCGTACTATCCGGAGAGTCAGGGTGTGGGGGAGAGGTTTCAGCAAACTTTTAAATATATTTTAAAGAAAAATTGTTATGAACATGGCAGTGAGTGGGACAAAGAACTTCCGCTCGCACTTTTTGCAATTAGGAATTATCCCAATGCCTCCACCGGTGTAGCTCCCTTCGAACTAATTTTTGGGCACAAAGTCCGTGGCCCTTTGGACATTTTTTGTGAAGCATTTGGGACCGATCGAAGGGGGGATATAAAAGTAGGAGAATTTGTGGATGATTTGAGAAAACGTATGGTTAGCGCCTGGAAGTTTGCGCGTGATAATTTAGGTTCTGCGCAAAATAAAATGAAAACTAATTAAGAGAGAAATTCTAAAGCCCGTTCTTTTGAACCAGGGAAA
Source organism: Palaemon carinicauda (assembly GCF_036898095.1). NCBI lineage: Eukaryota > Metazoa > Arthropoda > Malacostraca > Decapoda > Palaemonidae > Palaemon > Palaemon carinicauda. The sequence goes on along the minus strand of NC_090748.1, from coordinate 14,653,417 downwards.
ATGGTGTTGGTTTTGAGTATGGACCCGGACAATTTTCTTGAACCTAGATGTAAGGGTCCGTGGAAAGTGTTGAGGGAGTTGTCCGAGGTGAACTATGAAATTGAAGCTCCCGGTCCAAGCAGAAAGTGTAGGATTTTTCATATAAACAGGTTGAAAGCATATCATGGTAAAAGTGTTGAACCCTTAACTGTTGTAACCGAGCCAGTAGCGGTATCTGTAGAATTGCATCCTCAGGATTTGGCTGATTTATTGAATCAGGTTTCTTCCGATACCAAATTTAGGAGTTTTAGAGGAAGGTCTGAAACATGTAGATCCTCATCAAAGAGAGGATGTGTCTAATTTAATATATTCCTTTTCAGATTTATTCCGAGACTCTCCTGGCAGGACTAATTTTCTTTGTCATGACGTAGATGTAGGTAGAGCTTCCCCTGTTAAACTAAGTCCTTATCGGTTAAGTCATGTAAAGAGGGATTTAGTTGAGGAGGAAATTAAATATATGTTGGAGCACGACCTCATTCAGCCATCTGTTAGTCCTTTGAGTTCCCCTGTTGTTCTTGTGGGAAAAGCTGACGGGAAGTTCCGCATGTGTGTGGACTATCGAAAGGTTAATGCCCACACCAAAAGTGACTCCTTCCCTTTGCCGTGTATTGATGACTGTCTCGACCAGATAGGTTCTGCCAAATTTATTACCAAACTAGATTTATTGAAGGGTTACTGGCAGGTTCCGCTATCTGATCGAGCCCGCGAAATTTCGGCATTCGTAACTCCTTTTGGGTTATATGAATGCAAGGTTATGCCATTTGGGATGAAGAATGCCACATGTACTTTCCAGAGGCTTATGAATAGGGTCAATTGTGGTTTAAAGGGAACTGAAATTTATATTGATGACTTGGTCGTATATAGTAATGACTGGAATACGCATATGGTGAGATTGCGTAAGGTATTTGAGGCCCTTAGGTCTGCTGGTTTGGTTATTAATTTACCCAAATGTGAATTTGGTAAGGCCAAGGTTTGTTATTTGGGTCACGAGGTCGGTTTAGGTCAGGTAGCCCCGAAACAAGCTAACCTCGAGGCTATTATAAATTTGAGAAAGCCAGGTAATATTAGAGAGGTGAGAAGAGTTCTGGGAATGACTGGGTATTATCGCCACTTTGTGCGAAATTTCTCGGACCTTGCTCAACCTCTTACTAACCTCTTAGAGAAGGGAAAGAAATATTATTGGTCTGATCAGTGTGAGGAAGCTTTTAATAAGCTTAAATCCATTCTAATGTCTAAACCTATTTTGACTTTCCCCAATTTTCAGAAACCTTTTGTTATAGCGGTAGATGCCAGTGATGTGGGTATAGGTGGTGTCCTTTTTCAAAGGGATGATGAAGGTGAGGTACACCCCATATCTTATTTTAGCCGGAAGTTATTGGCGGCTGAAAGAAGGTATTCGACCATTGAAAAAGAAGCTCTGGCTCTGGTCCGTACACTTATGCATTTTAAACCCTATGTTACTAATTTTTCTTTCCCCATAGAGATTTGGACAGATCATAATCCGCTTGTGTTTATTGAGCGTATGAAAGGAGCCAACCAGAGGATTTTGCGTTGGGCTCTCTTACTTCAAGAATTTAAGGTAGTGATTAAACACATTAAGGGGTCTGAGAATAAAATTCCTGACTCTCTCTCTTGAAGCGGATAGGTTTGCCTTACCTCCCTCGTACGCTGCCCTGCTTATGTCTCCAGTGAGTTAGGATAAAAACTGCTTTTGGTATATTATAAGTTGAGGTGTATTTATGTAATGTCCTTCCTTGATTTTTGGCAAGTTTTGTATGTATTGCCCTAATTTGACATTGATTTGTTAGGTGAAGTTTCGGTTAGGATAGCCACTGTACTTGTTGGTGTTGGGTAAACCTTAAGTTATTTATACTATATGTTGTCGTGACTGTTTAATCCTAGTTTTACTTTTCAGACTAGTAACCTTTGTATTATTGTTTTTGTTCCTGCTTTTCAGGTTTTGTATTTTAGTAATTTAAGAAAAAAAAAAATTATTTCGGGGAGGAAGGTATTAGAGTAAAGTAAATTTCACATTTGTTCAAGTCAACCTTGTTCTAGTTTTAAGTGGTTTCCACTATAGCTTAAAGTAGTTTTAAAGTGGTGTGTTGTTGATTGTTTTTCGCCTACTCCCCGCTCAATTACCTTGTTTGAACTATCGTGTTAATGATTGTATTTTGTTTGCCCGAGTGATGATGAAAGCGTGTTGATGTCGGAGGTAGGTGCTCGGACAGAGGACAGTTTGGGCTTGAGCACTCCCCCAACAACATACCCTAAGCTGCTTACGAAATTGAAATATTGGAAGACGACGTTTAGGCTTGTGATTTGGACTATGCTTTTGGAAATTGTTTTGTTGATCCTCGCCGTGGTTTATAGTCTGCAGGTGCTCGTCACCTGCGACTCGAGTGGTTTCTTGCATCTACGCCAGTTTAGTGTACTTCGGAGAGAGATTCGCAGGTGCTCCTGTCACTTGCGACTTGAGTCTGCTCTGTCGTTCCCTGACCCTAAGGAGTACCCAGAGAGTTGGCTTCGTCTCTGGCTTACTGACCCTGTCGTCTCGTGTCAGCTGAAGTGGTGTTGGGAGCTTGCTAGCTCGTGAGGTGGCCCGTAGGGAGGCAAGACAGAGTATCTCTGTTTATCAAGTAGAGATCGTTGTAACTGGCGGGTTCTACCCTGGTGTACTGGTCCTGCCCTGCTTGCTGGTAGGAGGAGCAGATAACAGCCTTAATTCTGTCTCCTCTATTATGTTATTATTTGAAAGTGAGGAGAACTATATCTTTTGTAAGCTAAGATAATTTGTTATATATATATATATATATATATATATATATATATATATATATATATGTATATATATGTACATATATATATGTATATATATGTACATATATATATGTATATATATATATACATATATATATGTATATATATATATATATATATATATATATATATATATGTGTATATATATGCATATATATATATATATATATATATATATATATATACACATATATATATATATATATATATATATATATGTGTGTGTGTGTGTATATATATATGTATATATATATATATATTGTAACATAGTTGTTATATATTTCTAAATTATTAAAGTTTTTATAGATGTATAAGGTTAAATATAGACGTATTGTTATAAGGTTAAGTATAGACGTATTGTTTTCTTTCTTTAATAGTTTGTCTTTTCACTGGTGGTTATGTTAGTGTTTATAATGGACTAACGGCTGTTTTATATTTTCAAGTGGTGTGGGTTACGTGGATGCGCTCCTGTGTGAACGGAGGTGTGAACGGGCTTGTTGGAGGAGGGTTCTTTAGTGTGTTTCTGAGCCTCCAACCTTGTAGGGCACTACATTTGCGATTGGATCCATATTATTCCTCGCCTTTGCAGAGTTACGTTGTGAAGCTGTTTAGCTTTTCTTGGATATCCTCGCTCTGCAACAAGGACTTTTATTCCACATATTGTGTACTGCCCTTGGTTCAGTAAAAGCCAAGGGGACCTCTCTGCCCCTAGGTAAAAATTTTGATCTTTATATTTGTGTGCCGGGCCCACGACCTGTAATCCTGGGCGGTCTTCATTATTGGAGCATTAAGAAAAAAAAGACTTTTAACACCATTGTCTTGGATCCTTGTTTCCTGCCACCCGGAATAAGCCTCCAGCCGGGGAGTTTATTGTCCTCTTGGAGGAGACCCCTAGAAGTGTTTGAGGGATTTGTTAGGGATATTTAGTTTGTATTTGTTAGGATGTTCTTACTTTTCGTTGGCCTTCTCCTTTCTGGACCCTCTCTCCTTTTAGTATGTATGTGTTGATGACCTTTCTTTAATTGTGTAATTGTTTTCTTTTGCAGGGAGTTTAAGAGTGAGTGTGTATCATTTATTATTGTATTAGTGTGGTTCAGGTGTTATTAATGTCTAAATATTATGTATTAAAATTAAGGAGATTTTTGTGGTATTTTCTTTGTCCCCTTGAGTTGACTTTGCACTCGTATTGATGTTTGGATACTATCCACCTTTAGTGGACTTAGTACGTTATGAGGGTGAATACTATTTGATAAGTGTAGTTTTGTGTGGTGGTCAAAGCCAGCCATCACAAGTGGCGACCGTGACAGGATCTTTCGTTCCTGAGTATTCACCAGTGTTTGTGCAAAGTTAATTCTTGGGGTAATTTTTCAGGCAGTGTATTTTCACCTCCTCGGTGTTGTTTCATGTAAATTTAGTATTTTGTTTGAATAAGTAATCATGGTTGTTAACGTATTAGAACTCCTTAGAGGAGAGGGATGGCAAGAGAGGTTGGCAGAGTTAAATAGGGAAGACTTGGAAATTGTAGCAGAACATTTTGAATTGGAATATGATGTGTCCATAAGAAAGGGTGTATTGCTATTGAACATTTATGATTATGTTAAAACTGTAAAGACAGGTGGGGAACAAGAGGTGAAACCGATGAAGTAGTGTCTATAGAAATTTTGGATAGGCAGATTGCCCTGAGACAAATGGAATTTGAAATGGAAAAGTTTAAGGCAGGGGAAAGAGAAAAGGAGAGGCAGCATGAGATTGCCATGAGAAACCCAGGTTCTTTTTCCCCCGCCCATTCCCCAAATAGGTTAGTAACTCCTGCTATTAATTTATCACAGGCTCTCAAATTTGTACCTAAATTTGAAGAGAATAATGTAGCAGAGTTTTTTGTGTCATTTGAGAGGATTGCAGCAAGGTTTGAGTGGCCCCAAGAGTATTGGACCACTCTTATACAAAGTAAATTGGTTGGAAGAGGTCAGAGGGTATATGTAACGCTGGAGGAGGATCTATCAGCAGATTATGAGAGTGTGAAGGCTATTGTCTTGAAGGCCTATGAGTTAGTCCCTCAAGCTTATAGGCAACGCTTCCGGAACTTAGAAAAATGTAGGGAACAAACTTTTGTTGAATTTGCCAGGGCGAAGGAACAGTATGCTAGCGATTGGTTCAAGTCCAAGGAGGTGGGAGATTTTGAGAAATTGAAGGAGTTAATGTTGGTGGAGGAGTTTAAGAGGTTTGTCCCGGATAAACTGAAGGTCCACCTCGAAGAGTTAAAACTCGAGACCGTTCAGGAGGTAGCCATCGCTAGTGAGGAATATTGCTTGTCTCATAAGAGTGAGTTAGGGGGAGTAACGACCAAGGTGAATTCTAGTTGGGTTAAGATGGGTAGGAATAATAATGCTAATCCTAATAATAATGCTAAGGTGTTTAGTAGAAATAATCAGGGAAGTAATATTAATCAGGGTAATGCTAATGATAATTTTTCTCCTAACAGAGGCAATACGCCAAATATATACAATCCAGAGAAATTGAGGACATTAGCGTGCTTCTTTTGCAATAAGAAGGGGCACGTATAGAGTATGTGTTATGCGTTTAAAAGAGAGCAAGGTACCAATAGTCCAGTGATGGGTGTGGAAAAGAGAGAGGGAGAAAATATCCCGACTGGGTCCGCTGACCAATGACTACCTGGTTGTTTTGACCGATATTTGTCCTTCGGTAGTGTCTCCTTCGCCAATTCGACCGAGAAAAGACGAGTACGTATTTTGCGTGATACTGGTGCAGCGCAGTCTTTGATCCTAAGGGAGGCATTACCTTGTAATTTTGTACCGAAAAGTGGTGAATTTGTGTTATTGGCTGGTTTTCCTGATACTGTAAAGTCGTATGCTATTGAAAATTTTAATTTAATCTGCCCTTCCTTTGCAGGGAATTTGAAATTGGCCATAGTTGATAAATTCCCGGTTAAGGAGGTTGATGTTGTGATAGGGAATGATGTGGCTATGAAGAATAATAATTGTCCGATATTGATAAACCCTGATAGTGAAGTAGCAGCAGTTACTCGTTCTAGTGCTAGAATTGTTAACGCGCAGAGTCAACAATTGATGTAGATTTAAGTAGTTTAGATCGTAGTGATAGCCTTGCTGTAGATCTTGGAATGTTAACGGACAAGTTAAATTGGACTACTGAAGAGCTAATCAAGGCCCAGAAAAAGGAGTTCCGGGAACTCCCTATCGAGTCAGGGGAGGTGTCTGATATGACTGGTCCCAAATTTAAGATAATTAATAATATTTTATATAGGTTGAGTAGGCCTATGGGGGTGGATAATGTTGATCATGAAATTATGAAACAGATAATGGTTCCCTTTGGTTACAGGAAGGAGTTAATGTCATTGGCGCACGAAAGTGGTTTGGCCGGCCATTTTGGAATTCATAAAACTTCCTGCAAATTGTTAGGGAATTATTATTGGCCGAAGTTGAAAGCAGATGTAAAGGAGTTTGTCAATAGTTGTGATGTGTGTCAGAGGGTCGGTAAACCCAATCAGCGGATTCCAAAATCGCCTCTATGTCCTATTCCCGTAGTTTCCGAACCTTTTAAGGAAGTCATTATTGATGTGGTTGGACCATTACCGAAGACGCGTAGTGGTAATGAGTATATTTTGACAATAATGGATAGGATGTCTCGATATCCCGAGGCAATACCACTACGTACCATAAAAAGCATTAAAATTGTTGACGTACTAATTGACTTTTTTACCAGGTTTGGGATGCCTAAAGTAATTCAATCAGATTGTGGATCTAATTTCATGAGTAGGCATTTCAAAGATAAAATGGCAGAGTTGAATATAAAACATGTGACCTCTTCTCCATATCACCCCGAAAGTCAGGGAGTTCTGGAGAGATTTCATCAAACCCTGAAATCTATGGTAAAAAAATATTGTTTAATTAATGGTTCTGAATGGGATAAGGAATTACCTTATTTGTTGTTCGCTTTTCGTTCTGTCCCAAGTCAATCTTTGGGTTTTTCACCTTTCAACCTTGTGTTTGGTCATTGTGTTCGAGGGCCTCTCGATGTGGTTCGTGAGTCTTGGGAGGGAGACGTCCCTGAAGTTAATTTATTGGATTATGTGTCTAATCTAGGCGATAAATTAACCAAGGCTTGGAAATTTGCGGTAGGCGATAAAGTATTGGTTTTGTTACCCTTCCCAGGGAATCCATTGAAAGCTTCTTTTTCAGGCCCTTGGAAAATTTTGAAAAAAGTAAGTGAAGTTAACTATTTAGTGGAGACACCCCAAAGAAGGAAACCTTTTCAACTGTGTCATGTAAATATGTTGAAGGCTTATATGGAACGGGAGAAAGTCATTCCCGTAGCAACCATTGGGAATACGGTAGATTCTGAGAACAATAACCATTTTTCTTTTCATGATGATAATTGTTTTAATGGATGTGAATGGCGGTCGGATAATAGAAAGTCTTTGGAAAATTTTTCGGGAGTAATTTCACATTTAGGTAAGGAAGAACAAAGGTCTTTGAAAAAATTAGTATCTAATTATAAGGAATTATTTTCGGATGTACCGGGTAGGACTTCGGTCCTTGAACATGATGTAGATGTAGGTAGCGCCACTCCTGTGAAACGATCTCCTTACAGGTTGAATCCCTTCAAAAATGAGGTTGTAGCGAAGGAAGTGGATTATATGTTAAAACATGACCTAATTGAACCTAGTCAAAGTCCGTGGTCATCACCGGTTGTATTGGTAAAAAAATCAGACGGTGATTTCAGGTTATGTTTTGATTACCGTAAGTTGAATGAGCTATCTAAATCTGATTGTTATCCATTACCTCGAATTGAGAATTGTATTGATCAAATGGGTAAGGCCAAATACATTAGCAAATTCGATTTGTTGAAAGGTTATTGGCAAGTTCCTCTTTCAAAGCGGGCAAGGGCCCTGTCTGCTTTTGTAACACCACAGGGACTGTTTCAATGTAAAGTTATGCCGTTTGGTATGAAGAACGCGGCTGCCACATTTCAGAGGTTAATGAATACTTTAGTCCATGGTTTAGAAGGATGTGTTGTGTATATTGATGATATTGTCATTTATAGCGATGATTGGGAAACCCATTTAAAACGTATTAGGGCACTATTTGAGGTGTTGAAAAAGGCAAGTTTGGTAATTAATTTAAAGAAAAGTGATTTCGCAAAGGCGAATGTGGTATATTTGGGTCATGAGGTTGGTAATGGTAAAGTTGCTCCTAAGCAGGCCAATATCGAAAGTATTGAAAACATGGTAGTCCCTAAATGTAGGAGGGATGTCAGAAGATTTCTTGGTTTGAGTGGGTACTACCGAAGGTTTGTTAGGAATTTTTCGGATATAGCCGATCCGTTGACAAATCTCTTGAGAAAGAAGGTAGCTTTTGTCTGGACGGATGAAACACAAAGGGCTTTTGATAATTTAAAACGAGTATTAATTTCCCTGTCTTGGGAGCTCCTGATTTTGACCTTCCTTTTTCTCTTGCCACGGATGCAAGTGACGTTGGTGTAGGATCAGTGTTGTTGCAGAATGACGATCAGGGAATTTCCCATCCTGTCGCATTCTTTTCAAAAAAGTTGTCCTCCGCCCAACGTAGGTATTCAACTGTGGAGAAAGAGACCCTTGCTTTAATATTTGCTATTAATCATTTTCAGGTTTATCTCTCCTCCTCAGATACACCTATTAAGGTCTTGACGGATCATAATCCCCTGACCTTCATCAGCAGATATAAGAATAAAAATCAAAGATTGATGAGGTGGAGTCTCATGCTGCAAGAGTGGAATTTAGAATTTTCCCACATCCCAGGAAAAGATAATATTGTTGCCGATTTTCTCTCTCGCAGCGTTGAATATTAGATTATTGACAGAGGGCTATGCAGTTATTAAAGGTAGTATCTGTATCGTTCTAATTATGGTGTGTGTGCTGTTGAAGTGGGCACGTAGTGAGTAGAAGCAAATGTATATTTAAGATTTATTAATCATGGTTTCTTTACAGAAGACTATAATGTTTTGGGTATAGTATATGGGATCTTTAAGGTTAAAAGGTGAGGGTGAACACTGGTACTTGCAAATGGTTGATTAAGTGGTCTAAGGTTTTGAGGTGTCAGGTACGATAAGGTTTATAATAAGTTAAGAAAAGGACATAGACACTAATCTGGTTATTCTGTATTTTCAGGCTAATAATTACGCTTCATCAATTTTGTTTGTTTGTTTGCGCAGGGGAGTCTTGTGGTGGTCTTCTCTGTGTCGTTCGGTGTGTGTGTATGTATTGGACACTATGGTGATAAGTGTGATATATAACACTGAAATAGACAGTGGTTTTTGTGATCAACATTTATTGATAGTGAGTGATGTGTATCCCTGAAAATGAACAGTGTATTGAGTGTGGAAAAGGTTATAGCCTTTGGACGATATATACAGAATCCGGTTGTTAGTGCAATGTCTCTTTATTAAGTTTATTAACGGTATGAGTGATGTGAAATTTTTAGGTTGGGTACCTATTTATCGAATGGTGATGTTTTGGCTTTCTAGTTTTGGAAAGTTTACTTGTGATTAATATTAGGTTTAAGATTTTTTTTATATTGGTTATATATTGCTATCCTTGTGAGCTGCAAACCTTGGTACTTGCCACCCTCTTTCCTTTTGTTTGTCATGTTTTTGCAGTTTGTTTAATCATTATTTTTGAGTGTTGGTTTAATATTTCAATATGTGATAACCTGTATGTTGTAATTTAAATCACTTTAAAATATATATATATATATATATATATATATATATATATATATATATATATATATATATATATATATATATATATATTGGAATTTTTTTTGGGGGGGGTTGGGTGAGGAGGTGTAACATAGTTGTTATATATTTCTAAATTATTAATGTTTTTATAGATGTATAAGGTTAAATATAGACGTATTGTTATAAGGTTAAGTATAGACGTATTGTTTTCTTTCTTTAATAGTTTGTCTTTTCACTGGTGGTTATGTTAGTGTTTATAATGGACTAACGGCTGTTTTATATTTTCAAGTGGTGTGGGTTACGTGGATGCGCTCCTGTGTGAACGGAGGTGTGAACGGGCTTGTTGGAGGAGGGTTCCTTAGTGTGTTTCTGAGCCTCCAACCTTGTAGGGCACGACATTTGCGATTGGATCCATATTATTCCTCGCCATTGCAGAGTTACGTTGTGAAGCTGTTTAGCTTTTCTTGGATATCCTCGCTCTGCAACAAGGACTTTTATTCCACATATTGTGTACTGCCCTTGGTTCAGTAAAAGCCAAGGGGACCTCTCTCCCCCAAGGTAAAAATTTTGATCTTTATATTTGTGTGCCGGGCCCACGACCTGTAATCCTGGCTGTCTTCATTATTGGAGCATTAAGAAAAAAAAGACTTTTAACACCATTGTCTTGGATCCTTGTTTCCTGCCACCCAGAATAAGCCTCCAGCCGGGGAGTTTATTGTCCTCTTGGAGGAGACCCCTAGAAGTGTTTGAGGGATTTGTTAGGGATATTTAGTTTGTATTTGTTAGGATGTTCTTACTTTTCGTTGGCCTTCTCCTTTCTGGACCCTCTCTCCTTTTAGTATGAATGTGTTGATGACCTTTCTTTAATTGTGTAATTGTTTTCTTTTGCAGGGAGTTTAAGAGTGAGTGTGTATCATTTATTATTGTATTATTGTGGTTCAGGTGTTATTAATGTCTAAATATTATGTATTAAAATTAAGGAGATTTTTGTGGTATTTTCCTTGTCCCCTTGAGTTGACTTTGCACTCGTATTGATGTTTGGGTACTATTCCACCTTTAGTGGACTTAGTACGTTCTGAGGGTGAATACTATTTGATAAGTGTAGTGTTTTGTGTGGTGGTCAAAGCCAGCCATCACAATATATATATATATATATATATATATATATATATATATATATATATATATATATATATAATATGTGTGTGTATGTATGTGTGTATGTATATGTGTGTATGTATATATATGTGTATATATATATGTATATATGTATATATGTATATATATATATATATATATATATATATATATATATATTGTCCTTTATTTTTCGTTGTTGTGGCCATATATACGGTCCTTCTGTAAGTATATTATAGTGGAGGTTTTTGGTGTGTTTAGAAGTGTGTTCCTAGGTAGGATTTATAATTGTTTTCATGTGTTTTTGTACTCGGCTTCTTTCTTTCTTGAGTTTAGTTTTATAGTGATGTCTGGTCTGGCCAGCTAAGTTGTGGGATCCAAACAAGTTAAATATTTATAACGTTTATTTCTTATATCTTGGTTAGGATTTAGTTTATTAGTTTTAGGGAATCCATAGTGATTCAAATTATGTGTATTTGTTATTCCTGGTCATCTGGTTGTGATATTTGCTATATCACACAAGGTTAACTTAATTTGTGTTAGTATTAAGTATTAAATATTATGAAGTTTTATTGAGTGTTTTGTTTCCGCTGACCTTTAGCACAGAGTTACATTTTTACTGACAGCAGTCATAATAAGAACTTTAATTACGACCCCAAGGGTTGTAACAACCACCAAAGAATCCTAGATTCTTACAACTAAAGAATCATAGATTCTTACCACCAAAGAATCCTAGATATTTACCAATAAAGAATCCTAGATACTTACCACCAAAGAATCCTCGACATTTACCACCAAAGACTTCTAGATTCTTACCACCAAACAATCCTAGATTTTTACCATCAAAGAATCCTAGATTCTTACCACTAAAGAATCCTAGATATATACCACCAAAGACTTCTATATTCTTACCACCAAAGAATCCTAGATTCTTACCACCAAGGAATCCCAGATTTTTACCACCAAAGAATCCTAGATTCTTACCACTAAAAAATCCTAGATATTTGCCACCAAAGAATCCTACATTTTTATCGCCAAAGAATCCTAGATTTCTTCCACCAAAGAATCCTAGATTCTTCCCACCAAAGAATCCTAGATTCTTTCTTTCCACCAAAAAAACCTAGATTTCTAGCACCAAAGAATCCTAGATTCTTACCACCAAAGAATCCTAGATTTCTACTACCTAAAAATCCAAGAATCTTAGCACCAAAGCTTTAGATATTTACCACCAAAGTCTTGTATATTCCTACCACCACAGGATCCTAGGTATTTACCACCAAAGAATCCTAGATTTTTGCCACCAAAGACCACTAGATTCTTACCATCAAAGAATCCTAGATTTATGCCACCAAAGGCTTCTAGATTCTAACCACCAAAGAATCCTAGATATTTACCACCAAAGATTTCTAAATTCTTACCACCAAAGAATCCTAGATTTTTGCCACCGAAGACTTCTAGATTCTTACCACTAACGAATCCTAGATAATTACCACCAAAGACTTTTGGATTCTTACCACCAAAGAATCCTAGATTCTTACCAACACAGACTCCTAATTATACTAAACTTGTTAGGTTTCTTGGTTTATGTTTTGAAGATGTTACAGGAAGATTTGGAAAATCATTCAGTTTCTTGAGTTAATCGTGTGACTGTTGCGGATGATGGAAAGCAAAATCCAATGTTTACAGATACTGGAGTAGCTCTGATGGAAGGTTTTGTGGCAAGTTTTCTCTCCAGAGCTAAAGTCATCAGGAATCCACCGATTGAAGGTTAAGGAACAATATTTGGTTGGTAACACATTTCCCACAGATGGCGAAATACCTGAAATACCCCCACCCCCCTTTCCCTCTCTGCTAGATGTATTGCCATCCACTGCTACTGTATCTCCTCGACCATTGGACTTAGGACGTTGCATGACTTCTCAAAATGTGCAGGATGATCACTTTATGGGGAATCAGTAATAACATTTCATATACGTACGTAGACGGTTTAAAAGAAAAAAAGTATTAACATAATTCGATTTTGCATCCCTGCTTGTTATTCCTAAAACGGGAAACTGTAGTGCTATCAAGGTCAGCAGCCGAAGGTTACTTATGTTGGGACTACATGTGTTATATACAACACTTCCTCAGGGAAAACGATAACTAAGTATTCTGAAAATGAGTTTACTAGTTTTATGCGTAACTTATATGCAACATTAACTCCTGCAAGAGTAAGCACCCGATAAAGACCTTACTCTCACTGAAACTGATTATGGTCCTGCCAAAATCTGTTTGGCAGCAAAACCATTCAATGATTTTTTCACTCTCATAAGAATAATCAGATGCAGCAACTCGCTTAAATAATATCAAAAGCCAAAAGCCTGTTATTCCACTTGCATTCTGAGGTAAAATAGATCAGTGAGCCTGTTGTTCAAACTGACATCAAATTGGGAGAAGGTAGAGAAAGACATTAGGCTCCAAAATGGGTATCTTATTTTCAAAATATCATGACACCAAATAAGCAACAATGCATAAGGATTATCCATTAAATAAATCTTTGTTAAATGAATTCACAAAGCTCAATAATATCATAATAAATTGACAATCTTTTCTAAATCCATCATGCACTGTCTTCGACTGATGTTATCCTGAATACCAACATTGAATGTTTATCACGTAAAACTGTTACCATCGTATGATATCTCTGGTTACCAGACGTGAACACAAAACCTATTAGGCGGATCCTACAACGCATGCGAGTTTCTACCTCAAGGAAATGAGACAGGATTAATTCTAATGAAATAGTAGTAACACCTGTTGATAATCTTAAGAAATATGATACGGTATTTAATTAAAGTAACCGACGCAAAGATAAAGTATTGACGAAAGCTTCATCTTTAAAAATTGAAGCAGTAAACAACGAGTGTTTCCAATGAACTCATAAAGGGAAATGTCTTACTAAGGGTTGCAAAGCACTTGTCTCAAAATTGCCATCACAATGTCCGTCACATCCCGACAGGTAGAAAGGGAAACGACCACCTGGCCACATAACACGACACAAATTCATCCTACAGAAGAAATCTAAAAAAAGAATTGTTCTTCATATTCTACAAAATATGTCTCTGCCGACCTATTATTCATAATTCTGAATATCATCCAATTATTCTAACGCACAAAGTTAACACCGTTTTCTATAGAGACGCAGTTAACACGCCAGCATTTCGATGATTGCTGTCAAATTAAAATCAATTATAGGAACACTCACCAACAGCCAGGAGAGGCGATGGCTGTCCATCCTACCATAATCCTCATCAATGAACCAGCACTGCCACAATATGTGGAATCGCCATCACCAATGTTCACACAAACGATATCAAGCAGCCAT
>NC_090748.1:14604301-14634301 GCF_036898095.1 Palaemon carinicauda | reverse complement strand
ATATATATATAATGCCGTATATCATATTCACTCAGATAAAGATCTAAAATTAATAAAGACACGCGCGCCTTGTTTAAATGCATTAGAGACTTTTAATCTATTCCAATCTCTTTTCCATTGGCCACCTGGGAAAAATAGCCGAAAAGGGAACTATATCCGGGATAATGACCAACGGAACTACCCCGCCTTTAAGACCTTAATCCATCCCCTGCTTTAGGGCTTCTCCAAATAAAATGACCGAAATATTTTAGATTCGATGCGAAAAAATAAGCTCTCAGCTGCCACTTTCGTTTGGGAGCACTATAGTTGGACGTGTTCCACTACTGCTCCCTTAGTTCCAATACTCAGATAACGCTGAATCGAACTATCTTAAGATCTGGTTTACGAATAACATGTCAATGAACAACTGTTATGATTTCGGATGAAGAGATGATTGTGGATGAAGCCGTTGTGCAGGAGGATTTACCTTTGTCGAGTAGTGAGTCTGATCATACGAAGGAGCCTTTTAGGATGTCAAAGAAGAAAAAGAAGGAAAGTTCACAAGGAGTCGAAGAACAAGGACCTTCAACAACTATTTGCACGAAAAGTAATGCTCTTGGTTTGGTTAACAAGAGGAAAAGGGTGAGTGAAAGTGAACTTTTATTGCAAAATAGCGATGTTTCTTTGGATGAGGATAATGAAGATCCGGCGAGCTTGAATAATGTTACTGGAAGGAAGCGATTGTATTTTCCACGTTCACTTGAGATTAGTTATAATAACAAACTGCAGTGGACATTTAAACTATACAAGAATCACCCTGAGTTTGAAGTGTTGTTCAAGGAAGGTAAATATAGAGAATTCGTAACTGTTAAAGATGAGAAGGCTGTGAAGTATTTAACTACTGTTGGGTTTGATGGGATTGTTTTGGAAAAACCTAAGGAGGAAGGAAAATTAACCAAAATTATTATTTTTGGCATACCATTGTGTTTGGATCTTGAACTTATATTACATGATGAGCGAATTGTGTGGGCTAAGCGTAGAGAAGTTAAGCAAGGGGGTGAGGTGTGTCCTAAACCTCAGGCGATAGCGCTAATTAGGGGTGAAGTTCCAGATAGAATTTTTGTTTCTTGTATTGGCTATAGAAGGGTATCTGTGTTTAATGAGCCTCCGACCATGTGCTATAAATGTAGTAAGTGGGGGCATTTAGCATATAAGTGTCAAAATGATTTCAGGTGTAGGTACTGCAGCAAGCCCCATGACTCAAAAGAATGTCTGCAGAAAATTAGGGATAAAGTTCAGATTATTCCTAAGTGTTGCAATTGTGGAGAAGAGCATAACGCAAATTCATGGTTATGCAAGAGAAAACCATCATTTGGAGTAGCAAAGGTATTAAGCTCTTCACCGAAGATACCTGAGAATTGTTTAGACTCAAATAGTCCAGCAGCTCCAGTTGTTAATGTGTGGGAACGCAGGAGTAAAGATCATAATGATGCAATAAGCGATCTTCGATCAGAAGTAAATGAACTTAAGAAGATAATTTTAACAATGCAAGGTCAGATAGATAAGATCAGCAAGGTGAAAGGTATATTCTCAGAGATTGACCAGGGTGTGAGAAGTACACCTGCTAAAGATAATCTCCGCTTGGGTTACAGTGAGGTTGAGGTCCACGCTGCTGATGTAGTTATTGACAGGAAACACATTTCAAAGGATGATTGTCAAGCAGGGAAAGAGGATTCATACAGAAATCAGGTTCATAATGTGGCCTTATTGCTGGATGCAGTTTTGAAATATATGGAAGAGCCAAATGATGAGCTTCGGATTAACGTAATTACGAAAGCAAAATCTTTTAGGGTACAAATAGATATAAGTCGTAATGGATGTTTCTAGACTTAAATGTTTATCATGGAATATAAATAGTCTAAGTAAAAGGGCAACTGATATTCATGCACACGTTTTGTCTTGCAATCCTGATGTAGTTGCTTTGCAGGAAGTAGGGGTAAATGGTGCCGGCTTTCGGTTGTCAGGATATCAAAGATTTGAATTACCTGCAAGCTTAGAGAACAACACCAGAGGGTTAACCACTTTTATTAAGGACATCATTCCTGCTATTTTATGCGAGGCTGTTATGATTAATAGCACAGAGTTTGTTTCCTTGAAATTGTATGTTAATGATTGTTATATATATATATTATTAATGTGTATGTTCATAGTGATATGCTGAATATTGAAAGTTTCCCTGCATGTATTTTTGAAGAAAAGTGTTTACTACTGGGTGATTTTAATGCTCGGCATAAAAATTTTGAAAATAATAGGGGTTCAAATAAAAATGGGTTTGTCATGAACAGTATGGTTAATTCTTTTGATCACATTTGTGTTTTGGGGAATAAAGACCCTACTCATGTGAGAGGTGGGAGAATTGACTATGCCCTGCTATTTAATATGTCCGAGTATAAAGCTTTGGCTTCAGTTGTTGCCAACTTAGTAAGTGATCATTTTGCTTTAGAGGTGAGTCTAGATATACAAAAGACAACTTAGTCACAAAAGGAAAAGATTAAGTATCAAGAATGATGAGAAGGTTATATTTATGACTAAGGTTGCCGAGTGGTATAAGGACTACAAATATGTGAATGGACATGGAAATGATGAGAATGTGTTTTTGGACGATTTGCTTAAAGTAATAGACTCTATATTGCACGAGAAGGCGAACAAGGAGAACAGTCCCATCATAAATTTTAAAAAAGCAAAGTATTCTGATGACAAAATAATAAAAGGTTGGAATAATCTTTTAAGGAAAGCACAAAGGAAATGGAATATGAATCCTAATGATGTAAATAGTAGAGAGACGATGATACAAATTGCAGAAGGTACTTCTGAAATACGAAAAAAAGTAAGAGGAAAATACTGGGACCGGTTTTTAGAGGAGGTATCTTTTATGAAGTCCCTAAGTGGTGTATGGAATGCTGTAAATAAAGTAAGAGGGGTCAGAAGGAAAAATATTGCACATCATGACCCAAGAGGAATGGCAAATGAGCTAATGAAGAAATGGGCAGCTGCCTCCAGCTTTAGTAATTTACCAAACAATGTCCAGGCTAGTTTACGTATCCGTCGTTCAGAGAGACGACAGTTAGTAAAAATGCAAATAGATATGGTGGATGAGACTAGTTTGCCCTTTACGAAAGATGAATTGTTGTTGGGAATTAAAAAAGGTGGGTCGACTGCTCCTGGGGAAGATGGGGTAACATACGATATAATTAATTGTCTTATAATGATGGAAGATAGCCCACTACTGGATTTGATCAATCTTTGTTTTGAAAATGGCAAATTACCCATTAAATGGAAACTGGCATTGCTTGTACCTGTACCTAAGAGTATTGGAGAATATCGACCTATATAATTAACATCTTGCATATGCAAATTAATGGAAAGAATGATTCTTAATAGGTTACTATTTGTTATTGGTGATCAATTCTCTCAAAATCTATATGGTTTTATTAAAGGAAAATGTACAACAGATTGTGTTTTAAGAGTGCTGTGCAATAGCAGTGTAAAATGCAGGGCATTCATTGATCTCAAAGGAGCATTTGACAGGGCAAATAAAGATGTAATACTCGAAGAGCTTGTAAATAAGGGTATTAAGGGATCATTGCTGAGGTGTATTGAAAGCTACTTAAGTGAAAGAAGGGCTAAGGTTTGGATTCAAGGGCATGAATCTGAAGAAATGGATATGGAATTGGGTACGCCACAGGGGGGAGTATTAAGCCCAACTCTGTTTAATGTATTAATGGATCGTATTGCAAGGCATTCTTTTCCTAGTGGCACAGAGGTTGTAATTTACGCTGATGACATAATGATCCAGTGCACAAATGAGTTAGTTTTGAAAGAGGCTTTAGCTGAACTACATGATTTATGCTTGCACATGGGATTAGTTGTTAATGAGAATAAAAGTAAAATTCAGTCACGTTCTCCAATTGAAAACGAGATATTTAATGGGAGGCAGCTGGAAAAGGTAGGAACTTATAAATATCTTGGTATGTATATTGGCTTTCACAAAAGTATGGATGAAGTAAATTATGTTAGAAATATTTGTCTGGCAAGATTAAAACCTTTGCAGGTATTGGCTAACAGAGGCAATGGTGCCGGTATACCTGTATTGCGAATGATGTACATAAGCACAGTTCGTTCGGTTATTGACTATGCAGCCCCAGTGCTAATCTGCTATCCGGAGAGAGAATTAAAGAAGTTAGAAATAATACAAAATCAAGCAATGCGCCTAATACTAGGTTGTACCATGAGCACGCGCACAGAGATCATGAGAATGGAGTTGAACCTTCCAAGTATCTCTGAAAGAGTTCAAAAAATAGTCTGCAGCGGTTGTCCGAAGTATAAGGAGGGGTGAAGAGTTTTTAAAAGTGGCTATTGATATGATGTCTGGTAACTGTAGAATCTCGAATAAACCTAATGTTCATTTGAGAAAACTATATAGAATATTGTTAAAATATAACGTTGTTAAATTTTGTGTTCAATTGGAAAGAGTAGTGTGTCCAAAACCATGGTTATGTTGTAGGTTAAATATATGTATAAGTAAGTTGAACTATAAAAAGAGCGAATGTAATAAATATGTGTTAAGACAATACTTTCTTAGTAAATTTAACATGTTACCCAAGTGTAATACCATTCATATATATTGTGATGGCTCTGTGAATGGTAATAAAGCTGGTTGTGGTGTGGTGGTTCGTGAATATTATGAAAATGATATTAGTGTGGATGAAATGATGTCTAAGAGGATTGAAGATGAAACATCGTCTACGGTAGCAGTTACATGCTATACATGAGGGTCTCAAAATGGTAGTTAATAAAACAAAGGATATATTTGTATTCGTTGATTCCCAGAGTGCTTTGTTAGCCTTAAATAGCAAAACACCCACTAATAGCGAAGTGGTTGTTCTTTGTAAAGGGTTGGTTTGTCGGCTTCAGGAGAAAGGAATAACTGTAAAGTTCTATTGGGTTCCGTCTCATATAGGTATTTCATTAAATGAAGTTGCCGACAATCTGGCCAAGGAGGCCACAAGAAAGCCTGACATTGACATAGAAACATCTATGAGTCTTAATAGAATAAAACGAGGAATGAAAATAAAACGAGAGGTTTGGGGAACAGAAAAGGCTTTAAAGATCTTGGATGAGGGCAGCGTCAGTATGAGGCATTATTTGCTTGTTACTGAAAATACTAATGTTACATACGGCAAGGTCCTTTCTAAAGTTGATACTTTTGTTATGAGAATGAGGTTGGGGTATAATTATTGTTGGCAATATATTGATGGTGATGGTATACCCTGTAGATAGTGTGGTGAAGCATACTCGCATACTCTGCATCATTATATGTTAGAATGTGATAAACTTAGGGAATTTAGAAATGTTTCTATTAATAGTGTTACTGAGCAAGTTTGCTTTGTCTTAAATAATAATATCGCAAAAAAAATTGTTAACAAGTTTCCTAGGTTTTACTGGAATAGATAAAAGAGCATTGTAATAAGTTTTGTTGGGGATGCATTAGCATGCTAATACATCCCATTTGATGTATCTATATGTCAATAAACTTTTTTTGAATTTGAATTTTTTATATATAAAAGTGTTTAGTATTTCCTTTCTTAATCAAACACATGGGTGGTAAGTCATGTTCCTTATACAAGTGACCAAGGTAATAATCATCAGCTTAGTTAAATTTGGTGGGACAAGTTTGGGACACCGCTGCCAAATGAATTTCCATGAATGGAGAATATCATTATTCATTATAGATTCAAATTACTTAAGGAATAATAGTTATATGCCATGAGGTGTATGACTATGGTGTGATTTGGTGGTCTTATAATCAGCGTAATCAACATAAACAAATTGAATAATGAAACAGAAAAAGGTCACATTTCTGTGTTTTGGCCAACGCCTGACTATTGCGTCATCCACCTGCGAATTTAAGTTTGTTAATAAGAGCGTTCCAGAGTGTAAATCAGTTATAAAATAAACCTTATCATACTTTCCTTAGAAAATGTATGCATGTTAGTAAAGCTGTTTCTTGATTCAATATAGGTTAAAAGAATCCTTAAAGTGTGTGTGCGTATATATATATATATATATATATATATATATATATATATATATATATATATATATATATATATATACATATATATATACATGTATATATATACATACATATATATATATACTGTATATATATATATATATATACATATATACACACATATATATATATACATATATACACACACACATATATATATATATAAATAAAACAATGTTTTCCCTTACTAGTAACAGGTTTCTAAGTCATTGATAGGCCAATTGTCAATAGCAAAATAACTGATTCTGAAAGATCATTGAGAGAGAGAGAGACAACAGGCCACCTACATGACATTGATGCTGATGATCTCGGCAAATTAATCAGAAGAGACGGAGTATACCTATAACAAGAAGAGCCAATGTTCATTTATGTGGAAATTTGATGTAACATTGAGCTATAAAAGATATTTGACAATTATATTTGTCAACATTTATTTTCCAAATTACCCAATGGTCGATGGAAATGGGAATAAATGTTAGGCTGGTCTAAACTGTCAAACATTTATTCTTATTTCCATTGGTCAAAGGTTTGAGTTTATTGTTGTCTATCATTAAAGAAAATTCCCTAAGCGTTTGAGATCCCAAGGCCAAAACGTATTTTTAAACTAAAAGGGCGTCATGAAAGGGTCCAGACTGCAAGGATTAAAAAGCTCTACATATTGTTTATTTTCATGGTCAATAGATGGCCTTAGCAGGGCTGCCGAAACGTGGCATTTACGTCATCGATACGGCTAATCTGCTCCACATCTTGATCAAGTGTGGAATGTGGAATCCGAGTATTAATAAATTCCACACTTTGTAAAGAGATGATGTATGTCGATTAAAATGTAATAAAAAGTAATAAAT
The DNA here is from genome assembly GCF_036898095.1 of Palaemon carinicauda. Lineage (NCBI taxonomy): Eukaryota > Metazoa > Arthropoda > Malacostraca > Decapoda > Palaemonidae > Palaemon > Palaemon carinicauda. The sequence goes on along the minus strand of NC_090748.1, from coordinate 14,627,341 downwards.
AATTAATATGAGTGTTTTATTATTTATTTTTCCCCATGATATCTATATAAAAATTACAATCATTGTAAAGTCTATGAAAGTGTGGATGCTATGGGGCTAGGGGGCTCAGTGGAGTTCAGCGCTTGATGTTGCCGACTCACTGAAAGACTGATTCTTGAATCAGTGTTGTGGAGCTGCCTAGTGTGGAGAATCCGGCAGCCCTGGGCCTTAGCAATATAGTACCAAATGGCTAACTATCCCCATCATCCACTCGTTATAATTTTTATTACTTCATATCAGTTGCTATTCGTGCACAAAATTATTATAAAACTGACTGACGTTAACTTGATATTCCTTGTTGTCTGGCCACAACTTAATTCTTAGGAAATTACAAATTTCACAGTAAAAGTCAAAGGAATACTTCCTCAGCGAATAATCGTTAGTGCAATTATATTTGGGGGTTTGGGGGTCACCAGATGGTGCCAAATGTACTACAATTGGTGAGACAATCTATTTAACACGCAGTTAATTGATCTAATTTTCAATTACCTTTTTCATGAAACCAAAAGATAATTAATGTTTTATGATATGACATGTGTTATAAATAAAAACTACGTAGAATAACAATATTGTTACATTCTGAAAGGCATAATAACGCACGCACACTCCTATCTCCCTCCCATAGATCGTAATATGCTTTACTTTACCGCCAATAGATGGCATCAGAGGCACCTTGTTCCAACTAATATAGTCAATTATTTGACGGACCACGTGTCAAAAAAGTGTGGTAGGAAGGTAGAGGCTAGAGAATTGGCAGTAGGTAAATTACCCAACGATTGTTTCCTCATTATGAATGGATATTTTTATCATAAAATGGTATGAATTTTTCATATGCTATCGGAGGCAACTTGAGTTTATATATAAAAGCACTTGCATCGTTGTCTCTGTACTATAGTGCTCCCAAACGAAAGTGGCAGTCGAATGACAGTTCTTCTAAATATTTCGTATAGATTTCAAATAATTTCGTACCTTCACGACCTCTTGGTGAGGATACAAGAAAATTTGCCCAACTTGACATTTGCAGATTAACTGATTTAGCGTGTCGGACTAATCTTGTTCTTCTCTGAGAATGGGTGACCTCTAAATCTTAATCATTTGATTCTTTCTGGATTTTTTCTACCAACAGAGTTTTTCAGTAAACTGGAATTTTTTGTAATCCTTTTAAACAGATACACACAAACACACACACACACACACATATATATATATATATATATATATATATATATATATATACATATATATATATATATATATATATATATATATATATATATATATGAATATATACATATATATATATATATATATATATATATATACACACACATATATATATATATATACATATATACACACACACACACACACATATATATATATATATATATATATATATATATATATATATATATATATATATATATATATAATGCCGTATATCATATTCACTCAGATAAAGATCTAAAATTAATAAAGACACGCGCGCCTTGTTTAAATGCATTAGAGACTTTTAATCTATTCCAATCTCTTTTCCATTGGCCACCTGGGAAAAATAGCCGAAAAGGGAACTATATCCGGGATAATGACCAACGGAACTACCCCGCCTTTAAGACCTTAATCCATCCCCTGCTTTAGGGCTTCTCCAAATAAAATGACCGAAATATTTTAGATTCGATGCGAAAAAATAAGCTCTCAGCTGCCACTTTCGTTTGGGAGCACTATAGTTGGACGTGTTCCACTACTGCTCCCTTAGTTCCAATACTCAGATAACGCTGAATCGAACTATCTTAAGATCTGGTTTACGAATAACATGTCAATGAACAACTGTTATGATTTCGGATGAAGAGATGATTGTGGATGAAGCCGTTGTGCAGGAGGATTTACCTTTGTCGAGTAGTGAGTCTGATCATACGAAGGAGCCTTTTAGGATGTCAAAGAAGAAAAAGAAGGAAAGTTCACAAGGAGTCGAAGAACAAGGACCTTCAACAACTATTTGCACGAAAAGTAATGCTCTTGGTTTGGTTAACAAGAGGAAAAGGGTGAGTGAAAGTGAACTTTTATTGCAAAATAGCGATGTTTCTTTGGATGAGGATAATGAAGATCCGGCGAGCTTGAATAATGTTACTGGAAGGAAGCGATTGTATTTTCCACGTTCACTTGAGATTAGTTATAATAACAAACTGCAGTGGACATTTAAACTATACAAGAATCACCCTGAGTTTGAAGTGTTGTTCAAGGAAGGTAAATATAGAGAATTCGTAACTGTTAAAGATGAGAAGGCTGTGAAGTATTTAACTACTGTTGGGTTTGATGGGATTGTTTTGGAAAAACCTAAGGAGGAAGGAAAATTAACCAAAATTATTATTTTTGGCATACCATTGTGTTTGGATCTTGAACTTATATTACATGATGAGCGAATTGTGTGGGCTAAGCGTAGAGAAGTTAAGCAAGGGGGTGAGGTGTGTCCTAAACCTCAGGCGATAGCGCTAATTAGGGGTGAAGTTCCAGATAGAATTTTTGTTTCTTGTATTGGCTATAGAAGGGTATCTGTGTTTAATGAGCCTCCGACCATGTGCTATAAATGTAGTAAGTGGGGGCATTTAGCATATAAGTGTCAAAATGATTTCAGGTGTAGGTACTGCAGCAAGCCCCATGACTCAAAAGAATGTCTGCAGAAAATTAGGGATAAAGTTCAGATTATTCCTAAGTGTTGCAATTGTGGAGAAGAGCATAACGCAAATTCATGGTTATGCAAGAGAAAACCATCATTTGGAGTAGCAAAGGTATTAAGCTCTTCACCGAAGATACCTGAGAATTGTTTAGACTCAAATAGTCCAGCAGCTCCAGTTGTTAATGTGTGGGAACGCAGGAGTAAAGATCATAATGATGCAATAAGCGATCTTCGATCAGAAGTAAATGAACTTAAGAAGATAATTTTAACAATGCAAGGTCAGATAGATAAGATCAGCAAGGTGAAAGGTATATTCTCAGAGATTGACCAGGGTGTGAGAAGTACACCTGCTAAAGATAATCTCCGCTTGGGTTACAGTGAGGTTGAGGTCCACGCTGCTGATGTAGTTATTGACAGGAAACACATTTCAAAGGATGATTGTCAAGCAGGGAAAGAGGATTCATACAGAAATCAGGTTCATAATGTGGCCTTATTGCTGGATGCAGTTTTGAAATATATGGAAGAGCCAAATGATGAGCTTCGGATTAACGTAATTACGAAAGCAAAATCTTTTAGGGTACAAATAGATATAAGTCGTAATGGATGTTTCTAGACTTAAATGTTTATCATGGAATATAAATAGTCTAAGTAAAAGGGCAACTGATATTCATGCACACGTTTTGTCTTGCAATCCTGATGTAGTTGCTTTGCAGGAAGTAGGGGTAAATGGTGCCGGCTTTCGGTTGTCAGGATATCAAAGATTTGAATTACCTGCAAGCTTAGAGAACAACACCAGAGGGTTAACCACTTTTATTAAGGACATCATTCCTGCTATTTTATGCGAGGCTGTTATGATTAATAGCACAGAGTTTGTTTCCTTGAAATTGTATGTTAATGATTGTTATATATATATATTATTAATGTGTATGTTCATAGTGATATGCTGAATATTGAAAGTTTCCCTGCATGTATTTTTGAAGAAAAGTGTTTACTACTGGGTGATTTTAATGCTCGGCATAAAAATTTTGAAAATAATAGGGGTTCAAATAAAAATGGGTTTGTCATGAACAGTATGGTTAATTCTTTTGATCACATTTGTGTTTTGGGGAATAAAGACCCTACTCATGTGAGAGGTGGGAGAATTGACTATGCCCTGCTATTTAATATGTCCGAGTATAAAGCTTTGGCTTCAGTTGTTGCCAACTTAGTAAGTGATCATTTTGCTTTAGAGGTGAGTCTAGATATACAAAAGACAACTTAGTCACAAAAGGAAAAGATTAAGTATCAAGAATGATGAGAAGGTTATATTTATGACTAAGGTTGCCGAGTGGTATAAGGACTACAAATATGTGAATGGACATGGAAATGATGAGAATGTGTTTTTGGACGATTTGCTTAAAGTAATAGACTCTATATTGCACGAGAAGGCGAACAAGGAGAACAGTCCCATCATAAATTTTAAAAAAGCAAAGTATTCTGATGACAAAATAATAAAAGGTTGGAATAATCTTTTAAGGAAAGCACAAAGGAAATGGAATATGAATCCTAATGATGTAAATAGTAGAGAGACGATGATACAAATTGCAGAAGGTACTTCTGAAATACGAAAAAAAGTAAGAGGAAAATACTGGGACCGGTTTTTAGAGGAGGTATCTTTTATGAAGTCCCTAAGTGGTGTATGGAATGCTGTAAATAAAGTAAGAGGGGTCAGAAGGAAAAATATTGCACATCATGACCCAAGAGGAATGGCAAATGAGCTAATGAAGAAATGGGCAGCTGCCTCCAGCTTTAGTAATTTACCAAACAATGTCCAGGCTAGTTTACGTATCCGTCGTTCAGAGAGACGACAGTTAGTAAAAATGCAAATAGATATGGTGGATGAGACTAGTTTGCCCTTTACGAAAGATGAATTGTTGTTGGGAATTAAAAAAGGTGGGTCGACTGCTCCTGGGGAAGATGGGGTAACATACGATATAATTAATTGTCTTATAATGATGGAAGATAGCCCACTACTGGATTTGATCAATCTTTGTTTTGAAAATGGCAAATTACCCATTAAATGGAAACTGGCATTGCTTGTACCTGTACCTAAGAGTATTGGAGAATATCGACCTATATAATTAACATCTTGCATATGCAAATTAATGGAAAGAATGATTCTTAATAGGTTACTATTTGTTATTGGTGATCAATTCTCTCAAAATCTATATGGTTTTATTAAAGGAAAATGTACAACAGATTGTGTTTTAAGAGTGCTGTGCAATAGCAGTGTAAAATGCAGGGCATTCATTGATCTCAAAGGAGCATTTGACAGGGCAAATAAAGATGTAATACTCGAAGAGCTTGTAAATAAGGGTATTAAGGGATCATTGCTGAGGTGTATTGAAAGCTACTTAAGTGAAAGAAGGGCTAAGGTTTGGATTCAAGGGCATGAATCTGAAGAAATGGATATGGAATTGGGTACGCCACAGGGGGGAGTATTAAGCCCAACTCTGTTTAATGTATTAATGGATCGTATTGCAAGGCATTCTTTTCCTAGTGGCACAGAGGTTGTAATTTACGCTGATGACATAATGATCCAGTGCACAAATGAGTTAGTTTTGAAAGAGGCTTTAGCTGAACTACATGATTTATGCTTGCACATGGGATTAGTTGTTAATGAGAATAAAAGTAAAATTCAGTCACGTTCTCCAATTGAAAACGAGATATTTAATGGGAGGCAGCTGGAAAAGGTAGGAACTTATAAATATCTTGGTATGTATATTGGCTTTCACAAAAGTATGGATGAAGTAAATTATGTTAGAAATATTTGTCTGGCAAGATTAAAACCTTTGCAGGTATTGGCTAACAGAGGCAATGGTGCCGGTATACCTGTATTGCGAATGATGTACATAAGCACAGTTCGTTCGGTTATTGACTATGCAGCCCCAGTGCTAATCTGCTATCCGGAGAGAGAATTAAAGAAGTTAGAAATAATACAAAATCAAGCAATGCGCCTAATACTAGGTTGTACCATGAGCACGCGCACAGAGATCATGAGAATGGAGTTGAACCTTCCAAGTATCTCTGAAAGAGTTCAAAAAATAGTCTGCAGCGGTTGTCCGAAGTATAAGGAGGGGTGAAGAGTTTTTAAAAGTGGCTATTGATATGATGTCTGGTAACTGTAGAATCTCGAATAAACCTAATGTTCATTTGAGAAAACTATATAGAATATTGTTAAAATATAACGTTGTTAAATTTTGTGTTCAATTGGAAAGAGTAGTGTGTCCAAAACCATGGTTATGTTGTAGGTTAAATATATGTATAAGTAAGTTGAACTATAAAAAGAGCGAATGTAATAAATATGTGTTAAGACAATACTTTCTTAGTAAATTTAACATGTTACCCAAGTGTAATACCATTCATATATATTGTGATGGCTCTGTGAATGGTAATAAAGCTGGTTGTGGTGTGGTGGTTCGTGAATATTATGAAAATGATATTAGTGTGGATGAAATGATGTCTAAGAGGATTGAAGATGAAACATCGTCTACGGTAGCAGTTACATGCTATACATGAGGGTCTCAAAATGGTAGTTAATAAAACAAAGGATATATTTGTATTCGTTGATTCCCAGAGTGCTTTGTTAGCCTTAAATAGCAAAACACCCACTAATAGCGAAGTGGTTGTTCTTTGTAAAGGGTTGGTTTGTCGGCTTCAGGAGAAAGGAATAACTGTAAAGTTCTATTGGGTTCCGTCTCATATAGGTATTTCATTAAATGAAGTTGCCGACAATCTGGCCAAGGAGGCCACAAGAAAGCCTGACATTGACATAGAAACATCTATGAGTCTTAATAGAATAAAACGAGGAATGAAAATAAAACGAGAGGTTTGGGGAACAGAAAAGGCTTTAAAGATCTTGGATGAGGGCAGCGTCAGTATGAGGCATTATTTGCTTGTTACTGAAAATACTAATGTTACATACGGCAAGGTCCTTTCTAAAGTTGATACTTTTGTTATGAGAATGAGGTTGGGGTATAATTATTGTTGGCAATATATTGATGGTGATGGTATACCCTGTAGATAGTGTGGTGAAGCATACTCGCATACTCTGCATCATTATATGTTAGAATGTGATAAACTTAGGGAATTTAGAAATGTTTCTATTAATAGTGTTACTGAGCAAGTTTGCTTTGTCTTAAATAATAATATCGCAAAAAAAATTGTTAACAAGTTTCCTAGGTTTTACTGGAATAGATAAAAGAGCATTGTAATAAGTTTTGTTGGGGATGCATTAGCATGCTAATACATCCCATTTGATGTATCTATATGTCAATAAACTTTTTTTGAATTTGAATTTTTTATATATAAAAGTGTTTAGTATTTCCTTTCTTAATCAAACACATGGGTGGTAAGTCATGTTCCTTATACAAGTGACCAAGGTAATAATCATCAGCTTAGTTAAATTTGGTGGGACAAGTTTGGGACACCGCTGCCAAATGAATTTCCATGAATGGAGAATATCATTATTCATTATAGATTCAAATTACTTAAGGAATAATAGTTATATGCCATGAGGTGTATGACTATGGTGTGATTTGGTGGTCTTATAATCAGCGTAATCAACATAAACAAATTGAATAATGAAACAGAAAAAGGTCACATTTCTGTGTTTTGGCCAACGCCTGACTATTGCGTCATCCACCTGCGAATTTAAGTTTGTTAATAAGAGCGTTCCAGAGTGTAAATCAGTTATAAAATAAACCTTATCATACTTTCCTTAGAAAATGTATGCATGTTAGTAAAGCTGTTTCTTGATTCAATATAGGTTAAAAGAATCCTTAAAGTGTGTGTGCGTATATATATATATATATATATATATATATATATATATATATATATATATATATATATATACATATATATATACATGTATATATATACATACATGTATATATATATATATATATACATATATACACACATATATATATATACATATATACACACACACATATATATATATATAAATAAAACAATGTTTTCCCTTACTAGTAACAGGTTTCTAAGTCATTGATAGGCCAATTGTCAATAGCAAAATAACTGATTCTGAAAGATCATTGAGAGAGAGAGAGACAACAGGCCACCTACATGACATTGATGCTGATGATCTCGGCAAATTAATCAGAAGAGACGGAGTATACCTATAACAAGAAGAGCCAATGTTCATTTATGTGGAAATTTGATGTAACATTGAGCTATAAAAGATATTTGACAATTATATTTGTCAACATTTATTTTCCAAATTACCCAATGGTCGATGGAAATGGGAATAAATGTTAGGCTGGTCTAAACTGTCAAACATTTATTCTTATTTCCATTGGTCAAAGGTTTGAGTTTATTGTTGTCTATCATTAAAGAAAATTCCCTAAGCGTTTGAGATCCCAAGGCCAAGTAAATTCGATATTAAGAGGTATTTGTAACTTTTTTTAATATTTACGTATATACTGTATATATACACACACTCATATATATATCTTCCCAGCTTGCGGATGAGCCATTTCCATCTTTTTCTACTTTGCGCTTCTGCCTCGTCAATTCCCTTCTCCTGGTAGTCTCCTCTCACAAAGTCACTCCATCTCTTTCTTGGTCTCCCTCTTCTTCTTCTTCCTTGTACCTCCATTTCCATAGTATGTCTCCCAAAGCGGTCCTCATCTCTCCTCATCAGGTGTCCATACCATCTCAGCCTCCCTTCCTGCACTTTTTTTCTATATTTCCACCACCTTTGTCGACCCCCTTATGTAATAATTTTTTATCCGATCCTCTCTTGTCACCCCAGACATCCACCTTAGCATTCTCATTTCTGCCTTATCCATCTTCTTCTCATGTCTTCCCCATGCTTGCTGTTTCCGTTCCATACAGCATTGCTGTTCTTACCACCGTCTTATGAAATTTTCCGTTTAATCTCAGTGGTATTCTTTTGTCACAAAGAACTCCTGAGGCTGCTCTCCAGTTGTTCCAGCCTGCCTGTACCTGATGTTTAACTTCATCTTCCATACCTCCTCCAGCGTTAACAAAGGATCCAAAATACTTAAACTTATCAACTCTCTTTATCAGTTCTCCCCTAAGCTGAATACTTTCTCTATCATCCCCCTCACTAGTGGTACACACACATTCTGTCCTAGATCTACTTATTCTCATTCCTCTGTCCTCCATCTTTCCAATTTCATTTCCAGATCTTCCCTGATCTCTGCGCACAGAACAATATCATCTGCATACAATATGTTCAATGGTACTGCCTCCCTTACTTCTTCTATTAAAACGTCCATCACTATGTTAAAGATAAATGGGCTCAGAGCCGACCCTTGGTGTAATCCTACTCTCACCTCAAAACCCTCTGTCTCCCTAGCACTGCTCCTCACTCTAGTAAATACATTACGGTACATCTGTTGTATCAGTTGAACGTACTTCTCTGGCACCCTCCTCTCCCTCAGACTCCTCCATACCTCTTGTCTTGGGATTCGGTCATAAGCCTTTTCTAGGTCAATGAATACCACACGCAGGTCTCTTTGTTTTTCCCGGAATTTCTCCATTAGTTGCCTCAGACAAAATACACCATCTGTTGTTTCCCTCCCCTTCATGAATCACATCTGCTCTTTACCTATTTCTACTTCTTCTCTTAGTCTGGCATATATCATCCTTTCCAGTATATTCAAGGTGTGGGACATCAATTTAATACCTCTGTAATTCCCACACTCTTGGACATCACTGTAAAGGAAAAATTACGGTATTCAAGTGTAACTTCCTGTTTACTTTTTTTTTTTAAAGTAACTACCTGTTTGAGAGTCCCTGGCTAGTTTTCTTGGGACCTCTCTTCTGTTCAATCTAGCACTTTCTGTGCTACTCTCTCAAGCTTCAGAGGACAGCTGCGGGTGTGTCCCTAACCCGTCACGAAGTCCCGTTTTGTTCTTGGAAGAAATTGTTACATTTTATGAGAAAGTCAAAAAGTGAAGGAAAAGTCTGCTTTTCCTAACCCTAACTTCCAATGGAATTGTGCAGGAGAAAGACTTAGTGTATGTTCCTCGGTACTACAGGAGAATCGTAGTATACATCGCTTTTCTCTGTTTAATTTCTTGAGAGACAAATATTCAGTGATAAATGTGACTAATATTAATGTTTATTTTTCTGTTTTGATTTTGCATCTTGTTTAGTTATATTTTGGCTATTATTTTACTATTTGGTGCTTATCGTAACTTTTATTATATATTATTGTGACGTGAATTATTTGACTGAATTGCTTCAAAGAGTATTGGGCAACTAGTAATAATGAGGTTGTTTCATAACTGTAATTTCATAGTTGGGTTCTTCATTCTTGTTTGAATTTGTTGTTCTTGTTAATTTGATAATTATATTTATATTGTTTTGTATTCATTCGGCATTCATAATTTCTCGTAATTTATATCTTATTTATATGGAACCCTAGTTGTATGTAACTTTAAATATTATTGATAAATATAATATTGGTAAACTTATCTCTTATTTGATTTTCTCCCTTGTATTTTCACAATATTATGAGGTATTATCATGCTATAAACATCATTAAAAGAATCTGATAAGGATATATGGAAATATCCCTTACATATTGGCGACCTTTGCCAGGATAATACTGCATATGTTGTGGGAATCAAGGTGAAATTCACTTAGACATTATCACATGTATATTTTGCGGGGTGAGTAAGAGTTTGTTGCGCATGCTCAATATAGTACAGCCTCTGTGAACAAATCTTTAAGTGACTTTAAGGGTGAAGGAGTTTGACTATCGTAATTGCCTAGAGGGGACAGGAATTACGCCAAGCATGATAGTGTTGGAGCCATAGTAAATTCCACGAGTTACCCTAGTTAAGGAGTCCAGCAAATGCTGACCCTTGTTTCTTAATGCGTGTTAGCATTCAAGAAGAGTGAGTTCTAAGTAGTTGAAAGCTCTTTAGTATTTTGACTGTTAGTGTGTGGACTGGAAGTATATTTTATGGTCTAATCGAGCCTTCTTTATTATATTTTCTATTTAGGTTCCACCATAAAATCAAGACTTGTTACTGTCCTTGGCAACACGCTAGTTTAATTGTAACTGTTTGCTCTAGTTTCATACAATGTCTGAATTACAGTTTTCCTATTGGATCGAGCAAGGAAGAAGAATTGGTTTGGAAGGAAATGGACTTGGTGAATGGGCAACAAAAAAATATGAAGCAGGATTACAAAGAGAAGAGAACAAGGAACAAGAGAGACAAGAACGAGAAGAAAAAAAAGAAAAGGAGAGACAAGAACGAGAAGAAAGGGCTAAAGAACGAGAACTTAGGAAATATGAAATGGATAGAAGTTTAGAAGAAAGAAGATTAGCGCTTGAGGAAGCAAAGCTAGCTCTTGATAAACAAAGAATTGATGATGGTATTCAGGAAAGTACTGCTCCTAAGGTAAGTGGTATTAAACCACCAAGACTTCTTCCTTATAATGAAGATGAGGACATAACTGCTTACATAATAAGATTTGAAAGTGTTGCTTCCTTATGTGAGTGGCCTGTTAGTGAGTGGGCTACCCGTTTGGCGTTATTGTTTTCGGGCACTGCTTTAAATATTTATTCTACCCTTTCTGAAGAAGAAATTGCAGATTATGTAAGTTTAAAAGCTGCTGTTTTAAGGGCTTTTAAGAGGACCCCTGAACAGTACCGTAAAGAATTCAGATTTGCTAAGATGAGCTCTAAGATTAATTTTTCTCAATTTATGACTCAACTTTTTAGACACTTTGATTATTGGTTTCATTCAAGTGATGTTGATGATTCTTTTGAAAACTTAAGAGAATTTATTGTTGTTGATCAATTTCTCACTGTCTTACCACATGACATCAGACTTTTTATTAAAGAGCAGGAATTATGGAAAGCTAAAGATGTTGCCGAAGCAGCAGACAGATTTGCAGGTGCACATAGATGTTATCCTGGGGATAAGCAGACCCAAAAGAAAAGTCTGAATCCTAAACCATCTCCAGTTGTCACCCAAAGGCCAACACCACTTTGCTATGTTTGTGGTGAAGCTGGACACATTGCACGATCCTGTCCTAAAGGTAAAGCTGCAATGACTTCTACTCCTGGCACTTCATCGAACAAAGCAGGATCAAATAAGGTTGGTCGCTATGTTTCTAAAGAAACTCACTCTAGAGCTCCATTTACTCATGGTGTGGTTAATGGTTCTCGTGTTTCTACCATTTTACGTGATACTGGCTGTTCTACATGTATTGTATCCAAAGACCTGTTTCCTAACTTGAATGAAAGAGAATTGCCAAAATCATCATTAATTGATTATTTAGGAAGGAAAAATGTTTTTCCAGTGTTACCAGTTTATATTGGATGTAAATGGTTTACTGGAAAGGTTAATGCTGTCATTGCCCCAATTAAGTTTTGTACAGTACTTTTAGGTAACATTGAAGGTGCTCTTTTTCCTGAAGGTGGAGACTGCCCCCCTTTGAACTCCATTGATGAGGAACCTCGAAGAAACCATCTGCCTACAGAAAAAGGTAAAGCTATTGAACACGTCAATATAACTACTCGTTCAGCTTCAAGGAAAGTTGTTCACCCATTAGTTTTTCCTGATGTAGAAGCCCTTGAGACTACTCCTATTGACTTTATAAAATTGCAAAATGAATGTTCCACCCTGGAATCGATCAGGAAAGACTGTCAAGCCAACACCATAACAAAAAACTCAAAAGTGGAGTACAGGTATGTACTGAGAAATGAAGTTTTGTATAAGGAAATTATAAATGCAAACAATTCAAGAATTGCCAATAAATTTTATTTAGTTGTTCCTTTTAAACTTAGAAAGGTTGTTCTTAAATTGGCTCATGATTTACCTGTGGCAGGACACTTTAGTCATCGCAAAACCCTAAAAAAAATCGGAGAACTATATTTCTGGCCAGGAATGTGTACAGATGTGTATGCATATTGTAGATCTTGCGATAACTGTCAGAGGAACACAAGTAAAGGTAGACATAAAAGGGTCTCTATGGTAAAAATGCCAGTAGTTTCCATTCCTTTTAGCCGAGTAGGAATTGACATAGTGGGTCCACTGAATCCAAGCACATCTGAAGGTCACAGGTTTATTTTAACAATGATTGATTATGCTACAGGATTTCCTGAAGCAATTCCTATGAAGACCATAACCACTGTTGATGTTGCAGATGCTCTTATGCAAATATTTTCTAGGGTAGGAATACCAGAGGAAATAATATCTGATAGAGGAAAGCAGTTCACATCAGAACTTATGGAACATGTGTACCAAATGCTGGGAGTAAAACCATTGTTTACTACTCCGTATCATCCAGCTGGCAATGGTCGTTGTGAAAGGCAACACTCTGTTCTCAAATCTATATTGAAGAAATTGTGTCATTTGCAACCTAGAGAATGGCATAGATATTTACCTTGTGCCCTGTTTGCTATGAGGGAGATTCCTTCTGACACACTTGGTTTTTCCCCATTTGAACTCCTTTATGGATACCAAGTAAGGGGACCACTACTAATATTGAATGAGATATGGACTAATACTGGCCTTTCTAATGATACCCAAAATGTTTATTCTTTTCTTTTTGATCTTAGAAACAGGCTAGAGGAAACTTCAAAAATAGCACAGGAAAATATAAAGACTTCAATGGAAATCTACAGTACGTACTTTGACAAGAAAAGTACTCGTAGGCAGTTTAAAGTCAATGATGAGGTGTTACTATTACTGCCAACAGAACACAATAAGTTGTTAGTTGAATGGCAAGGACCATTTAAAGTTCTGCGGAAACTCAATAGTGTTGATTACATAATCGATGTGAAAGGTAAGCCAAAAAAATTTCATGTTAACTTGCTGAAGGCATATTTTTACAGGTCACAGAATGTGTTATCAGTGGCTGATGAAAATCTGAATAGTTCAATTTCAGATTATTGCTGTGTAACCTCTCATGTAATAGTTTTGAGCGAAGACATCGAAGATCCTATACCTTGTGTTGAAGAAGAAATAACTTCTGAATTAGATATCTGTCCAACTTTAACTCCAGAACAAAAAGGGAAACTAGAAGAAGTACTGGATAATTTTTCAGAAGTCTTCTCGGAGATACCAGGTTGTACTTCTACCATAATACACAAGATTGAATTAACGTCAACAGAGCCTATTCGAAAGAAAATGTACCCAGTACCAGCACATCTTAAGGAGGAAGTATGTAAAGAAGTAGATAAATTACTGAAACTTGGGATAATTGAAGAAAGTAAGTCTGATTATTGTAATCCTATTGTCATGATAAAGAAACCTGACAACACATTCAGGTTAGCACTAGATTTTCGTGCACTAAATTCAGTAACAAAGTTCGATTCTGAACCTATGCCCTCAATTGATGAAGATTTATTTAGATTTCGTAATATGTCTTTTATTACAGAATTGGATATCACAAAAGCCTATCATCAGGTTATGTTGGACCCTAATGCAAGACCTCTAACGGCTTTCCCTACTTACCGTGGTTTAATGCAATATAAGAGGCTACCCTTTGGACTGGTTACTGCATGTGCCACCTACGTTAGATTGATGAAGAAAATCTTTCAGGGAATGAATCATATCTCTATCTATTTTGATAACATATTTGTGATGTCTAATACTTTCCAGGAACATTTGTTATGAGAAGGTTAAATATTTGGGTTTTGAAGTGGGTAATAATATAATCAGACCCCTGAATGATAAAATTTTATCTTTGCAACAAATTCAAATTCCAAAAACTAAGAAGTTATTAAGAAGCTTTTTAGGTTCTGTTAATTTTTATCAACAGTTCATCCCAAATTTGTCTAGCTTAACGTCATCATTAACAGCAAAGCTTAAAAAGGAAGTGAAAGAACCACTACAATGGAATAGTGAGGAAGAAAACATATTTGAGATTATTAAGAAATACTTCATTGATGCTCCTATTCTTCATAGTCCAGAGATAAATAAACCTTTTGTTCTAAGGACAGATGCCTCTTCAGTTGGTCTTGGAGCTGTGCTCCTTCAGTATGATGAAGAAACAGCCTATCCAGTGGCGTATGCTAGCCGGAAACTTCTCCCAAGGGAACAACGGTATTCTACCATTGAGAGAGAGTGTTTGGCTATCTTCTGGGCTGTACGAAAATTCCACTATTATTTGTATGGGAAAGAGTTTTTCATTGAAACAGACCATAAGCCCCTTACCTACATGGAAACTCTGAAATCAGGAAATGATAGGATTTTGAGATTAATTCTGGGCCTACGACCATATAAATACAAGATTATATATATATCTGGTCAATCTAACCATTTTTCAGATTTACTGAGTAGAAGCAATTAATGTATCTTGCTTGTGTAAATAGTTGAGAGAGTAAACATTTCTTCTAATTTGTTTGTAAATTCCAAGGAATTAACTTGTTAAAGGGCCTATGTAAAGGAAAAATTACGGTATTCAAGTGTAACTTCCTGTTTACTTTTTTTTTTTTTAAAGTAACTACCTGTTTGAGAGTCCCTGGCTAGTTTTCTTGGGACCTCTCTTCTGTTCAATCTAGCACTTTCTGTGCTACTCTCTCAAGCTTCAGAGGACAGCTGCGGGTGTGTCCCTAACCCGTCACGAAGTCCCGCTTTGTTCTTGGAAGAAATTGTTACATTTTATGAGAAATTCAAAAAGTGAAGGAAAAGTCTGCTTTTCCTAACCCTAACTTCCAATGGAATTGTGCAGGAGAAAGACTTAGTGTATGTTCCTCGGTACTACAGGAGAATCGTAGTATACATAGCTTTTCTCTGTTTAATTTCTTGAGAGACAAATATTCAGTGATAAATGTGACTAATATTAATGTTTATTTTTCTGTTTTGATTTTGCATCTTGTTTAGTTATATTTTGGCTATTATTTTACTATTTGGTGCTTATCGTAACTTTTATTATATATTATTGTGACGTGAATTATTTGACTGAATTGCTTCAAAGAGTATTGGGCAACTAGTAATAATGAGGTTGTTTCATAACTGTAATTTCATAGTTGGGTTCTTCATTCTTGTTTGAATTTGTTGTTCTTGTTAATTTGATAATTATATTTATATTGTTTTGTATTCATTCGGCATTCATAATTTCTCGTAATTTATATCTTATTTATATGGAACCCTAGTTGTATGTAACTTTAAATATTATTGATAAATATAATATTGGTAAACTTATCTCTTATTTGATTTTCTCCCTTGTATTTTCACAATATTATGAGGTATTATCATGCTATAAACATCATTAAAAGAATCTGATAAGGATATATAGAAATATCCCTTACAATCACCTTTCCCTTTGAAGATTGGGATCTATATACTCCCTCGCCACTCAATTGGTATCTTTTCCTGCTCAAAAATCTTCATCATGAGATCGTACAGTATATCCACTCCTTCATCTCCTATAGCTTTCCATGCCTCCACAGGAATCATGTCTGGTCCACTTCTTGCTCCTTCTTCCATCTCTTTCCCCTTTACAGCAAAAGCACTAGACTTTGCCATCAAGGCAGTCGATGAGGGAAAACCATGTCCGACCCAAGAGGAAAGCAAGCCATTCTTTCTAGCACTGCGTACCTGTGAGGAGAAGTGGAAGGATGTCCACCTAACCTTCTTCGTCTCTAAGTTGCCAGACCATCTTCTTAGGAAGGAACAGGAGTCGAAGGAAAGACTTGCGACTTCCCTCTCTCATCAGAGCTGTCTGGAAATGAGTGCAGGTCAACATAATGCCCCAGAAATGTTCATCTTCCTGGCTAAATCTCACATGGGTACCCTTGTGAAAGACCTATACGCTTTCCTCAGAGCGAGGAGAGCCTGTCGAGAGTTCGTCTTGGCTTAAGCAACCATCAGACATGAACCAAGGAAGCTGATTACCTCGAGCATTTGAGGTAAAGACCTTTTAGCACAGGAATTGGTCCAAGAGGTCATTGCCAGAGCAACAACGGAGAACAGGAACCTTCTTCAAAAGTGGCGCATGGCCTCGAAAAGGAAATCTTTCTCGGAAGGAGGTCCCCAACCCAAGAACAAAAGGGCAAGGAGACCATGTAGATCTGCACAACTCCCCGCCATGACTATGACCATGATGCCTCAGACCACCTTCCAGATGGTCCCTCAACAACTGGTAGCCCAGTCACCAGTTTTTAACCCAACCTTTGAGAGGCAGTCGACTTCCTTTCTCCCCAGTCAGAAAGGAAAAGGTCCTAAGAGAAGTATTCCAGGAGCTAACTTCTCTCGGGGCCGGGGAGGACGTGGTCCCGGAAACAAATCCGCAGGACCCCCCAAGCAATGAGGGTTCCAGGTAGGGGGCAGACTACATCACTTCGGGATCGCTGGACCTTCGATCCCTGAGCCCACAGCCTAATCACGAATGGACTCGGGTGGAAATGGAGCAGAACTCCAACCCGTTTTCCAGAATTCTTCGAACACTCCACCCCCTTGTTGGAAGAATATACCTCAGAACTTTTGAACAAGAAGGTAATAAAGAAAGCGAAGTTCATCAAGTTCCAGGGAAGGCTGTTTTGTGTTCCCAAGAAAGACTCAGACAAACTCAGAGTCATTCTAGACTTGTCTCCACTCAACAGGTTCATCGAGAACAACAATTTCCGGATGCTTACTTTGCAACACATAAGGACCCTTCTGCCAAAAGGGGCGTACACCATCTCAATAGACCTAGCAGATGCTTACTGGCATCTCCTGATGAGTTGCCCTTTCTCCTCCTACCTAGGATTCAAACTATAGAGGAAGAAGTTTGTCTTCAGAGCAATACCCTTCGAACTGAACACAACCCCAAGGATATTCACGAAGCTAGCAGACACAATCGTCCAACAGCTACGCACCGAAGGAGTTCAAGTGGTAGCATATCTAGACAATTAGTTGGTATGGGCAGTATCCAAGACTACTTGTCTGCAAGCAGCTAACAGGGTGATCCAGTTTTTGGAACACCTGGGCTTCAAGATCAACTGCAAGAAGTCTTGTCTCTCTCCAGCTCAACAGTTCCAGTGGTTAGGAATCCAATGGAAGTTAAAGTCTCACCACCTCTCCATTCCATCCAGGAAGAGGAGAGAAATAGCGGGATCTGTCAGGAGACTAATCAGTCACAAGAGGATTTCAAGACACCAACAGGAAAGAGTATTGGGCTCTCTCCAGTTTGCAGCAGTGACAGACCCTGTGCTAAAGGCACGTTTGAAAGATGCGTCAGGAGTCTGGAGGAAATACGCATTAAACGCTCGAAGAGATCAACTAAGGTTGACCCCGACCTTGTTGCGCATGCAGTTAAGGTCGTGGTCAACAGCCAAGAGCCTATCACGGACAATTCCCCTGCAACCACCACAACCATCAGTGGTGATACACACGGATGCCTCCTTGGAGGATGGGGAGGCCATTCTCACAACAAAAAAGTGCAAGGGAATTGGTCGCACCAGTTCAAAACATTTCATATCAACATTTTGGAAGCTATGGCCATTTTCCTGACGTTGAAGAGACTATCCCCTCGCATATCAATCCACATCAGATTGGTCCTGGACAATGAGATGATAGTAAAGTGTCTAAATCAACAAGGCTCGAGATCACCCCACATCAACCATGTGATGTTAGCCATCTTCTACCTGGCAAGGAGGAAGGGATAGCACCTATCAGCAGTTCACCTACAAGGGTTCTGCAATGTGACGGTGGACGCTCTATCCAGGCAAAAGCCTATAGAGACAGAATGGTCCCTAGACGCAGACTCATTCTCCTTCATCTTGGAAAAAGTCCCAGAACTGCATATCGACCTCTTCGCAACGAGCGGCAACAAGAAATTATCTCGTTACGTAGTCCCTTACATGGACCCTCAAGCAGAAGCGATGGATGCCATGTTCCTCGACTGGAACAGGTGGAATCGCATTTACCTGTTTCCACCAACCAAAATCCTGTTAAGAGTCCTCGACAAGCTAAGGTCCTTCTGGGGGACAGCAACAGTAGTAGCCCCCAAGTGGCCCAAAAGCAATTGGTTCCCTTTAGTCCTAAAGTTGAAACTGAAGCTGTTTCCTCTGCCGAATCCAGTGCTATCTCAACTGGTCCAGAAGTCGACTGTCTACCCTTCATCCTCGAGAACCAGCAACCTACATTATTATTATTATTATTATTATTACTGGTCAAGTTACAACCCTAGTTGGAAAAGCAAGATGCTATAAGCCCAAGGGCTCCAATACTTAAATTCTCACCTTAAGTTCATGTTGCTTGTTGGGTGCCCTTATCCAGAACCAAAACAAGGGGTGGTGCCCAGTTATCATAGTACCATAGTGCTCCCTAGGCCGGTTAGTGGTGGGTTAGTCAGGATCAGTGTCTTTAACATGATAATAAGTCTGTGTGCTATACCTAGCCACAGCCTACTAACCATAATGACGCGTAACACACTACTCACTACACACTACAGCCAGGCGACAGCGTTAGCTGTTCTATGCGTTTGCAAGTAAGTTTTTCATATTAACAAACCAATCATTGTAACTCGAATTTGAGTTACTATTATTTTTAAGCACCTTAGGGGAGCCTGTTCGTAACAGCAAATCGTCATAACTTGAGACAGTTGTAACCCGACGACTCTAGGTAAATTTCGAGGTAATACATACTATTAAATAAAGCTAACATGTAAACTTTTATGTATATGATTTGTAAAGGACTACATCCTTGCAATACACATCGTTTGATACAGTTGATGATAATTACCTTGAAAGGTAAAAACACATGTACTGTAGGTGTTATTGTACCTCATCTCTTATATCGCCCACCATAATACTGGCAATAAGAGCGAGGAAGAATTCATGGCAAAAGATGCAGTCACAAAGGAACACTTACAGCACTCAGGAGGTCAGCTCACACTGCACCAAATCATTAGTAGAAGTACATAG
This sequence comes from Palaemon carinicauda, assembly GCF_036898095.1. Classification (NCBI taxonomy): domain Eukaryota; kingdom Metazoa; phylum Arthropoda; class Malacostraca; order Decapoda; family Palaemonidae; genus Palaemon; species Palaemon carinicauda. The sequence continues at coordinate 14,607,719 of NC_090748.1, read as the reverse complement.
GGAGGAGAAGAAGTATAACTACTATAGGATAGTGCATTTTACAAACTACATAAAAGGCTTACCAGCATGCATTACTGTCATAAGAAGCATAAGATTAATAAAATCAAGCAAAGACCTAGTCTAGACTACATCTTACATCTGAATTCACTTAGTCCATGGATTTGACATCATAATTTGTACAATTATAGAACAACATGGAACTACATTTCCAAGTGAAAAAACATCTATCCCTTCAGTAAATAATGTACTTTCAACGAATTTGACCTTTATTTCCACGGCAAATAAACCTTTCTCCCGTTATCCCCAACACCTTCCCGACGGACACAGGTGGGAACATGGGACTTTAGGTGGACAAAAACAAAAAAAACGTCATTATTTAACACTTTCGAGATTTGTAAAAGGCCACAGAATTTAACAAACCTACTTAACTTAACCCAGTAATTCCCAGGTCACAGACCTCGATAGGGGGCAAGCACCCCCAACCCCTTTCCTAGGTAACAGACCTAGTTGGGGGACCATGCCTCCCGATCCCCTTCCCAGGTCTCAAACCTTCCCAGGTCACAGACCTAGCCCGAGGCCAAGTGCCCCAGACCCACCTTTCATGATCACAAACCTTCCCAGGTCACAGACCAAACTCCTACCCAGGTCACAAACTCTAAATGTAAATCACAAATAATTCCTTACCTTATGATTGACATCTGAGTGTCTTTTTTTTTTTTTTTTTTTGTCCTAGCAATCTTTATAGTTGAGTTACAGTAGAAAATGTTCTGGTCTTTCCTAAAAGCTAACTCAGAATCGCACTTGGGACAGTTTAAACTTTGAGGAATAACACAATGAGCTTTTAAGAAAATATTCACTACACTAAAATTACCGTAATGCTCATCGTGAAACTTCGCTACAGCATCCATATTGCCATAATGGCAGCCATTACACTTTTTGTTGGGCTCCATAATGCACAACCACAACAAAAGGCAACTACAAAGGAACTGGAGAGTCACAGAACTGTCTACGTCACACCCAATCAGACAAATATGCCCAAATATGGTAAACTTTGTCATATGGTAGGGGAAGGTAGGAGGAGGAGCTACTCACAAATGAACGAACAGGAGTAATTCCACTGGTAGAAAGAAAATGGAAGGATGGCCAGTGAGCAGGAAGTATAGTCATTACTGCACAACAAGCTATGCACAAAAGCACAAACAGGAGCAGATACGCATGGTTTGTAAAATGTATGATAAACAAAAGAGTGAAATATTTGAGGGGAAGAGGATCCACATATCATGGATTTATTATGCATCCCAGAGAATAATGTATAGAGAAGAAAACGTTAGTTTTACCATTATCTATTGATTCATCAGTAAATTTTCCCCACCCTAAAGCCCCGGTTTCCACTGGGTGACCCCATTACCATAGGATATACTGTATTAAGGTATACCTTATTAACTATTTATTTGCAATGTAAATAAAGGTCATTCTCAAAGAAAACAGGAGTTTTTCTATATAAAACTGCATCCCTTCATTGGTAAATCTTTTCCCAGGATTTACTATAATAATAGCCATAATTTAAAAGCCAGAGCAAAGAAAAATGTCACTTGACCTGGATCAATTCACCATTGTGGAGGATCCAAATGATTTTTCTATCTGATAGAAGAAAAGAATCATCAGCTTGAAAATACATCTTCATACTATTGGGAATCTTAGGCATGCACAAAAGTAAATTTTACAGTAGGTCTTTATAGTCTGCAGAAAGGGCAAGACTCCATGCCTTACATCATTAAGACATATCTGCCAACAACACCCCAACTTCATGCCTGTAGGTCCAAAAAGTTTTTATTAATGCTCTGAAAGGATATTTTGCAGGCCAGTATTTATTTTGGATGTTATCAGACCAAATAGACATCACAAAGCTAGTTAAAATTGTGGATTCTTTTGTGACTACTCTGAAGAAATTAGCTGCTGCGTAGGTTTGTGGTCCTTGAAAATATTTTTATGAATCAGGTAATTCGAAAATTAAACTCCCAAGAACAAGGAAAAATAACAAATTGCAAACACCCTAGAAGCAGCAGATTACTAAAGTGGTATTATGTTAGGAAGGACTAGTGTCAATAAAATAGAAAACTCTCAAGTAATTAGGTGTATCAATGTCAAAGATTTAACATAATTACAGAAGAAATATGCCAAATCAAAATTAAATGGGGTGCACAAAAGTTTCAGTCTTATAGATACACAAAAACTACGAGTGGAGCCTAACATATCTTACCATAAGGGAGGTGTAGGACAAACATGCAACGATTTTAGAAAACAAAGTAATTTTTATAGTCAGCGCAAATTTGTTAGTCAGAAAGTAACAAAATAAATACATGTAGTAGGTGATTCAGGTGAAGGCTAAAGCAAAAGTAATAGAAATTCTTATTACAAAAGATTGAAATCAGAGCCCAATTTTGGATTTAAAATAAATTCTCTGAACAAAGATGTAAAAAAAATATGCAAATAGATGTAACAATTATATTTAAGAGGCTGGGCAATACTATTCCTAATTCATCAATGAAAATTACAACTAAAGCATTAAAATGTTATAAAGATACAGAAATGAAGTAATTGGACCATCACAAGGGGAGGTACACTGTGGATGATTAATTTTTGTTTTATTTTGTTTATTTTGTATGTCAAATAGAGAGAGAGAGAGAGAGAGAGAGAGAGAGAGAGAGAGAGAGAGAGAGAGAGAGAGAGAGAGAGAGAGAGAGAGAGAGTGGTAGTTAGTTATCGATTGTTTGTTGTGAGAAAGATTGTTGATATAAATGAGATTGTTTGGTTATGTTTTAGTTAGGTTACGGCAGTGGTGAATGTCTTGGGTGAATGCTTTTTTATTTGACTGCTGATAGAGGCGGTTGTGGTGTGAATGCTGGATTTACTTCATTATTATTTACCAGCGTGGAAGTGTTTGATTATTTTGACAGCCGTAATTCCTCCCTGGTCAGACTTACTCCTTTGAGAGAGATTTTTTGTGAAATTGATTGATGACGACTTGGCTTGTAATTGGGAACTTGATACGACCACTCTGATTTATACAATTGTTGATGACCCGGACCGAATGAAATTCAGATTGCTGTTGATGATGATGCTAATAATAACCACGACCCCAGTGAACTGTGTAAGTGTGCCGTAAAGACAGTTCGGCTTTCTGTGAACGAGTGTTGGAGTCGTAATATCATATATACGCATACGGTATATTTATTTTTGGTGTTGGTGGTGTGCGGTTAATATTAAGTTTTGATAGTTTTTTTTATTTATTTATTTGAATGGTGTTACGTCTTTATTTGTATATTTAGTGTTAAGTTTATTATTAGTTTTAAGTGTGATTGTTTTGGTTGTGAATGGTTTTGTGTTGAAGTATTTTAATTTTAAAGAATATAGTGTT